>NC_045571.1:0-362500 GCF_009819795.1 Aythya fuligula
AAAACCCAAACCCAAAACATTAAGATGCTCCAAACCCTATCCGGAAAACATTAGGAAGCTCAAAGACCTATCCCGAAAACTTAGGACGCTCAAAACCCTATCCTGGAAACACTGAGATGCTCAGAACCCTATCCTGAAAATTTAGGACGCTCCAAACCCTAACCCAAAAACATTAGGACGCTCAAAGCCCCAACCCAAAACATTAGGACGCTCCAAACCCTATCCTGGAAACATTAAGATGCTCAAAACCCTATGGCGAAAACTTAGGATGCTCATACCCATACCCGGAAACATTAAGATGCTCAAAACCCTAACCCAATTACTTAGGATGCTTGAAAGCCTATCCCAAAAAATTAGGGCACACAAAAGCCTAACCCCAAAATTAAGATGCTCAAAATCCAAACCCCCAAAATTAGGATACTCAAAACCCTGGACCTGGAGAACCTAACCTGAAAAAAAAAAAAAAAAAAAAAAAAAAAAAAAAGATCTTAAAACCCTAACCGTAAATAACTGACCAAAAATAAAACCTTAAGACTCTAACCCTAAAAAACATATCAACACTACAACCCAAAAAACTCTAATACCCTAACACGCTAACCCTGAAACCCTTAAAACCCTAACCCCCAAATCCTTAAAACCCTAACCGTTAAAACTCCAACCCTAAAAACCTTAAAATCCTAAACATAAACCCTGAAACCCCTTACCCTGAAACCCAACCCTAGTGCCCAATCCCTGAAACCTTAAAACCCTGAATCAATCTGTAGCAAATAGCATAGGCTGAGTCGAGGATCTCAGTACAGTAGCATTATTATTCGAGATTACAATGGCGGGTGTCCCACAAGCAGGAGGGTGCCTACTAATTCCATACACAGTTTATACACTTTTTTTTTCTGCCGAGGACCGGGACCCTCCCGACCCTCCCCTGTTTCCCCTTTAACTGTGCTATTCAAGGTTCATAATCTAGCTGGTGCTTCACAGAAAATACACAGCTGCTGGCCTGTTACAAGTCACATTTCTTTTGAGGTTTTTACTCTTTGAGGTGGTAATGTTTCTTACGCCGTGATTTCCACCTAATTGCTGTAAGGATTCTGGTTGTCTGCGTTTTACAAGGTTGTCTGTTATAATAAATAAAAGTCCCAAATAGGATTACAATCAAAGTTTACAATTCACTGAATGAATAGAGGTAAGCAAACAGTGCTGGGTACGCCGGGAGTCTCTGCTCCACCAAGACGCGCACCAGTTATACACCAGTTACCTCCCTTAAGGGATATAGAGAAGCCCTCTCAGATACGTCCGTCCTACTTCTCCTGCATGCGGCCGGAGGTCGGTCTAATTCTGGTGCTGTTGGTGGTGGAAGCTGGGGCAACGGTGGTACTGGTGGCGATACCACAGCCACCGGAGGGGGAGCCGCCGGGGGTGGATTGTTAGGATATGGAGGTGGTAGCTTATCCAACGGCTCACGTTTATCTTCTTTTTCTTTTTCATGTTCTTCTTGTTCTTCAAATTTCTTACCTGCTTTTAGTGTAAATATTGAGGCTGGAAAAGGACGTGAAGTCCTCCTGATCCATAATCCTGCATAATCACTTTCTTCCTGGCTAAAAGGTTCCTTTGAATTAACATGGATATTTAAGGCCTGGCAAATCCAGTCTTCGAAGGATCCAAAAACAGGCCAAAAGACATGTAGTCTTAAAGGCTCCTTTGGCCATTCTGTCACACAATACTGGACCATTTTTAATTTACTTTTTCCTTTTCTGGGGTCCCTATCATTCCAATTTCGAATCGTTATTCCTAATGGACTTTCTGGTGGTATGACTGGTAATTTGCTCCCTTTCTTCTGGTCTCTGGTCTTCGATTTTGTCTGACCCATCTAGGAATTTTACTATGGCAATTCCCACAGCCCTTGGTTACCTTAGTAAGAGTGTCTTGCAGGGGGTCGAGGACCTATCACACACCCACAAATCCTATAGGAATCCCTTCGGTCCTTCACCGGCCAAGTCCCTCGCGGGAGATTGGAACCGCGGTTAGAAGACCTTCACAATCGCTTCGGAACTAAGTTCCATCTCAGTCACACTCTTACACACACAGGCAACCGAACCCCACCCAACCGAACGGTATACGCTTTAAATGCTTACGACTCCGTCATCTTCGTTCGGATCTTCACACACACAAGTTACGGGCAAAATATAGTGCTGCAGCTGGCAAGGGAGCTGAAAAAAAGAATCAGAAACTTTGCTTACCTTTATTCAGGTTCAAGATGCCATTAGTTCCGACCTGACTCAAAGAGCAGCCACCAAATGGTGGGGGTGCCTCTCCTAGATCAAACCAGAAATCAGGAACCAAAGCCCTCCCGGACGAGCGCCCACTTGTAATAAATGACTGGGTCCCAAATAGGATTGCAATTGAAATTTACAATTTATTAAATGAATAGAGGTAAGCAAGCAGCGCTGGGTGCGCCAGGAGTCTCTGCTCCACCAAGACGCACACAAGTTACATCAGGCGGCTGGTTTTTATGCTGCTAGGCTAATACATATTCATTACTACTTCTACAAAAGGCAGGGTTATTCTAATTAGTTCCCAGAATCCAAACCCTCCCACTGGTGCAGGCGTTATCAGTCTCCGGTGGTCCCTCTGGGGGCCGCTCGTACTGAAGGCTCGTAGTCTTCCTCCCAGGCTTTTCTCTTGTCCATCTCCTTTGTCCATCTTGGCTGGATGGCAGACACTTGCATAGTGTCCCATGCAACAGTTGTAATAGTTAGCAGTTATTCTGAAACCCCTTTGTTCTCTTATCCCCTATTGACCCGAATTGCTGGACCATTCCTTTGCAAGATTCAAGAACTATATATATTAACCACTCTGGTTTTCTCAGACTTTTCATCATATCATGCGGCCCTAGCATTGTTCCATATTGACACGAATCAGATGAACTCATTTCACACTGTTAAGCTGTCTTATCACTGCAAGCATATCTCAATACCACCTTCCTTCCCTCTACAGGATGTAACTGCGCAAAAACAACATTTTTATTCCCACAACCTTGATCCCCTTACCCTGAAATCCTTATTCCCCTTAAACCTAACAACTCTAACCACAACCCTAACCCTTATTATCAACCCCCTAACGCTAATGACACTGACCTTAATCCAAACCCCAAACTGCCCCTAACCCCAGACAACCAACAACGAAACACACACACACAAAGATGGAAACTACAAAAAAGGCAAAACCCACGATACAGGCCCCAAATCACAAATACGCAACCAAAATGCTACAGAAAAGCCCCAGATGCAGGCCCCAAATGCTACTGCTAGGCCTCAAAAGCTCAAGATGCATCCCAAAGCAAAAATGCAGGCCCCAAACGTTACAGAAAAGCCCCCAAACCCAGGCTGCACAAGTCTACAAGCAGGCCCCAAACTGCCAACAGAAGCAGGCACCAACCACACCCAGATGCAGACCCCAACTGCCCACAAGCAGCTCCTACCCCACCACCCCCTCCCAAGAACTGGACTCCACCCAGACACTGGCCCAAGACCCGGACCCGACCCCCGCCAACCCCCCTACCCTCCCCCCGACACAGGTGTACAAGCAGCTCACAACCCGCCCCTTCAGAGACCGGTCCCACTCCCCCCACCCCCCCCAAGACACGGGATGCGGAGGTGTACAACCAACTCCCAACTCCCTCCCCCTCAAAGGGAGGCCCCAAAGACCCCCAAATGGAGGCTCCTAGAGTGAACAAACAGCTCCCAACTTCCCCAGGCACAGGCCCACCCCCCCCCCCCCCCAAACACAGGCCACAAAGGTGTATAAACAGCCCAGACCCCCCTCCAAGACCATGGCCCCTATAGTGTACAAGCAGCTCCCAACCACCCACAGATGCAGGCCCCAACCCTTCTCAAAAGGGAGGCACCTAGAATGCATGAGCAACTCCCAACCAGCCTAAACATAGGTCCAAAAGTGCACAAGCAGCTCCCAACCCCCCTCAAATACAGACCCCAAAAGTGTACAAGTAGCTCCCCCCCAGAGACAGGACCCAAAGGTGTACAACCAGTTCCCAACACCCCTGAGACACAGGCCCCAACCCCCCCCCCAGACACAGCGACCCAAATTCTACAAGCAGCTCCCAACCCCTGCCAGGCAGGCCCCCTACCCTATACAAGCAGCTCCCAATCCTCCCCCCCCCCCCCCGAGGGAGGCCCCCAAGCCCCCCACAAACACAGGCCCCTACAGTGTACAGGCAGCTCCCAGCCACCCCCAGATGCTGGCCCCAAAGTTGTACAAACAGCTCCCAGCCACCCTGCAGAAACAGATTCCTACATTGTACAAGCAGTTCCCAGCCCGCTAGACACAGGCCCTGACCCCCCACACATGCAGGCCCCAAAGGTGTACAAGCAGCTCCCACCCCTCCCCCAGACGCAGGTCCCAAGCCCCCCCCCCCAAACACAGGCCCCTACAACCAGCACCCAACCCCCTACCCCCGATGCCAGGCCCAAAGGTGTAGAAGCAGCTCCAAACCTCCTCCCTCAACCCAGGCTCCAACAGTGTACAAGCACCTCCCAACCAACCCTCCCCTTCCCCCCCCCCCCCGCCCCCCGACACAGGCTCCAAAGGAATACAAAGAGCTCCCACCCCTCCCCCAGATGCTGGTCTCAACCCCCCCCCCGCCCCCAGAAGCAGGCCCCAAAGGTGTAGAGTCAGCTCCCAACCCCCTCAATGCCGGCCCCAAGGGTCTACAAGCAGCTCCCCCCTTGCCCCCAGATACCGGCCCCCAGACACAGACCCCAAAAGCCTAATCACAGGCCCTGAACTCTAGAGGCAGGCTCCAAAACCCAGGACAAAGCCCCAGTGGTTCGAGACAGGGCCCAAATCCCAGACACAGGCCCCAAACGCTAAACATATGCCAAAAAAAGTATTAGTGCTGGTGCCAAATGTTACAGACAGGCCCAAAAGCCCGAGATGCTCAAGGCTGAGACGTAACTTGGCTTTCTGAATTACTGGAAAGCAGCTTTCATTCTCAGATAATTGTGTGCAGGCTGATTAAGGAGGTATTGGGGAGGCAAGGACAATCCCCAGACAAGGACTGTATATCTCGAAACAAGACACTGGAACTCATGATAAGGAAGCGGCAGGCGGACAGAGAAACGAATGTAAGGACTATAACTCTCGAAACTGGACATTGGAATTCATTATAAAGATACAACAAACGGGAGAATTAGCAACAACCAGCTCTTGCAATTAAGAAACATGCCAATTCAGCAGATTCCTGACCAAAGGTGAAAAGTACACTGTGAGGAAGACTCGGGGTCTTCCTCCCAAAGACCCCTGCCCACGTCCCAAAGACCCCTGCCCACAATTCTTGGAAGGCTCTGCGCAGGCGCAAGGTGCCAAAAGGCTAATTAGCATGAGAAGCGAGGGAAGGCGGGGATAGGTAATGCATATGTATAGGTGCTTGTAGAATATTGATAGATTGATTGTATAAATTCAAGACTGCTTTCTGCTTTGGGTATGCACGATAGGTGGAGAGATCCCCCGTGCATCCAGCGCTGCAATAAAGAATATACCACTTAAAGGAATTTCGGCTTCGATCTTTGAATCACAGGCTAGATAGGATGGGGCTTCAGGCACCTCTTCACCTGAGGAAACACACTGCCATCAGGCACCGCTGTGCCAGACAAGCTTGTTCTGCTAGAACACCCTACTCAGATGCACTGTGGCATTCAAGTGAACTGCTTTCATGCAAATATAACGACTGATGTTACAACCCACCTTGCCTGTGGCACCTGATGAACAGAAGAGTAAGCCACCGCAGCGCTTCAAAACCATCCCTGCACGTGCCGCTCCTTGTCGCTCTCTGGCCTTATCTCATATCCTTATCCACTTCTGTGGAGAGCCTGCCACGGCACCTGCAAAGCAAGACGGACACCTTTCATAGTCACCTTGTGCTACTTGGTCGTTCTGCTCCAACCCAGCTCATGACCAGCCCCTCTTCTTACACAGCTCTTCAGAGTGCAGTTTGCTCCTTTGAGCCTGTGCGAGACACCTGTGAAAGAAAAAGAAACGCATAGGCCGATGCAGCATCCAAAGACACAGCACAACTAGGTAAGTTACTCTCATCTGCTCCCTTACCTCTGCCGCTTACCAGCCCCCGAGGCAGATGCTTCAATCTACCCTCTTCAAACAGCTACAACACCTCTAAAAGACAAAGAGGGGATGCTTAGAGGAACAGTGAGACCTACAACACAACAACTGCTACATCTGTTCCTCACTCACCTTGCCAGAGGTGACAGCTCTGCGTGTGACGTCCCAGGTTGTACACTGCGTTACCTAACCCTTACCGTAACCCTTACCCTAACCCTTCTCACCCTTACCATTACCCAAATCCTTACCTTTACTTTTTCCTTACCCTTACTCTTTCCTTTAACCATAATCTTACCCTTACCCTATAGCTTACTCCAACCCTTCCCCTTACCTTCCCCTTCCTCTTACACTTAACCTAACCCTTACCCTTCTGCTTCCCCTAAACCATATCCTAACACTTTCCCATACCCTTACACTTACCCTAACCCTTACTATTACCCTTACAATTACTCTTGCCCTAATCCTTGCTTGCACCCTTACACTTATCCTAACCCTTACCCTTACCCTTACACAAACCCTTACTCTAACCCTTACCCTGACCCGTACCCTTACCCTTAACTTTAACCTAAAACTAAACGTTAAACCTTAAGGTAAAGCTTACTCTTTCTGCTACACTTACCCTTAGCCTAAATCTAAACCTTACACTTACCCCTACTGTAACCCTCACCCTTACCATTACCCATACCCTTATTCTTACCCTTACCCTAACCCTTCTCCTTACACTTACTGTTACCTTTAACATTAACTTTACCTGAACACTTACAAATATCCTTATCCATACCTTACCCTTACCCTAATCCTTACCCTTAACCTAACCCTAACCCTAAACCTTACCCCAGCCCTTACCCTGACCCTTACATTAACCCTAACCCTTACCCTAAAACTTACACTTACTCTTAACCTTAACCTTACCCTTAACATTAACCTAATACTTACGCATACGTTTTCCTGACTTTAACCCTAAAACTAACCCTAACCATTACCCTAACCCTTACCCTAACCCTAACTGTAACTCTAACCCTTACTCTAACCCTTACCCTGACCCGTACCCTTACACTTACCCTTACCCTAACCCTTACCCTTACCATAACCCATACCCTAACACGTACTTGTAGCCTTAACCTTACCGTTCCGCTTACCCTTACCTTTACTGTCTCCGTTACCCTTACACTTACACTTAACATAAACCTTAACCTTAACCTAACCCTTATCATAAGCCATACAACAACTCTTACATGTACACTTACGCTTGCACTTACCCTAGCAATTACTCGTACAATTACCCTTAACCTTACTATTAAGCTAACCCTAAACCTTACCCTAATCCTAACACTTACCCTTTGCCTAATTCTAAACCTTACCCTAACCCTCACCCTTACCCTTACCATTATACATACTTTTACCCTTAACCTAAACCTTACACTTAATCTTAACTTTAACCTTACCCTTAAACTAATACATACCCTTACGTTTCCCGCACCATAACCCTAACATTAACCGTAACCATTACCCTAACATTTATCCTTACCTAACCCTTACTCTAACCCTTCCAATGACCCATACACTTACACATACCCTTACCCTTACTCTTACCCTTACCCTTACCCTTACCCTAGCCCTTACCCTTACACTTACGGTTACCATTAACCTTACCCTTACCCTAACACCCTTACCCTATCCCTTACACTTATCCTTATCCATACAACTTACGCTTGCCCTAACACTTAACCTTAACCTAACCCTAACCCTAAAGCTTACCTGAACCCTTACCCTGACCCTTACATTAACCCTTACCCTAAAACTTACACTTAACCTTAACCTTACCCTTAACCTTAACCTAATACTTACCATTACTTTTCCCTCACACTAACCCTAAAATTAACCCTAACCATTACCGCAACACTTACCCTTACCCTAACCCTTACTCTAACCCTTACCCTTACCATAACCCATACTCTAACACATATTTCTACCCGTACCCTTACCCTTACCGTAACCCTTACCCTTACTGTTACCGTTACCCTTACCCTTACTGTAACCCTTACCCTTACTGTAACCCTTACCCTATCCCTATCCCTATCCCTATCCCTATCCCTATCACTTACCCTTAACCTAACCCTAAAACTTACCCTTACCCTAACACTTACCCTTACCGTAAACCTTGACCTTTCTGCTACACTTACCCTTAGCCTAAATCTAAACCTTACACTTACCCTTAGCCTAACCCTCACCCTTACCATTACCCATACCCTTATTCTTACCCTTACCCTAACCCTTACCCTTAACCTAAACCTAAACCTTAAACCTTACAGGAAACCTTACCCTTTCTGCTGCACTTACCCTTAGCCTAAATCTAAACCTTACACTTACCCTTAGCCTAACCCTCACCCTTATCATTACCAATACCCTTACTCTTACCCTTACCCTAACCCTTCTCCTTACACTTACTGTTACCTTTAACATTACTTTTACCCTAACACTTACATTTATCCTTATCCATACCCTTACCCTTACTGTAACTGTTACCCTGACCCATACCCTTAGACTTCCCCTTCCCCTTACTCTTACTCTTACCCTTACCCTAACCCTTACCCTTACACTTACGGTTACCATTAACCTTACCCTTACCCTAACACCTTTACCCTATCCCTTACACTTATCCTTATCCATACAACTTACGCTTACCCTAATAATTAACCTTAACCTAACCCTAACCCTAAAGCTTACCTGAACCCTTACCCTGACCCTTACATTAACCCTTACCCTAAAACTTCCCCTTAACCTTAACCTAATACTTACCCTTACTTTTCCCTCACCCTAACCCTAAAATTAGCCCTAACCATTACCGCAACACTTACCCTTACCCTAACCCTTACTCTAACCCTTACCCTTACCATAACCCATACTCTAACACATACTTCTACCCGTACCCTTACCCTTACCGTAACCCTTACCCTTACTGTTACCATTACCCTTACTGTTACCGTTACCCTTACCCTTACCCTTACCCTATCCCTATCACTTACCCTTAACCTAACCCTAAAACTTACCCTTACCCTAACACTTACCCTTACCGTAAACCTTGACCTTTCGGCTACACTTACCCTTAGCCTAAATCTAAACCTTACGCTTACCCTTAGCCTAACCCTCGCCCTTTACCATTACCCATACCCTTATTCTTACCCTTACCCTAACCCTTACCTTTACACTTACGGTTACCATTAACCTTACCCTTACCCTAACACTTATCCTTAACCTAACCCTTACCCTAAACCTTACCCCAGCCCTTACCCTGACCCTTACATTAACCCTAACCCTTACCCTTAACCTTACACTTACTCTTAACCTTAACCTTACCCTTAACATTAACCTAATACTTACGCATACGTTTTCCTGACTTTAACCCTAAAACTAACCCTAACCATTACCCTAACACTTAACCTTACCCTAACCCTAATCCTAACCCTTACTCTAACCCTTACCCTGACCCGTACCCTTAACCTTACCCTTATACTTACCCTAATTCTTACCCATACCATAACCCATACCCTAACACATATTTATACCCTTAACCTTACCGTTACTCTTAACCTTACCCTTACACTTACCCTTACTCTATCCGTTACCCTTACGCTTACCCTTAACATAAACCTTACCCTTGACCTTACCCTTACCATAAGCCATACAACAACACTTACATGTACACTTACGCTTGCACTTACCCTAGCAATTACTCGTACAATTACCCTTACCCTTACCCTTAACCTAAGCCGAAACCTTAAACCTTACAGTAAACCTTACCCTTTCTGCTACACTTACCCTTAGCCTAAATCTAAACCTTACACTTTTTTTTTTTGCTGAGGCGATCGGCTCCGGGGCAGACGTGTTCTGCAGCGGAGCAGGGGACTGAGGCGGGCAGGGCTTTTTGTCCGGCATCGAGGCCACTCGGGGGAGCCGCCAGGACCCGGCTGTCCTCGCGAGGGAGGCTGACGAGGCGAGGGCGGAGCCAGCAGCGCCCCCTCCCAGGCTGTTTAAAAGTTGCCCCTAGGGAGCGCGAGCGACCAGGAGCGCGGCGAACAGGACGGGCAAACAGGGCGTGGCACGTCGAAGGGCGTGGCAGTTTGCGCGGCAGTTCGCGCGGGCAGGGCGAGCGGGGGGCCCATCGTCGCTCTTTTGCAGCTGCCTCTCCCTTCGGTGCTTGTAATCTGCTTGCGTAGAACCTGACCATGGTATCGACCAGGCAGAAAACCGTGGCCTCCGCATCTCGTGCGGCATCTCCAGCCACGGTCGCCAGTGTGGCTACTCAGACGGAGGGCTCGGGGAAACACGCAGCCGTCCAGGTCCTGGGCTGCAGAGTGTGCCCCAGCCTTCTGTCGGTTTCCGACAGCAGTGGTGGGTACGCCTGTGGGAGGTGTGCCCAGGTTGAAGAACTGCTCAGCCAGGTAGCGGAGCTCCGGGAGGAGGTGAACAGGCTCAGGAGCATCAGGGAATCAGAGAGGGAAATTGACTGGTGGAGGTGCGCTCTACCCTCTCTGAGGCAGGCTCACGAGACTGCCACGGCACAGGCGTCTCCTGTTACGCAGAAGACGGAGGTTCCCTCCTCCGGCCAGGCAGCGGGAGGAGACCTAGATCAAGGGGGGGAATGGAGGCAGGTGCCTATTCGGGGTGGTAGGCGAGCCCTCTCTCTGCCCACCTCACCTTCTCATCTACCCTTAAATAATCGATATGAAGGACTAGAGCAAGACAATCTAAATGACAAAGTAGACAAACACCCGTCCCAGTTGGAGGGGGCGCCTAAGACAATGCGACCTACACGTCGCATTGCCACATCATCCTTCAAAAAAGAAAGAAGGGCTATTGTTATGGGGGGCTCCCTCCTAAAAGGGACAGAGGGACCGATATGCCAACCGGACCCAACCCGCAGAGAAGTCTGTTGCCTCCCTGGGGCTCGGGTGAGAGACTTTGCCAAGAAAGTCAAGCGCCTGGTACGGCCCACTGACTACTACCCGCTACTGGTCTTTCAGGCTGGTAGCGATGAAGTAGCAACGAGAAGTCCGAAGGCGATCAAAAGAGACTTTAGGGATTTGGGGCGACTACTTAGAGGATCAGGGGCACAGGTGGTGTTTGCCTCTGTCCTTCCGATAGGGGGGATCGAAGCTGAAAGACGTACTGTTCACATAAACTCGTGGCTTCGAGACTGGTGTGACCGGCAGAATTTCGGTTTCTTTGATCATGGGAAGGTCTACGCTACACCGGGCCTGATGGCACCGGATGGGATGCGCCTCTCTCGGAGAGGGGTAAGGATCTTTGGTCAGGAGTTGGCAGGGCTGATAGATAGGGCTTTAAACTAGAGTCGAAGGGGGAAGGGGCTAAAACCAGGCGCGCCGGTGAAGACCTAAGGGATGGTATGCTAGAATCAGAGGGGCTGTGTGCCAGTGAGGTCCTTTGGTCAGATCCACAAGGTGCTGAGTGTAAGGAGACGCACTTGAAATGCTTTTACACAAACGCACGCAGTATGAGGAATAAAATAGATGAGCTAGAAGTCCTGGCCCAGTCCCGCAACTACGACATCATCGGCATAAGCGAAACCTGGTGGGATGAGTCCTGTGACTGGGGTGTTGCGATAGATGGTTACAGGCTCTTCAGGAGGGACAGGCAGGGTAGGCGAGGTGGTGGGGTGGCGATGTATGTGAAGCAGGGGCTGGACTGTGTGGAACTTCAGGTCGGCGATGGCAAAGTTGAGAGCCTCTGGGTAAGGATCAAGGGACGAACAAATAAAGGGGATGTCATTGTGGGAGTCTATTACAGACCGCCTGGCCAGGACGATAGCGCCGATAAATTATTCTTTACAGAACTAAGAGACGCCTCGAGATTAACTCCCCTTGTCCTTATGGGGGACTTCAACTTGCCGGACGTTAACTGGGAGTGCCACACGGCTGACATGAGCAAGTCCAGGAGGTTCATGAAGCACCTAGATGATAACTTCTTGGTGCAGGTGCTAACGGAGCCAACTAGGAAAGGTGCCCTCCTAGACCTGTTGCTAGAAAACAGAGAGGGTCTGGTGGGAGATGTGGTGATTGGTGGCCGCCTCGGTCATAGCGACCATGAAGTGGTTGAGTTCAAAATTTATGGTGACAGAAGGAAAAGTGCCACCAAAACCTCATCCCTAGATATGGGGAAAGCGGACTTCAGGCTGCTCAGGGAACTAGTCAGCAAGGTCCCCTGGGGAACTGCTCTTGAAGGCCTCGATGTCCACCAGTGCTGGTCACTCTTTAAGCGATGCCTCCTAGAAGCACAAGATCAGGCAATTCCTAAATATCGCAAGTCAGGCAGGCGGGGCAGGAGGCCGGTGTGGCTGACCAGGAATGTTCTAATGGAGATTAGGCGGAAACAGAGAGTGTTTCGCTACTGGAAGGAGGGCCAGGCGTCATGGAAAGAATACAGGGATGCTGTTCGTGTTTCTAGGGAGAAAGTTCGTGTGGCCAAAGCACAGCTAGAGTTGAAGCTGGCTGTGTCTGCGAGAGAAAATAAAAAGGGTTTTTTTAGATATGTAAATGGAAAAAGGAGAACTAAAGAATTCATAGGGCTGCTCCTTGGTAGGGAAGGTCTCCTCATAGACGATGACGTAGGCAAAGCAGAGACGCTTAACGCCTTCTTTGCCTCTGTCTTCAATGCCGATGATGGGCTTCGGGACCCAGGGTGCCCTGAGCTGGAGGGCCGGGACGGTGGGGATGACAAACTCCCAACTGACCCTGAACGTGTGCGGGATTTGCTACTCCACCTGGATCCCTACAAGTCCATGGGTCCGGATGGGATTCATCCCCGGGTGCTGAAAGAGCTGGCGGATGTCATCGCGGAACCTCTTTCGATTATTTTTCAACGATCCTGGGAATTTGGAGAGGTCCCGGTAGACTGGAAGCTGGCAAATGTTGTGCCAATTTTCAAGAAGGGTCAGAAAGAAGACCCTAGCAATTACAGGCCTGTCAGTCTCACGTCAGTGCCTGGTAAAATCATGGAGAAGTTGGTTCTCGGACTTATTGAGGTGCACCTGGGGGACAAAGCAGTCATTGGTCCCAGCCAGCATGGGTTTGTGAAGGGTAGGTCCTGCCTAACTAACCTGATTTCCTTTTATGATAAGATCACCCATATGGTGGACCAAGGAAAACCAGCTGATGTGATTTTTTTGGACTTCAGCAAGGCTTTTGACACGGTTTCCCATAGGATCCTACTGGACAAAATGTCCACCATACAGCTAAATAAAAACATCATACGATGGGTGAGCAATTGGCTAACGGGCAGGGCCCAAAGGGTTATGGTAAATGGGGCTGCGTCAGGCTGGCGGGCGGTCACCAGTGGGGTCCCTCAAGGCTCCATTTTAGGGCCGGTACTTTTCAATATTTTTATAAACGATATGGATGTAGGAATAGAGGGTATTTTGAGCAAGTTTGCTGATGACACCAAACTTGGAGGAGTTGTGGACTCAAATGAGGGCGTAAAGGCCTTACAGAGGGATCTGGACAGGTTGGAGAGCTGGGCGATCACCAACCGCATGAGGTTCAATAAGAGCAAGTGCCGGGTCCTGCACCTGGGACGGGGAAACCCTGGCTGCACGTACAGACTGGGCGATGAGATGCTGGAGAGCAGCCTAGAAGAGAGGGATCTGGGGGTCGTGGTAGACAGCAAGTTGAATATGAGCCAGCAATGTGCCCTGGCAGCCAGGAGGGCCAATCGTGTCCTGGGGTGCATCAAGCACGGCATCACTAGTAGGTCAAGGGAGGTGATTGTCCCGCTCTACTCTGCGCTGGTGCAGCCTCACCTCAAGTACTGTGTGCAGTTCTGGGCACCACAGTATAAAAAGGACATGAAACTGTTGGAAAGTGTCCAGAGGAGGGCTACGAAGATGGTGAAAGGCCTGGAGGGGAAGACATACGAGGAACGGCTGAGGTCACTGGGCCTGTTCAGCCTGGAGAAGAGGAGGCTGAGGGGAGACCTCATCACAGTCTACAACTTCCTCGTAAGGGGGTGTCGAGAGGCAGGAGACCTTTTCTCCATTAACACTAGTGACAGGACCCGCGGGAACGGGGTTAAGCTGAGGCAGGGGAAATTTAGGCTGGATGTCAGGAGGGGGTTCTTCACAGAGAGGGTGGTTGCACACTGGAACAGGCTCCCCAGGGAAGTGGTCACTGCACCGAGCCTGTCTGAATTTAAGAAGAGATTGGACTGTGAACTTAGGCACATGGTCTGAACTTTTGGGTAGACCTGTGCGGTGTCAAGAGTTGGACTTGATGATCCTTAAGGGTCCCTTCCAACTCAGGATATTCTATGATTCTATAATTCTATGATTCTATGACTTACCCCTACTGTAACACTCGCCCTTAACATTTTTAATACCCTTACTCTTACCCTTACCCTAACCCTTCTCCTTACACTTACTGTTACCTTTAACATTACCTTTACCCTAACACTTACAAATATCCTTACCCTAAACCTCACCCTTACCCTTATCATTATGCTTACTTTAACCCTTACCCTAAAACTTACCCAACCCTTACCCTGACCCTTACATTAACCCTAACCCTTACCCTAAACCTAACACTTACTCTTAACCTTAACCTTAACCTTACCCTTAACATTAACCTAGTACTTACGCATACGTTTTCCTGATTTTAACCCTAAAACTAACCCTAACCATGACCCTAACACTTAAGCTTACCCTAACCCTAACCCTAACCCTTACTCTAACCCTTACCCTGACCTGTACCCTTACACTTACCCTTACCCTTATACTTACCCTAATTCTTACCCATACCATAACCCATACCCTAACACATATTTGTACCCATAACCTTACCGTTACCCTTAACCTTACCCTTACCCTTACTCTATCCGTTACCCTTACGCTTACCCTTAACATAAACCTTACTTTTGACCTTACCCTTACCATAAGCCATACAACAACACTTACATGTACACTTACGCTTACACTTACCCTAGCAATTCCTAGTACAATTACCCTTACCCTTACCCTTACCCTTAACCTAAGCCGAAACCTTAAACCTTACAGTAAACCTTACCCTTTCTGCTACATTTACCCTTAGCCTAAATCTAAACCTTACTTTAAATCTTACTAAACATTACTTTAAATCTTACCCTTACTGTAACTCTCACCCTTATCATTACCAATACCCTTTCTCTTACCCTTACCCTAACCCTTCTCCTTACACTTACTGTTACCTTTAACATTACCCTTACCCTAACACTTACACTTATCCTTATCCATGCCCTTACCCTTACCCTAATCCTTACCCTTAACCTAACCCTAACCCTAAACCTTATCCCAGCCCTTACCCTGACCCTTACATTAACCCTAACCCTTACCCTAAAACTTACACTTACTCTTAACCGTAACCTTACCCTTAACATTAACCTAATACTTACCCTTACGTTTCCCTCACCCTAACCCTAAAATTAACCCTAACCATTACCCTAACACTTACCCTTACCCTAACCCTAACCGTAACTCTAACCCTTACTCTAACCCTTACCCTGACCCGTACCCTTACACTTACCCTTACCCTAAGCCTTTCCCTTAGCATAACCCATACCCTAACACGTACTTGTAGCCTTAACCTAACCGTTCCCCTTACCCTTACCCTTACCTTTACTGTCTCCGTTACCCTTACACTTACACTTAACATAAACCTTAACCTTAACCTAACCCTTATCATAAGCCATACAACAACACTTACATGTGCACTTACGCTTGTACTTACCCTAGCAATTACTCGTACAATTACCCTTAACCTTACTATTAAGCTAACCCTAAACCTTACCCTTATCCTAACACTTACCCTTATCCTAAACCTTACCCTTTCTGCTACACTTACCCTTTGCCTAATTCTAAATCTTACCCTAACCCTCACCCTTACCTAAATCTAACCATTACCCTAACCTTCACTCTTACCCTTACCATTATACTTACTTTTACCCTTAACCTAAACCTTACCCCAACCCTTACCCTGACCCTTACATTATCCCTAACCCTTACCCTAACCCTAACCCTAACCCTAACCCTAACCCTAACCCTAACCCTTACTCTAACCTTAACCCTTAACCTAAACCTTACACTTAATCTTAACTTTAACCTTACCCTTAAACTAATACATACCCTTACGTTTCCCTCATCATAACCCTAAAATTAACCGTAACCATTACCCTAACACTTATCCTTACCGAACCCTAACCCTAACCCTTACTCTAACTTTTACCCTGACCCGGACCCTTAGACTTCCCCTTCCCCTTCCCTTCCCCTTACTCTTACCCTTACCCTAACACTTACGGTTACCATTAATCTTACCCTTACCCTAACACTTACCCTTACCCTATCCCTTACACTTATCCTTATCCATACAACTTACGCTTACCCTAACACTTAACCTTAACCTAACCCTAACCCTAAACCTTACCTGAACCCTTACCCTGACCCTTACATTAACCCTTACCCTAAAACTTACACTTAACCTTAACCTTACCCTTAACCTTAACCTAATACTTACCCTTACTTTTCCCGCACCCTAACCCTAAAATTAACTCTAACCATTACCCCAACACTTACCCTTACCCTAACCCTTACCCTTACCATAACCCATACTCTAACACATACCTCTACCCGTACCCGTACCCTTACGGTAACCCTTACCCTTACCGTAACACTTACCCTTACTGTTACCGTTACCATTGCCCTTACCCTTACCCTTACCCTTACCCTTACCCTTACTCTTACCCTTACCCTATACCTTACCCTTAACCTAACCTTAAAGCTTACCCTTATCCTAACACTTACCCTTACCGTAAACCTTACCCTTTCTGCTACATTTACCCTTAGCGTAAATCTAAACCTTACACTTACCCTTAGCCTAACCCTCACCCTTACCATTACCCATACCCTTATTCTTACCCTTTCCCGAACCCTTACCTTTACACTTACGGTTACCATTAACCTTACCCTTACCCTAACACTTATCCTTAACCTAACCCTTACCCTAAACCTTACCCCAACCCTTACCCTGACCCTTACATTAACCCTAACCCTTACCCTAAACCTTACACTTACTCTTAACCTTAACCTTACCCTTAACATTAACCTAATACTTACGCATACGTTTTCCTGACTTTAACCCTAAAACTAACCCTAACCATTACCCTAACACTTAACCTTACCCTAACCCTAACCCTAACCCTTACTCTAACCCTTACCCTGACCTGTACCCTTACACTTACCCTTACCCTTATACTTACCCTAATTCTTACCCATACCATAACCCATACCCTAACACATATTTGTACCCTTAACCTTACCGTTACCCTTAACCTTACCCTTACCCTTACTCTATCCCTTACCCTTACGCTTACCCTTAACATAAACCTTACCCTTGACCTTACCATACCATAAGCCATACAACAACACTTACATGTACACTTACGCTTACACTTACCCTAGCAATTACTCGTACAATTACCCTTACTCTTACCCTTACCCTTAACCTAAGCCGAAACCTTAAACCTTACAGTAAACCTTACCCTTTCTGCTACATTTACCCTTAGCCTAAATCTAAACCTTACTTTAAATCTTACTAAACATTACTTTAAATCTTACCCTTACTGTAACTCTCACCCTTATCATTACCAATACCCTTTCTCTTACCCTTACCCTAACCCTTCTCCTTACACTTACTGTTACCTTTAACATTACCCTTACCCTAACACTTACACTTATCCTTATCCATGCCCTTACCCTTACCCTAATCCTTACCCTTAACCTAACCCTAACCCTAAACCTTATCCCAGCCCTTACCCTGACCCTTACATTAACCCTAACCCTTACCCTAAAACTTACACTTACTCTTAACCGTAACCTTACCCTTAACATTAACCTAATACTTACCCTTACGTTTCCCTCACCCTAACCCTAAAATTAACCCTAACCATTACCCTAACACTTACCCTTACCCTAACCCTAACCGTAATCTCTAACCCTTACTCTAACCCTTACCCTGACCCGTACCCTTACCTTACCTTACCCTACCCTTACCGTTACCATAGCCCATACCCTAACACATACTTATACCCTTAACCTTACTGTTACCCTTACTCTATCTGTTACTCTTACGCTTACTCTTAACATATACCTTACTCTTAACCTTACCCTTACCATAAGCCATAGAACGACACTTACATGTTCACTTACGTTTACACTTACACTAGCAATTACTCGTATAATTACCCTTACCCTTACCCTTAGCAAACCATTACCCTTACCCTTAACCTAACCCTCAACCGTACCCTTATCCTAACACTTACCCTTACCGTAACCCTTACCCTTTCTGCTACACTTACCCTTTGCCTAATTCTAAACCCTACCATAACCCTCACCCTTGCCCTTATCATTATGTTTACTTTAACCCTTAACCTAAACCTTACCCCAACCCTTACCCTGACCCTTACATTAATCCTAGCCTTAACCTAAACCTTACACTTACTCTTAACCTTAGATGTAACCTAATACTTACTCTTACGTTTCCCTCACCCTAACCCTATAATTAACCCTAACCATTACCCTAACACTTACCCTTACCCTAACCCTTTCTCTAACCCTTACAATGACCCGTACCCTTACACATACCCTTGCCCTTTCTCTTAACCTAACCCTTACCCTTACCATAACCCATAGCCTAACACATACTTCTACATCTACCCTTACCCTTAACCTTACCCTTACCCTTAACCTAAGCCTAAACCTTAACCTTATCGTAACACTTACACTTACCGTAACCCTTTCCCTTTCTGCTACACTTACCCTTAGCCTAAATCTAAACCTTACACTTACCCATACCGTAACCCTCAACCTTACCATTACCCATACCCTTACTCTTACCCTTACCCTATCCCTTACACTTATCCTTATATATACAACTTACCCTTTCCCTAACCCTTACCCTTAACCTAACCCTAACCCTAAATCTTACCTGAACCCTTACCCTGACCCTTACATTAACCCTTACTCTTACCCTAAACCTTACACTTACTCTTAACCTTAACCTTACCCTTAACCTTAACCTAATACTTACCCTTACGTTTCCCTCACCATAATCCTAAAATTAACCCTAAACATTACCCCAACACTTACCCTTACCATAACACTTACCCTAACCCTAACCCTAACCCTAACCCTAACCCTAACCTTAACCCTAACCCTAAAGTACAATTAATTGATTATATAGAAGCTATTGATTTGCTCCTAAAGCCAATAAGGATGATTTTTATTGGTTGTTACAGTTTCTGTACTCAGAAACTAACCCTAACCCCTAACCCTAACCCTAACCCTAAACCTAACCCTAATCCGAACCCTAATCCGAACCCGAACAGTAACCCTATCCCTAACCCTATCCCTAACCATAACCCTAACCTGAACCCAAACCTGAACCATAACCCGAACCCTAACCCTAACCCGAATCCGAACCCTAACCCTAACCCTAACCCTAACCCTAACCCGAACCCGAACCCTAACCCTAAACTGAACCGGAATCCGAACCCTAACCCTAACCCTAACCCTAACCCTAACCCAAACCCGAACCCTAACCCTAAACCTAAACCTAACCCTAAACTGAACCCGAATCCGAACCCTAACCCTAACCCTAACCCTAACCCTAACCCTAACCCTAACCCTAACCCTAACCCTAACCCTAACCCTAACCCTAACCCTAAACTGAACCCGAATCCGAACCCTCACCCTAACCCTAACCTGAACCCGAATCCGAACCCTAACCTGAACCCGAATCCAAACCCTAACCCTAACCCTAAACCTTAACTGACCCTAAAACTAACCCTAACCCTAACCTGAACCCGAATCCGAACCCTAACCCTAACCGTTAACTGACCCTAAAACTAACCCTAACCCTAAACCAACCCTAACCATAACCTGAACCCGAATCCGAACCCGAACAGTAACCCTATCCCTAACCCTATCCCTAACCATAACCCTAACCTGAACCCAAACCTGAACCCTAACCCGAACCCTAACCCTAACCCGAACCCTAACCCTAACCCTAACCCTAAACCTAACCCTAACCCGAACCCGAACCCGAACCCGAACCCTAACCCTAAACCTAACCCTAAACTGAACCCGAATCCGAACCCTCACCCTAACCCTAACCCTAACCCTAACCCTAACCCTAAACTGAACCGGAATCCGAACCCTCACCCTAACCCTAACCCTAACCTGAACCCGAATCCGAACCCTAACCTGAACCCGAATCCGAACCCTAACCCTAACCCTAACCCTAACCTGAACCCGAATCCGAACCCTAACCTGAACCCGAATCCGAACCCTCACCCTAACCCTAACCCTAACCCTAACCCTAACCTGAACCCGAATCCGAACCCTCACCCTAACCCTAAACCTTAACTGACCCTAAAACTAACCCTAACCCTAACCTGAACCCGAATCCGAACCCTAACCCTAACCCTTAACTGGCCCTAAAACTAACCCTAACCCTAAACCAACCCTAACCCTAACCTGAACCCGAATCCGAACCCTAACCCTAACCCTAACCCTAACCCTTAACTGGCCCTAAAACTAACCCTAACCCTAAACCAACCCTAACCCTAACCTGAACCCGAATCCGAACCCGAACAGTAACCCTATCCCTAACCCTATCCCTAACCATAACCCTAACCTGAACCCAAACCTGAACCCTAACCCGAACCCTAACCCTAACCCGAACCCGAATCCGAACCCTAACCCTAACCCTAACCCTAACCCTAACCCTAACCCTAACCCTAACCCTAACCCTAACCCTAACCCGAACCCTAACCCTAAACCTAACCCTAAACCTAACCCTAAACTGAACCCGAATCCGAACCCTCACCCTAACCCTAACCCTAACCCTAACCCTAACCCTAACCCTAACCCTAACCCTAACCCTAACCCTAACCCTAACCCTAACCCGAATCCGAACCCTCACCCTAACCTGAACCCGAATCCGAACCCTAACCTGAACCCGAATCCAAACCCTAACCCTTAACTGACCCTAAAACTAACCCTAACCCTAACCTGAACCCGAATCCGAACCCTAACCCTAACCCTAACCCTTAACTGACCCTAAAACTAACCCTAACCCTAAACCAACCCTAACCCTAACCTGAACCCGAATCCAAACCCTCACCCTAACTCTAAACCAACCCGAACCCTAACCCTAACCCTAACCCTAAACCTAACCCTAACCCTAACCCTAAACCAACCCTAACCCTAACCTGAACCCGAATCCAAACCCTCACCCTAACTCTAAACCAACCCGAACCCTAACCCTAACCCTAACCCTAAACCTAACCCTAACCCTAACCCTAAACCAACCCTAACCCTAATCCTAACCGTAACCTAACCCTTAACCTAACCCTAATCCTAACACTAACCCAACCCTAACCCTAAACCAACCCTAACCCTAATCCTAACCCTAACCCTAACCCTAAACCAAACCCTAACCCAAACCCGAACCCTAACCCTAACCCTTACCCTAACCCAAACCCTAACCCTAACCCTTATCCTAACCCGAACCCGAACCCGAACCCGAACCCTAACCCTAACCCTGTAGGCTGTGGTCTCTGTTTATCAGCACTGGCATATTTGCCTACCTGAAGCCCCCCTCCATCTCATTCCCATCCATGGATCTTGTTGTGGCAGTTCTGTATTCAGTGGTACCTCCAGTAGTGAACGCCCTCATCTACAGCATGAGGAACCAGGAGCTCAAGGATGCAGTAAGGAAACTCTTTGGAAACCTGCTTTTTTGGAATCAAAAATGACTGTGAGTTCCCTGATTATTTCAGGAACTGCAAAGGAAAAATAATTGTTCCATTTCTCTAAAATATTTTCTTCAAATTATTTCTTTTGATTTAAATAATGTTATCCTTAACCTGCTACCTGATTTTTTTTTCATTTAAAATACCCAATCTTCTAATTACCTAAAGAAGCAGGCTTACCATGTAGAGAAACACACAGAAAAAGAAAAACTAAAACAAAAACAAACATCAGAACCACATTGTTATCAGTTACCATCTCTTCCCATCTCCTCTGGAGCTGGGGGAGCAGCCCCAGCATTCAGGAGGGGCTCTGGACCAGGAGCCCTGTTTTCACATGGAGGTTGGGTCAGGGCTGCTGCTTCCCTGGAGCCAGGGCCATGGCCAGCAGCAGAACGTGGCCTTTTCAGTGCTACTCTCTTTTGGTCTCCACATTTTTTTCCTTTTCTCTTTTATTTGGATAAGCCATCAGATCTCGTGTACCTTGGTGACAGTCCTGTTGTCTCTACAGTGGCATCCCTGTGGCTGCAGGAAGCAGCAAGTACAGTGCAGCCCTGGGTCACAGCTGGCCTTCCTGCTAGCACCACAGTAACAAGAGGGCCTTGCTCAGGGCAAACCCAGAAGCCCAGACGCCTCTTCCAAAGCTGCTGCCAGGAACACAGCCAAGGGGCTGAGATCATCTTAGATCATTTTCAGCATCCACATTTTTTTCTCATGAATCAAGACTCCACGCTTTCATTTTACCCAGAACAAGCAGTAATAAACTGGGTATGTTTTGACTCATGATTGGAAACTAAGTCTGCGTTTATATTCACCACTTTTTATCAGCCTGTTCTTTTTAATAACATGCATCTGTTTTTGGGCTGCTGCTGCTGTTTGCTATCAACACCCCCTCCTTAGCCAGCTTAGAGAGACAGCTTCCAGCTGATTTCAGCCTGAGCCTGGAGGATGAGTTTCTCTAAGATGAATTCATCGAAGCTGTGCCCAGTGCCCACTACTCAGTCTCAGCTGGCTGCAGCACAGCTGCTCAGCTCCTGAGCAAGGACAGTTTAAGCAGTCGTCACCACCATTAGGCATGTTTCATTTTGCAGCAGCAGGACATCAGATTCACCAGTGGGTGGGGGCACGTTATGTTGACAGTTATTTGGAACTTCCCTGCATTTCTTTTGTGGCTCATTTTCTAGTTTCTTTCACTCGTCAAGAGAAAGTTTGAAATGAACTCTAGGTAAATATACTTGTTTTTTGAACAACAGAGTTTTCTGGTGTTCATGAAGGATGAAGTTCCCCCACACAAAGAGCAGACTCAAAGCCTTCATGTGGGTTACATGCCATTTGTGTGGCAGAAATTGAGCCCAGGTACAGCTGAGAGGGTCAGCTTTGTGCTGGCTTTCTGCAAAGTTGTGGGTCTTATGCACTGAGCCTTTTTAGAGGAACCTCACAGAATCACAAAATCGTAGAATAGCCTGTTGTAAGGGTCCCACAAGGATCACTGGGTCCAACTCCTGGCTCCACACAGGAACACCCAAAAATCAGACCTCTGATCATAGCTGAGAAAAAAACATATGTATGAGAATGTTGTCCAAGCACTTCCTGAACTCTGGTAGGCTCAGTGCCATGACCACATCCCTGGGGAGCCTGTCTCAGTGCCCAACCACCCTCTGGGTGCAGAACCTTTCCCTAACATCCAGCCTGACCCTCCCCTGTCCCAGCTCCATGCCATTCCCTCAGGTCCTGTCGCTGTCCCCAGAGAGCAGAACTCTGCACCTGCCCCTCCGCTCCCCTCAGGCCACCATGAGGCCTCCCCTCAGCCTGCTCTGCTCAGGGCTGAACAATGTGACCTCATACATCTTCCCATCTAGACCTTTCACTTCCTTTGGTCATTCTTTAAGATTTTTATGTTCTCCTTACATTGTGGTGCCCAAAACTACGCACAGTGCTTGAGGTGAGGCCACACCAGTGCAGAGCAGGGGGTACACAATTGTTTAGTCTGGACTCCCCCCTC
Organism: Aythya fuligula; assembly: GCF_009819795.1. NCBI lineage: Eukaryota > Metazoa > Chordata > Aves > Anseriformes > Anatidae > Aythya > Aythya fuligula. Next base: position 23,987 of record NC_045571.1, read on the forward strand.
GTGAACCCACTTTGTCTGAGACCAATGACTTCATTATCTTTCAGGAATTTTTCAAAAACTCCCAGAAAAATTTTCTCCATAATAACCCCCACTCATACAGAATAGTGCATTCAAAAATTCTTGGTAAAAGGCAAGATAACTATTTAATGCTAGCAATTTAGGTAGTCCTGGCAACTTGGGTGAAACCCTGCAGTGAATTTTTAGATGTATTTCCTAGGCTTGTCTCTGTTCCTAAGCTTTCACAGATTTTGGAGCCAATCTTCTCTTTCTGGGGCATCTCCACAGCAGAACCTCTCAGGTGATTCAGGCCATGGGAACATGAGCCAGGAAGGCCCCTGGGCACCATGAGGATCAGTTTTACCAAATGAGTGTGAGAAGTGCTACCCTCTTTTAAGTTGAACCATGAACGACTACCACTGCTCTACCCCTGTGAAGGACAGGCCCTAGGCTACTTTCTTAGGCACTTGTCCTGAGGAAGTGCCTTATACTGTGAGAGGCCCAGTTCCTCTGCCGCCCCTCCCCGTGGGTTTCAGTGGGCAGCCACCAGCTTTGTTGTTTATCTGTCTCTGCTGACGCATTTTGCTTATCACTGCAGAACCTGCCTGCTGCGCTAAAGCCGCCGCGACCACAAGGCCCAGCATAGCATGCATAGTCATTTCCTTCCTGCATCCCCTGCAGCAAAGGGAAGCCGTGGCTGCCTGCTTACATGGGGCCAGCACAGGCCCCATGCAACCACCCTTGCACCCCTGGAGCTCTGCCCCAAACCTGGCCGGGGTGCCAGTCCTTGCTGGCCATGTGTGTGCATGCTGCAGGGGTGCCTTCCAGTCTGCCAGCTGGTTGTTTTTTACGCTGCTCCCCTCCTACGCCGCAGCCTGTTGGGGCCACCTGTTTCTTTCATATCCTTGTCCTGTTTTCATGCACCGATACAAGGGAGGAGACTGGTGGAGGTTTGGCAGCCCTGAAGTCTTCTCTCTTTCTCTTTCATGCCTGGGAAGGGATAGAGGAATGGCTCTCAGCGTGGTCAATGCTTCGTGAGTATGCCAGTGATGGGGAATCCGGAGCTCTGAAGAGACCAGGGCAGCAGAGCTGATTTATGAACAAGGCCAGGCCTGAACGCAGTAATACCCTGCCTCTGGCAGCCTATGCCAGAGGCTCAGACACCATAACAAACCTCCTGGGCCTCAGGTTCGTCTCCCACCCTGAGATCCCCCAGTGCTGCAGGGGTCTTCAGCCTGCTCCTGCCACACCGGGCCTCCCCTTGCAAGCTCCTCAGCTGGGATGGCAGCCCACAGAGGTGCAGGCTGTGCCTCACAGGCTGGTTTAGGTTACGTCTATTGATCACCTAGTTGTGGTTAGGTGAGATCCATATTGTGTCCTGCTGGGATCATAAATGCCGGGGCTTTCTCTCCATACATAGCAATGGCCAGTCCTTCAGGCCATGGTCCGTACCATGAGCATATCTCAATTCATGTACTAAGTGCAATTTCTTTACAAAGTTTACCAGGGATTCAGCAAAAGCATCTATTATTTAGTTTATTTTTTGTTTAAGGCTAAGATGAAGAGATTTACTTTTTATCAGGCAGGGAAGTGAAGCATGTTTCTAAAGCAACTGCAAGCAACTCATTGCATCCTCCTACTCGTCTAACATTTCTTCCTACTCCTCTAGCTTTCACTGCCAAGACTGCTTAAGACTTCACTGTGGTTAGCACATCCTGGACTTTGCAGCAGGGAAGCTCAGATGCAGCTGGTACCCTGGAACATTTAGAGCATACACATGAGGGGGCAGACTTCTGGTGCTTTGGCAAATCCAGGTCCAACATCTACCTCTCACAGAGATCTCACGGATCTCAGCATCTCACATCTGTCTTCTTTATGTAACCTCTCACCCAAATTATATCCAGGCTGACAGTAAAACTCACAGATATAAGCCAGGAAAAATATGAATCAACATTTATTGACGATATGTACAGAAGAGGTACAACACTTACAATCTTACAATTGGTCACTTTTAAGAGGGGGAAGGAGTATCAGGAGCAGGCAGTGCACAGTCCCACAGCATGTGATTCACACTGAAACATCGTAGGAGGACTCACCGAGAAGGATACTTCCCATGCTTTAAGGCCTAATTTTGATCTTTTTCCACTTATGGGGGATGAACATATATATTTATGAGAACCAGGCTCAGGTTCCCTGGGCATGATCCAGATTTTTTTTTTCTTGCTGTCTCAAAATCTTTCAGAACCACCTTCAGTTTTTGCCCACAAAAAAAAAGTAATTTTCTTACAGATTATAGCCCTGATTTCAGAATAATTTTGCCACTGAATACGTATGTCTGTTTTATTATCTATTTTATGATAAGACATACTTCTTGTATATAGCAGGCATCCTGGACATCAACTACAGTAGCTTGAGAAGCACTTAGCTTTACACTTAATTTCCAGTAGCTATCAATATCCTCTTCTAACAATGTCAGAAGCCCATGAGTCTGTGCATTTTCCTTACAGTCTGTTCCTACCAAGGGGACACAGCAGGGGCTGGTGCTCCAGAGAGGACAGGCAGACCCTTGCTGCCCGCAGCATGCAGCACGCTGCACAAGTAGCAGACAGGGTATCCAGCATAAGGCAGCTAGATTGATTTCCCCCTTGCTCATTGTGCTAATTTAAGCAGTGACTTACTGAACTTCTGGTGGTAGAGTCCCAACGCATCAGACAAACAAGACATAAAACAAAACATAAACTAATCATTCTGTGCGTGCATTAATTTTTAGTGTCATAACAAATGTACTCATGAGGAACACATCTATGCTGGCATCACTTTCGCTCACTGCCAGGGACGCACACCCCTGCAGGTACTAGCACGTACCATGCTGGTTAGAGACCTGAAAACTAAAACCAATGTATTTACAGTAACTTGACTGAATACATTATTCTGAATGTTATCAGAACAGGATAGCCCATAATTGAAGGATAAAGCAGTTACTAAACTACGTAATTGACTCAGTTGAATGGCCAGAAGGAAAACAAACTCAGACAAAAGAACAAAATCCAAAAGTAGAACAGAATTTTAAAAGATGGCCTAATTTTATGCTACGGTTCAATACACACCAACGAGTAAAATTAAATTAAAGCACCGCTACCCATACTGTATACATCATTTCACTGAAATTACACATTGATAGCTACATTATCTACACTAAGTGCAGAGAGGCACTGGACATCATGCTTCAACAAAATGTCAAAACTGGTATAAATAAGGTTTTACAAGTATTAGTGACTCACTTAACTCTATTCTATCTGCAGTTCCTATTAAGATAATACCTGGTAAAACTGATTTAAAATACAAGAAAGAGATTAAAATACAAGGGTACATCAACACACTTCCTACATGTATATCTACCAGAAATTTAGTCTCCAAAACCTCAGCAGAATAACACACACCACAGATTTCTGAATAGGTGAAGAGATGCCCAGTTATCAGTCACACTGGGATAGCAATATTTGCTGTTCAATATTTTCTTCATTTTTAATCATGATCAAGGAACTTGTTGACCATAAGGGAACCTTTTTGTGATGTGTGTTATTAATATTTATATTAAGTCATGTTTATTCCTCTCCAAACAGTACTTTGTTCATTAAATTATTATAGCCATGGCCTTAATGCCAACAGGTATTTGCTTAATGGGAACAGACGACCATAAAAGAGAAGCAACCTTTACTTGTCCTGGTCAAAAAAATAGTCTTTGATCTCTTTAAAACACATAAGAATGCAGGAGGTATTTGTACAGATGCTACCCAATTGCAGTGGTCCCATGGTGGTTCTGTTGGTCCCCTTTCAAGAAGGCAAAGCTTGGTGGCCAAGTCATGAAGTCTTTCTGCAGGCTAAACTCAAGTACATTACATTATAGCAAGATGGACTAGGTAACTGACAACCTATCTTTTGCCTACCCAGATCTCCAATTTTCTTTCATCAGCAGTCTGAGTGAGTCAATTACACATGATCAGGTCCTAAGAAAGGACTGCAAGATTTGGCAAAGGTAATACCAGGAAAAATGACAAAAATGAGGGGCAATTGCCCAAGACAGTCAATCTAGAAGATTGTTCAGGTTATTATAACATTGTTCTATAATGAACTGCAGCATTTAAGGACATCTTGAAATTCCTATTTGCTTCTTGCGTTTTGTGCTTTGTTTATAATTCATCACTAAACATAACACAGAAACATTTCATTGATCCTAAATGCTATGAGAAAACTGGTTTTGTTCTAAGGTACAGATCACCTTTAAAGGCCTATCCCCCTATCTTATATGGTCAAATAGAAAATATTATATGAAAATATGCGTGTCTGTAAATTACAGATACTAGGCAATTTAGTTCAGTCTAAACTGTAGTTTCCAGAGAATAAGTACAACCCCCTAAAACCTATATTAATAACTACATCAGGATTGAGCATATCATATTTATATTAATTTATGTGCAGTGTTTTCTCATGCATTCTACAAGCTACAGCTCACACTGGACCATGGGAAATGGGATATATTTAAGAAGGGCACAGGATATGTTGGATAGAAGCGTATGCAATTGTTTTTAAGAAGGAAGGACAACCTGTAACACACAAGGACTCACAAGCCCATACAAAACAGCAAAATGGACATGTGATAATCTACAATACTGACAGCAAAACCAATTTGTAAACACAGTTTGCATACAGTCTTTGAAAAACTGTAGAAAAGAAATAGAAAAGAACGATACAAAAATCCGTGCAAACTCTTCTATTTATGTACAAAACACTGTACAGGTACCAGACAACCCAGGTTGTGTGATGCTGCCTATGGCACTTTCCCTTCGCGTAAAAGTGTATGCCACAGAGCATCATTAAAAACAATTGTGGGGATCCTGAATTTTGAAAAATCAAACTAGAAGGATTTGACACTCCAGCATCAATCAGCATTGGCTCTGCAGCAGAACACAGACATAAAAGGGGATCAAAGGTTGGGTGAGAAATCTCACTGGTCTTTATGCCTTCCCAAATCCTGCCTTAGCTTAGTTATTTCCATCCTGAACCAGCAGAGACCCATTCGATGGCTCACTCATATGCTCTAAGTTTTTTTCAAAAAAAAAAACAAAAAAAAAACTAGCTGCACAACCACCTTATCCATGAGGATTTGTATCAGCTTGGTAGTGGGAAGCCACCAGGCTTCCCCAAAACATGGAAGAAGTCTCTGGGATGGTGGGCAACACAACCCCATGGTTACAATGGCAACACAACCCCATGGTTGCCATGGCAAGACTGTAATGGTCCCTATAGCAATGTGGCCTTGTGTTGCCATAGCAACAATGGCGTGTTAACATGGGGTGGTGACACCGTAGTGCCATAGGAAACACAAAGCCATGTTACTATAGGAAGTGTAAGATTGTTGCCATGGCAACCATGGGGTTGTGTTGCCATGGCAACCATGGGGTGTTGCCATAAACACCATGGGGGTGAGTTGCAATGGCAAACATTGTGTTGTGTTGCCATGGAAACCATAGGGGTTGTGTTCCCATGGTAACCATGAGGTTGTGTTGCCATGGAACCATGGGCTTGTGTTGCCATGGCAACCATGGGGTTGTGTTGCCATGGCAACCATGGGGTGTTGCAATGCGGTGGTGAAACCGTACTGCCATAGGCAACACAAGGCCATGTTACTATAGGAAGTGTAATATTGTTGCCATGGAAATGATATGGTTCTGTTGCCATGGCGACGATTGGGTGTTGCCATGGGATGGTGACACCGTGGTTCAATAGGCAATACAAGGCCACATTGCTACAGGGAACATTATAGAGTTGCCATGGCCGCCATGGGATATTGTTGCCATGGTAACCATGGGGTTGTGTTGTCATGGCAACCATTTGCATGTGTTGCCATGGCAATCATGGGGTTGTGTTGCCATGGTAAGGATGGGGTTGTGTTGCAAGGGCAACCATGGCGTTGGGATGCCATGGTAACTATGGAGTTGTGTTGCCATGGCGACCATGGGGTTGTGTTGCCATGGCAAACATGGGGTGTTGCCATAGGGTGGTGACACCGTAGTGCCATAGGCAACACAAGGCCATGTTACTATAGGAAGTGTAAGACTGTTGCCATGGTAACCGTGTGGTTGTGTTGCTATGGCAACCATGGGGTTATGTTGCCATGGTAACGACGGGGTTGTGTTGCCATGGCAACCCTGGGGTGTTGCCATGTTGTGGTGACATTGTAGTACGATAGGCAACACAAGGTCATGTTACTATAGGAAGGGTAAGATTGTTGCCATGGTAACCATGGCTTTGTGTTGCCATGGCAACCAGGGTTCTGTGTTGCCATGGCAACCATGGTGTTGTGGTTTTCATGGTAACCATGGTGTTGTGTTTCCATGGTAACCATGGGGTTCTGTTGCCATGGTAAGGATGGGGTTGTGTTGCCAGGGCAACTATGGCGTTGGGTTGCCATGGTAAACATGGGGTGGTGTTGCCATGGCGACCATGGGGTTCTGTTGCCATGGCGACAATTCGGTGTTGCCATGGGGTGGTGACACTGTGGTTCTATAGGCAATACAAGGCCACATTGCTACACAGAACATTATAGTGTTGCCATGGCCGCCATGGGATATTGTTGCCATGATAACCATAGGGTTGTGTTGTTATGGCAACCATTTGCATGTGTTGCCATGACAACAATGGGGTTGTGTTGCCATGGCGACCATGGGGTTGTGTTGCCATGGTAAGGATGGGGTTGTGTTGCCAGGGCAACTATGGCGTTGGGTTGCCATGGTAATTATGGGGTTGTGTTGCCATGGCAACCATGGCATAGTGTTGCTATGGTAACCATGGTGTTGTGGTTACCATGGTAAACATGGTGTTGTGTTGTCATGGAAACCATGGGGTTGCGTAGCCAAGGTAACCATGGGGTTGTGTTACCATGGTAACAATGGGGATGGGTTGCCATGGAAACCATGGGGTTTTGTTGTCATGGCAACCATGGGGTTGTTTTGCCATGGGAACCATGGGGTGTTGCCATGGGGTGGTGACACCGTGGTGTAATATGCAATAGAAGGCCAAATTGTTATAGGGACAATTATAGGGTTGCCATAGCCACCGTGGGGTTCTGTTGCCATAGCCTCCATGGGGTTCTGTTGCCATGGCAAACATGGGGTTTTGTTGCCATGGTTACCATGGGGTTGTGTTGTCATGGGAATTATAAGGTTGTGTTTCCATGGCAACCATGGGGTTGGGTTGCCATGGCAAACATGGGGTTGTGTTGCCATAGCAACCATGTGGTTTTGCTACCATGGCAACCATTGGGTTGGGTTGCCATGGCAACCATGGTGTTTTGTTGCAAAATAAACGTGGAGTTGAGTTGCCATGGCAACCATGGGGTTCTGTTGCCATGGTAACCATGGACTAGTGTTGCCACGGCAACCATGGGGTTGGGTTGCCATGGCAACCATGGAGTTGTGTTGCTATGGTAACCATGGGGTTGTGTTGCCATGGTAACTATGGGGTTGGGATTCCATGGAAACTATGGGGTTTACTTGTCATGGCAACCATGGGGTTGTATTGCCATGGTAACCATGCGGTTGGGTTGCCATGGCAACCACAGGGTTTTGTTGCCATGGCAACCATGGGGTTGTGTTGCCATGGTAACTAAGGGGTTGGGATTCCATGGAAACTATGGGGTTTAGTTGTCATGGCAACCATGGGGTTGTGTTGCCATGGTAACCATGGGGTTGGGTTGCCATGGCAACCACAGGGTTTTGTTGCCATGGCAACAATGGGGTTGTGTTGGCATGGTAACTATGGGGTTGGGTTGCCATGGAAACTATGGGGTTTAGTTGCCATGGCAACCATGCAGTTGTGTTGCCGTGGTAACCATGGGGTTGTGTTGCCATGGTAACCATGGGGTTGTGTTGCCATGGCAACCACGGGGTTTTGGTGCCATGGTAACCATGGGGTTTTGTTGCCATGGTAACCATGGGGTTGTGTTGCCATGGTAACCATGGGGTTGTGTTGCCATGGCAACCATGGGGTTGTGTTGCCATGGCAACCACGGGGTTTTGGTGCCATGGTAACCATGGGGTTGGGTTTCCATGGCAACCAAGGGGATGTGTTGCCATGGTAACCATGGGGTTGTGTTGCCATGGCAACCATGGCGTTTTCTTGCCAGGTAAATATGGTGTTGAGTTGCCATGGCAACCATGGCGTTTTCTTGCCATGGTAACCATGGGGTTGTGTTGCCATGGCAACCAAGTGGTTGTTTTGCGATGGTAACCATGGGGTTGTGTAGCCATAGCAACCATGTGGTTTTGCTACCATGGCAACCATGGGGTTGGGTTGCAATGGTAACCAGGTGGTTCTGTTGGAATGGCAACCATGGGGTTGTGTTCCTATGGTAAGCATGGCGTTTTGTTTCCATGACAAAATGGGGTTGTGTTACGATGGTAACCATGGGGTTCTGTTGCCATGGTAACCATGGGGTTGTGTTACCATGGTAAGCATGAGGTTCTTTTGCCATGGTAACCATGGGGTTGGGTTGCCATGGCAACCATGTTGTTGTGCTGCCATGGTAACGATAGGGTTGTGTTGCCATGGAAACCATGGGGTTGGGTTGCCATGGCAACAACAGGGTTTTGTTGCCATGGCAACATTGGCGTTGTGCTGGCATGGTAACTATGGGGTTGGGCTGCCATGGAAACTATGGGGTTTAGTTGCCATGGCAACCATGCGGTTGTGTTGCCATGGTAACCATGGGGTTGTGTTGCCATGGTAACCATGGGGTTGTGTTGCCATGGCAACCAAGTGGTTGTTTTGCGATGGTAACCATGGGGTTGTGTAGCCATAGCAACCATGTGGTTTTGCTACGATGGCAACCATGGGATTGGGTTGCAATGGTAACCAGGAGGTTCTGTTGGAATGGCAACCATGGGGTTGTGTTGCCATGGTAACCATGGCGTTTTGTTTCCATGACAAAATGGGGTTGTGTTACAATGGTAACAATGGTGTTCTGTTGCCATGGAAACCATGGGGTTGTTTTGCCATGATAGCCATGGGGTTGTGTTGCCATGGTAACAATGGGGTTGGGTTGCTATGGTAACCAGGCGGTTCTGTTGGAATGGCAACCATGGGGTTGTGAAGCCATGGTAACCATGGGGTTGGGTTGCCATGGTAACCATGGCATTTTGTTGCCATGACAACATGGGGTTGTGTTGCCATGGTAACGATGGGGTTGTGTTGCCATGGCAACGATGGGGTTCTGTTGCCATGGTAACCATGGGTTTGTTTTCCCATGGCAAACATGGGGTTGTGTTGCCATAGCAACCATGTGGTTTTGCTACCATGGCAACCATGGTGTTGAGTTGCCATGGCAACCATGGGGTTCTGTTGCCATCGTAACCATGGAGTAGTGTTGCCATGGTAACCATGGGGTTTTGTTGCCATGGCAACCATGGGTTTGGGATGCCGTGGCAATCATGGGGTTCTCTTGCCAAGGCAACCATGGGGTTGTGTTGCCATGGTAACCATGGGGTTGTGTTGCCATGGAAACCTTGAGCTTGGGTTACCATGGTAACCATGGTGTTCTGTTGCCATGGCAACCATGCGGTTGTGTAGCCATGGTAACCATTTGGTTGTGTTGCCATGGCAACAATGGGGTTCTGTTGCCATGGTAACCATGTGGTTGTGTTGCCATGGGAACAATAGGGTTCTGTTGCCATTGTAACCATTTAGTTGTGTTGCCATGGCAACGATGTTGTTGTGTTGCCATGGTAACGATGGAGTTGTGTTGCCATTGTAACCATTTGGTTGTGTTTCCATGGTAACCATGGGGTTGTGTTGCCATGGCAACAATAGGGTTCTGTTGCCATGGTAACCATGGGGTTGTGTTGCCATGGTAAACATGGGGTTGGGTTGAAATGGTAACCATGCGGTTGTGTTGCCATGGTAACCATGGGGTTGTGTTTCCATGGCAACCATGGGGTGGTGTTGCCATGTCAACCGGGGCGTTGAGTTCCCATGGTAAACATGGGGTTTTGTTTCCATGGTAACCATGCGGTTGGGTTGCCATGGTAACCATTTGGTTGTGTTGCCATGGGAACCATGGGGTAGGGTTGCCATGACAACCATGGGGTTTTGTTGCCATGGGTACCATGGTGTTGTGTTTCCATGGTAACCATGGGGTTGTGTTGCCATGGCCACCATCGGGTGGTGTTGCCCTAGCAACCATGGTTTTCTGTTGCCATAACAACCATTTGCTTGTATTGCCATGGTAACCATGGTGTAGGTTTTCATGGCAACCATTGGGATATTTTGCCATGGAAACCATGCGGTTGGGTTGCCATGGTAACAATTTGGTTGAGTTGCCATGGCAACCATGGGGTTGTGTTGCCATGGTAACCATGGGGTTGTGTGTCCATGGCAACCATGGGGTTGGGTTTCCATGGTAACCTTGGCGTTGTGTTGCCATGGTAACCATTTTGTTGTGTTACCATGGTAACCATGGGTTTTTGTTGCTATGGCAAAAATGGGTATTTATTGCCATGGCAACCATGGGGTTTTGTTTCCATGGTAACCATGGGGTTTTGTTGCCATTGTAACCATGGGGTTGTGTTGCCATGGCAACCATGGAGTTGTATTGCCATGGTAACCATGGGGATGGGTTGCCATGGTAATCATGGGGTTTTGTTGCCATGGGAAACATGGAGTTGTGTTGCCATGGTAACCATGGTTGATGGGTTGCTATGGCAACCATGGTTTTTTTTTTCCCACAGCAACGAATGTGTTGTGTTTCCATGGTAACCATGGGGTTGTGTTGCCATGGTAACCATGGGGTTTTTTTTGCAATGGTAAGCATGGTATTGTGTTGCCATGGCAACCATGTGGCGGTGTTGCCATGGTAACAATGTGTTTGGGTTGCCAAGGCAACCATAGGGTTGTGTTGCCATGGAAACCATGGAGTTGGGTTGCCATGGTAACCATTGTGTTGGTTTTTCATGGCAACCGTGGTGATTTTTTGCCATGGAAAACCATGGGGTGGTGTTGCCATGGTAACCATGGTGTTGGGTTGCCATGGTAAATATTTGGTTGCGTTGCCATGGCAATCATGGGGTTGGGTTGCCATTGCATCCATCGGGTGGTGTTGCCATGGCAACCATAATTTTCTGTTGCCATGGTAACCATGCGGTTGTTTTGCCATGGCAAACATGGGGTGGTGCTGCCATGCTAACCATGGGGTTTGGTTTCCATAGCAACCATGTTTTTTTGTGTTTTCTTGCCATGGGAACATGGGGTTGTTTTGCCATGGCAACCATGTGGTTGGGTTGCCATGGTAACCATTTGGTTGTGTTGCCATGCTAACCATGGGTTTGGGTTGCCATGGCAATGGTGGGGTTGTGTTGCCATGGTAACCATGCAGTTGTGTAGCCATGGTAACCATTTGGTTTTGTTGCCATTGCAACCATCGAGTTGGTTGGCCATGGTAACCATGGGATTGTGTTGCCATGGCAACCATGGGGTTTTGTTCCCATGGCAACCATGGGGTTGTGTTCCCATGGGAAACATGCAATTGTGTTGCAATGGAAACCATGGGGTTGTGTTCCTATGGTAACCATGGAGAATGGTTGAAATGTCAACCCAGGGGATTTTGTTGCCATGGCAACCATGGGGTTTTGTTGCCATGGTAACCATTTGGTTGAGTTGCCATGGCAAATATGGGGTTGTGTTGCCATGGCACCCATGGGGTTGTGTTCCCATGGGAAACGTTGGGTTGTGTGCCCATGGTAACCATGGGGTTTTGTTGCCATGATAACCATGGGGTTGGGTTGCAATGGCAACCATGTGTTTTTTTTTCCCATGGGAACCATGGGGTTGTGTTGCCATGTGAACCATGGGTTTATGTTGCCATGGTAACTATGCGGTTGTGTTCCCATGGTAACCATAGTTTTGGGAAGCCATGGTAAACATTTGGTTGTGTTGCCACGACAACCATGGGGTTCTGTTGCCATGGTAACCATGGGGTTTTGTTGACATAGCAAAAATGGTGATTGGTTGCCATGGCAACCATGGGGTTTTGTTGCCATGGTAACCATGGGGTTCTGTTGCCATTGTAACTATGGTGTTGTATTGCCATGGCAACCATGGCGTTGTGTTGCCAGGGTAACGATGGAGTTGTGTTGCCATGGTAACCATGGGATTGTGTTGCCATGACAACCATGGGGTTGTGTTGCCATGACAACCATGGGGTTGTATTGCCATGGCAACCATGGCGTTGTGTTTCCATGGTAACCATGTGTTTTTTTTTTGCCATGGGAACCATGGAGTTGGGTTGCCATGGTGTAGTGGGTTTACGTGGCAAGGTTTTGGTATCAGGGAGCCTTAGGGGTGGTTTCTGTGAGAAAGATCTAGAAGCTGCCCCATGTTTGGGATGGGCCCCATTGTTTTCCAGATCTGAGCCAATAAGCGATGTTGTTTGCGCCTCTGTGAGAGCATATATAAGACAGGGAAAAAACGCTGTGTCAGACAGCAGCCAGGAGAGTCAAGGGAGTGAGAAAACAGCCTTGCAGGTGCCAAGGTCAGTGTAGAGGGAGGGGGAGAGGTGCTCCAGGTGCCGGAGCAGAAGTCCCCTGCGGCCTGTGGTGAGGACCATGGTGAAGCAGGATGTCCCCCTGCAGCCCATGGAGTACCACGGTGGAGCAGGGTTCCACGCTGCAGCCCGTGGAGGAGACCACGGTGGAGCAGGTGGCCCTGCACCGACGGAGGCTGCCGCCTGTGGAAGACCCCTGCCGGAGCAGATTCCGGGCCGGACCTGTAGCCCGTGGAGAGGAGCCCACGCAGGAGCAGGTGACCCGGCAGGAGCTGCTGCCCGTAGGGGAGCCAGGTTGGAACAGTTTTCTCCTGAGGGATGGACCCCGTGGTACGGACCCATATCTGGAGCAGTTCTGAAAGAGCTGCTGCCTGTGGGAAGCCCACTCCGGATCAGTTCATCAAGGACTGCATCCCGTGGGTGGGACCCCACAGCACAGGGGACGAGAGTGACTGAGAAGGAGCGGCAGAGAAGAAGTGCTGTAGACTGACCATAACCCCCATTCCCCCGTTCCCCTGCGCCGCTCGGGGGGAGGAGTTGGAAGAGGGTGGATGGGGGAAAGGTGCTTCTGTTTTTTTTTTCCTTTGTTTTCTTACTTCTCTCGCTTGTTAGTTGTAGGCAATAAATCTTACTATCTCATTATGCTGAGTCTGTTTTGCCCGTTACAATAATTATTGTGTGATTTTCTCGTCCTTATCTCAACCCTTGAGCCCTTTTCACATATTTTCTCCCCATTCCTCTTTGAGGAGGGGGAGTGAAAGAGCGGCTGTGGTGGAGCTCGGCTACCCACTCGAGCGGAACCACGACACATGGTAACCATGGTGATGGTTTTTCATGGCAACCATGGGGATTTTTTGCCATGGAAAACCATGGGGTAGTGTTGCCATGGTAAACATGGGGTTGTGTTGCCATAGTAACCATGGGGTTCAGTTTCCATGGTAACCATGGGATTCTGTTACCATGGTAAATATTTGGTTGCGTTGCCATGGCAACCATGGGGTTGGGTTGCCATTGCATCCATCGGGTGGTAGTGCCATGGCAACCATGGTTTTCTGTTGCCATGGCAACCATGGGGTGGTGTTGCCATGGACGCCATGTGTTTTTTTTTCCCATGCAACCATGGGGTTCTGTTGCCATGGTAACCATGGCATTGTGTTCCCATGGCAACCAAGGGGTAGTGTTTCGATGGCAACCATGGCGTTGTGTTGCCATGGGAACCATGGGGTGGTGTTGCCATGGCAACCATGGGGTGTAGCCATGGGGTGGTGACACCGTAGTGCCATAGGCAACACAAGGCCATGTTACTATAGGAAGTGTAGGATTGTTGCCATGGCAACCATGGGGTAGTGTTGCCATGGTAACCATGGATTTGTGTTGCCATGGCAACCATGGGGTTCTGTTCCCATGGTAACGTTTTGGTTCTGTTGCTATAGCAACCATGATTTTGTGTTGCCATTTTAACCATGGGGTTTTGTTGCCATGGCAACCATGGGGTGTTGCCATGGGGTGGTGACACCGTGGTGTTGTAGGCAATACAGGGCCACATTTCTATAGGGACCATTACAGTGTTGCCCTGGTGTCACTTTAAGGGGTGTAGCTGATTAACCGTTACGGGCCTGGTTGGATTCAGAGTACTGAACCAGTCGGACATTCACCAAAAACGCGTTAACCGTCTGAGGGTCTGGTTGGATTCAGAACACTGAACTATCACGGATAACCACCCTCACCCTAGTTGCACTTAATGAGAGCTATCAAAATGCAATCAAGTATGGCTTTTTACAGCAACAGATAATCAGGTTCTTTTGGATTGCCGGCAATAGTGACTGTCTGCAAAAGCAAGCTAGTATGCATAAAATACACAGGTGTTTTAGGTGTTACAGATGTTACAGATATTATATATGTTACAGGTATTACAGGTGTGCAGCCTAGAAATAAACACTTTAAAAGGATCAAAGACTCTATAGAGATTTATAAGCAAGTATTCAGATCTCACCCAAAGGCGTCCCAATGGGGGGGGAAGAGAGGTTCAGCCTGTCGACTGATCCCAGGAGTCAGGAAGTCCTAAGGATGTTGTATTTCCTCGGGATGGTATTTCCCCTGACGGTGGTATCTTCCCCAACATCCCCTTTCTCTTGGGCCAATTTATATTATTTTCTATCTTTTAGGTGGAGCTTGAGTGGCTCTAGTCAAGCATATCTTAGTTATGATTGGTGTAAAGTTTTCCCGTCTCCGTTTAAAGTAATAGGCTCCGAGAAATTCAGGGCGCATGCCCTGGCGGTCGCACCTTGGAGGCGGGTAGCTTTTGGGATGGCGGTGTGTTTTGGTATTATAATGATATTATAATGAGCAAAAAGTACACTAGGGTACAGCATTTGTCAAAACATGACAGCTCTTTGGCTCGGGGTGGCAAAAAGTGCAGCTTTGTGCACAAGAACAATCGAGGCCCCACCTGATTACAGAGCCTAGGCGTGGTGTCTCCACTCCACTCTACGCTCCGTGCTGTTCCTTAGGGCTAGCACACCAAGTTTCCCCAGCGCGATAACATCTAAGGTTGGGAGCCTAGGGAACGCTCAGGTAATGCAGTTATGCCCTACCCTGAAAGCCTCTTCAATGCTGTACCTTTTCCTTAAAACTGTGAATGTTAGTTTTATTTTCCTAGTTACTTCAGGCATTTACACCACATAATCCACCCCGTGACTATAGTCACTCAAGCTTCACGATGGTTGGAATATGTCGGGGATCTCACATACATTCTCGGGATAAGGTTTATCGAGTGTATGTACATTGTATAGGGATGCTAAACGTTTCATCATAAACCAGAGTTTAACATACAAACTACTTGTCAGTATGAAACATAACACAGTATTAGCAGAACGATAACAGGGTGAAGCATCTTGTTGAAGATTGCCTTGGCGACCATCCAAACAAAGTGTCCCACCAACGGTGTCTCTCATCTCTCTTTACTCTTTCCATCACTCGATGTATTTCTTGTGCATCATGATGGACAGTAATCAGAGTCTTTTGTCCATTTTCTCGGACTTGTGTCATCAGCTGCTTCAGGTCCTCATGTACCAGCAATTTCTTCACCAAGGTGAGGTTCATTCCAATAGGAGTAGGCAGCAGTTCATGAAGCAGAATATAATTAGATACAATAAGTTGATAAGAAGTGACAGGAACTGAGTATTTAAAATCACATCCTAGAATTTTGGTAAAATTGCAAACACAACATTAGAGTGATTACTGGTATCTACCACTGCATTATCTACGACTATAGAATCACAATGAGTTCTCATGCAAACACAACCTTTCCCAATATATACAAGTACAGTATCAAGGGTTTCATTAGGATGTATCTTAAAGTGGCAAATATTTTGCTCAGTGTCAAGACAAATGTCTTGAGATTCCAGCGTGTTACTTTCACAGATGAAACCTTTTTGTTCATGCACAATGCATGCATTTACATTAATTGTTTGCCACTTTCCTCCCTTTTGATGGGCCCATACTTTATGCTCTTTAGGATAAAGTATAGTTCCATTATGATTGAGTCCTAATGCAATGATCGGATATACATTGTATACGGTGGCATTACTTATAGTAAGTATAAAGGCAACAATTTGATCATTTTCTGCATAATGGGTAAAGTTGACTAATTGCCACCATGCTTGAAATTCTTTTTCAAATTCTGAAGCATTATCCCAAATCAATTTTTGAATTTCAGTGGGCAAAGTTCCTCCTTCTCCCTCTCTAATAATAGCTGCTGCTACAGACTGTATCCATAATTGCGCTTGGATACAGCTCAAGGCAAGAGAGGTATTGCCTTGGCTTTTTCCAAGGGCATGTACAATTAATTGATGATATAGAAGCCATTGATTTGCTCCTAAACACAATAATGATGATTTTTATTGGTTGTTCCAGTTTCTGTAGTCAGAAACTAAACCTAACCCTAACCCTCAGACCCTAACCGAAACCCGAACCCGAAACCTTACCCTAACCCGAACCTGAACCCTAACCCTAACAGCTGCCCGCAGATCTAACCCTAACCCTCTAACCCTAACGGCTGCCCGCAGATCTAACCTTAACCCTCTATCTAACCCTAACCCGAACCCTAACCCGAACCCTAACCCAACCTTAACCCTAACCCTAACTCTAACCTAACCCTAACCCTAAACGTAAACCTAACCCTAATTCGAAACCTAACCCTAACCCAAACCTAACCCTACCACATATTTAACCCTAAACCTAACCTTAACCCTAACCCTACCGCCTGCCTGCGGATCTAACCCTAACCCTCTAACCCTAACCCCAACCCTAACCCCAACCCTAACCCGAAACCCTAACCCAACCTTAACCCTAACACTAACCCTAACCCTAACCTAAACCCTAATCCTAACCTAACCCTTACCCTAACCCCAACCCCAACCTAACCCTAACCCAAACCCTAACCCCAACCCTAACCTAACCCAAACCCAACCTTAACCATAACCCTAACCTAACCCTAAACCTAACCCATCCCTAACCCTAACCCAGCCTTAATCCTAACCCTAACCCAACCTTAACCCTAACCTAACTCTAACCCTAACCCTAACACATATTTAACCCTAACCCTAACCTTAACCCTAACCCTAATGGCTGCCCGCAGATCTAACCCTAACCCTCTAACCCTAACCCGAACCCTAACCCTAAATCTAACCCTAACCCGAACCCAACCCTAACCCTAACCCAACCTTAATCCGAACCCTAACCCTAACCTAAACCCTAATCCTAACCTAACCCTTACCCTAACACTAACCCTAACCCAAACCCAACCTTAACCCTAACCTAACCCTAACCCATCTTTAACCCTAAACCTAACCTTAACCCTAACCCTAACGGCTGCCTGCGGATCTAACTCTAACCCTCACCCGAACCCTAACCCAGCCCTAACCCAAACCCAACCTTAACCCTAACCCTAAAGCTAACCCTAACCCAACCCTAACCCAACCCTAACCCTAACCCAAAACCAAACCCTAACTCTAAGCCTAACGGCTGCCCGCGGATCTAACCCTAACACTAACCCTAACCCAAACCTAACCGTAACCCAACCTTAACCCTAACCCAACCCTAACCCAAACCCATCCTTAACCCTAACCCGAACCCTAACCCTAAGAGCTACCCGCGGATTTAACCCTAACCCTAACCTCACCCGAACCCTAAACCTAAGACCCTAACCCTCAACCTTAACCCGAACCCTAACCCTAACCCTAACCCTATCCTTAACCCTAACCCTTAGCCTAACAGCTGCCCACGGATCGAACCCTATCCCTCTAACCCTAACGTAACCCTAACCCAACCTTAACCCTAACCCTTAACCTAACGCTAACCCGAACCCATACCCGAACCCTAACCTAACCCTAACCCCTAACCCTAACGGACCTAACACTACCCCTAACCCTAACCCCAACCCCAACCCTCTAACCCTAACCCTCTAACCCCAACCCTCTAAACCTTACTCAACCCCAAACCCTAACCCCTACCCCAAACTCTAACCCTAACCCTAACCACTAACACTAACCCTAACCCTACTTCCCAAGAACTACATTTCCCGGTATGTTCTTGGCATTCAACATGGCCTCCCGGAAGTTCAGAGTCCAAGAACTACATTTCCCGTATGATCTGGGCACCCAACATGGCCTCCCGGAAGTCCAGAGTCCAAGAACTACATCTCCCGGTATGCTCTGGGCAACAAACATGGCATCCCGGAAGCCCGGTGCCGGGAAACTACGCCCACCAGCATTCCCCTGGCAGCTGGCTTGACCAATCACAGGCCGAGTGTTCGAGAAATACATTTACCAGCACTCACTGTAACCCCAGCACTTTACGCCCTTTCAAAAAAGGCTCAAGCCCTAACACTAAAAACTTTTGAAACTCCTACAGGCCTCACCCAAACTATTTACCACACTAAACCCCTGAAGTCCTATGCCTAAAAGCCCTAACCCAAACACTTAAGATGCTCAAAACCCAAACCCAAAACATTAGGATTCTCAAAGCCCTAAACAACAAAATTAGAACACTTGAAGCCCTAACCCCAAAATTAAGATGCTCAAAACCCAAAGCCAACCCAAAACAGTAGGATGCTCAAAACCCTAACTCAAAACATTAGGACGCTCAAAACACAAACCAAAACCCAAAACTTTAGGACGCTCTAAGCATAAACTTAAAAAAAATTAAGACACACAAAACTCTAACCCAAAAATTAGGATGATTAAAACCCAAAGCCCTAACACAAAACATTAGGACGCTCAACACCATAACCCAAAAAATTAGGACGCTCAAAACCCTATCCCTGGAGAACCTAAACTGAAAAAAAAAATAAAAAATAAAAAATCTTAAAACACTAACCCTAAGTAACCGACCAAAAATAAAACCCTAGGACCCTAACCCTAAAAAACATAGCAACACTCCATCCAAAAAAAAAAAAAAAAAAAAAAAAAAAAAAAAAACTCTAAAACCCTAACACGCTAACCCTGAAACCCTTAAAACCCTGTTAAAACTCCAACCCAGTTATACACCAGTTACCTCCCTTAAGGGATATAGAGGAGCTCTCTCAGATACGGCAGTCCTACTTCTCGTGCATGCAGCCAGAGGTCGGTCTCATTCTGGTGCTGATAGTATTGAAAGCAGGGGCAACGGTGGTACTGGTGGCGATACCACAGCCACCGGAGGTGGATTGTTAGGATATGGAGATAGTAGGTTATCCAACGGCTCCCATTTATTGCCTTTTTCTTTTTCTTCTTCAAATTTCTTATCTGCTTTTAGTGTAAATATTGAGGCTGGAAAAGGACATGAAGTCCTCCTGATCCATAATCCTGCATAATCACTTTCTTCCCAGCAAAAAGGTTCCTTCGAATTAACATGTGTATTTAAGGCCTGACAAATACAGTCTTCAAAGGATCCAAAAGCAGGCTGAAAGACATGTGGTCTTAAAGGCTCCTTTGGCCATTCTATCACACAATACTGGACCATTTTTTATTTACTTTTTCCTTTTCTGGGGTCCCTATCATTCCAATTTCTAACCGTTATTCCTAATGGACTTTCTGGTGGTATGTCTGGTAATTTGCTCCCTTTCTTCTGGTCCCTGGTCTTCGATTTTGTCTGACCCATCTAGGAATGTTACTGTGGCAATTCTCACAGCCCTTGGTTACCTTAATAAGAGTGTCTTACAGAGGATTTAAGATCTATCACCCACCCACAAATCCTATAGGAATCCCTTCAGTCCTTCACCAGCCAAGTCCCTCGCGGGAGATTGGAACCGTGGTTAGAAGACCTCCACAATCGCTTTGGAACTAAATTCCGTCTCAGTCACACTCTTACACACACAGGCAACCGAAACCCACCCAACAGAACAGTATACGCTTTAAACGCTTACGACTCCGTTGTCTTCATTCAGATCTTCACACGCAGAATTACAGGCAAAATATAGTGCTGCAGCCAGCAAGGGAGATGAAAAAAAAAAATCAAAACCTTTGCTTACCTTTATTCAGGTTCAAGATGCCATTAGTCCCGACCTGACTTGAACAGCAGCCACCAAATGGTGGGGCGCCTCTCCTAGATCAAATAAGAATTCAGGAACCAAAGCCCTCCCGGACAAAACCCCAGTTGTCATACATGACTGGGTCCCAAATTGGATTGCAATTAAATTTTACAATTTATTAAATGAATAGAGGTAAACAAGCAGTTGTGCGCAAACAGATATACTGTGACAGCTGCCCTTCAGCACGTGCCCAGAGGCAGACCGGATGTCTTTGCCAAAACAGTCCGGACAATGTATTAGTACACCCATGCACTGCCACATTAGCTATCATCACTAACTGCCAGGCAGGACAGCTCCAGACTAAACACATACACACACAGGCACGCCACAAACACTACAAACAAAACACACAACACAAGGCGCAAGAAAAAGTGACCCCCAGAAGGAAGCCCTATGGCAACAGCAAGTCAGAACAGGTGCTCTGCAGCAGACCCTAAGAGAGACTCAAATGTCACAACACATGACTGGAAGCAACTGCCAGAACTGGGATGATGGAGGCCTACAAAGCCTGCATTCAAGAGACCAGAAGGATGAGGACTGAAAACCCTGTAAGAAGACACTTAGGAATTCAGTTCCCAAGCAAGAGCTCCTGATGCAACCCAGATGACTTCTGCAAGAGTGAGGATGGAAACAGATGCAATCTCAAACAGAATATGATGCACAAGACCTGAAACAGACCTGCTCTTTAAGCAGCGACTGCAAGACAAGTGCTCATAACAGAGTCATGATGACAAAACAAGCATTGAGGCCCTTCTGCACAGCTACCAAGTCGCCTGTCTAGTCAGTCCAGTCTAAAAAGCCAGGAGGATATCAAGACCCGAGAAGCACAGAACAGACACTGCAGAAGCAACACTACAAGACAGACGAACAGAAGGAAACTGTCCTGCCTGGCGCACGCACTCAAGCTACAAAATAATCCCGCTTCTTCTATTAGCCTGGTGACCCAGCCACAAGCAGCCTGAACGTGACCCAGCCTGAACCACCCTCACAGTGGCACCAAGTCTATTCAGCCAGCTGGCTCCATGCTGCTCTGGCTCCCAACTCCCATTAGCCACCCCAGATATGCAAAGACCAGGTGCCCCCCAACTTAGCTCTCAGGTTGCTGCATGGTAAATTCCCTCCACCTCAAGAAATACACAGGCACCGATTGTCATCTTAGTCAATTGCCAGCGTCATCATCAGCTGCAAAAGAGTACCAGCATTCACTAGGACGCCAGCCATGATGCCCACCTGCTCCACAATGCTGACTAGTACTAATGCAACATACAATTGTGCTCACCTGTTCCTCTCCGAATCCAAGCTCCAACAATGCAGCCAGTATCATCCAAATCACCTAGGAAAACAAAGGGATTAAATGATCGTTGCATTCACAACAAATCACCCAATGGTGGTTTTTTGTTGTTGTTGTTTGTGTGTGTGTTTCTTGTTTCTTTTTTCTTTTTTTTTGAAATCTGCTTTAGCTCAAAAGCATGCAGACTGCAAACAAGAGAACTGGGGTGTTTCTAGAAGGAACAATCCCCATGCTTTTGCTGCAGCTTTGAATATTAATAAGACAATACGGCCCAGCAAGTAACTGGAAATTGCTTAACTGGAAATAGCTCAAACATTTTTTTTACGTATAAAGAAAAATCTAGGTGCAGAACAGATTATACGCCAAAACAATCAAACACCAAACAATCTTCCCTTCGCTTCAGATAAGGGATGACCAGGCTGACAACACAAACCTTCACTCAGAGCTTCGTGACATAAGAATTTCCCTTCCCTGTCCACGACTGCACAGAGCACCTACAAAGACAGGAGAAAAGCACACTCTGAGGCACCTCAGAGCCACAGCGTACCTGCTTGTGGTGGTTTTACGATGCTGGGCAGTTAAACCCCACAACCGCTCTCTCACTCCCCCTCTTTTAGATGAGGAGGGAGAGAAGTAAAGCAAAGAACAACTCACAGGTTAAGATAAGGATAATTGAATTAAAGGGAAATAATAATAATAATTAAATAAAGATTATTATGAACTAAACAATTTAACTAAAGAGAAATAAAAAGGGAAAGGGGACAAGGGAGGGGGACAGGGAAGGAATAAAAAGAAGGGAGAAAAACAAACAAATAAAATAAATGAAGGCTATACAGAAGTGCAGAGGAAAGAAATTACTCTCTGCTTCCCACAAATGAGTGATGATTGATCACGTCCTTGAAGCAGGGCCTCAACGCACGTAGCCGGTGTTCGAGAGGACCGACGTTTTCCCAACAAGAGCCCACCCCTCCCCTCTTTTTCCTGTCTCTACTTTTATTGCTGAGTCTGACATCACACGGTATGGAATATCCCTTTGATTGGTTTAGGTCAGCTGCCCTAGTGATGTTTCTCTCCTCACTTTTTGCCCACCCCTAGGAGGGTTAGAGAAGGGTTAAAGGCCCGATGCTGTGCCACTGCTGCTCAGCAGTAGACACAACACTGGTGTGGTAACACTGCTGTTCCAGCTACAACTGCAGAGTACAGCACTGTATGGGCTGCTGCCAGGAAAGTTAACATTCCAGCCAGACTCAGTACACTGCTACAATACCTCTCTCTTCCCAGCTCCTTTACTTCTGCTGCTCTCCAGCTCTAACTGAGATTCTTTGCTCACAGCGCCACAGCAAACTCTGCCTGGGCCACACAACACACACTACACAAGCTACATTGCTTAACACACACAAGCTGGAACATTCCCACCCAACAATCAGTCGCATTGCACAAGAAGGATGCTGCATATTCCTAGAAACCAAACCTACCAGTCCTGAGCAGCTCCCCACCTCCTCCTGCCAACCACGCTCAGCACACACACTATTTGCCCCTCAAAAAAAAAAAAAAACAAAAAAAAAACACAACTGAGCTCCACAAATGCCAAAAAGACGTGCATGCACAGCAGCCCCGGCAGGGGTAATCACAGACTTACCCTTTGCAGATGAAAAAGGTGACTCTGATACAACACGGCTCAGTCCCTTGGTAATGCTGCACCTACATGGTCAAGCATCTTGTAGCATGTAATCAAGCTGGTTTTAGTCCTCTGGAGAGTTACACAAGTGGGTTGATTCATCTAGAGATTGAAATACAGATCAAAAACAGAAGAGTATCCCAACCATCCCAAAAAAAAAGTGAGTAAGCAGCCTCTACTAAATTAAGTGAATTCCAAGCACTTAAAATCCAGAAATCCATAGACTCCAGCCTGCCTAGAGAACCCTGCAACTGACTGAAGGAAAAAACAAAACACTTACCCCAAAGAGCAGCCCAGGCAGAAGGAGCTCTCTAATGCCATGCCTGGGGCTCATATACCATTTGGCCCCGCCCAAATACCCAAACCCAATCACCTGGATAAGGGGGAGGGACAAAGCACAAGGAAGTAGGAGCAGAACAGGAGCAGCAGCAGCTAGTTTCCTTTTTTTTTTATTTTATTTTTTTTTTTTTTTTTTAAATCTGCTTTACCTGAACAACATGCAGAGGACAGACAAGAGACCTGGGGTGTTTCTAGAAGTAACAATCCCCATGCTTTTGCTACAGCTTTTAATATCGAAAGGACAACACGACCAGTCAAGTAACTGGAACTTTTTCAAATGGAATTACATCAAACATGTTCATCATCACTTGCAAAAACAGAGAACCAGCATTCACTAGCATGCCAGCCCTGATACCCACCTCCTGCACAACGCTCGCTGCTTCTGATACAACATACAGTTGTACAGTTGCGCAATACCTCTCTGTTCCCACCTCTTTTATCTCACCTGCTCAGTAGCTCCACCTAAGAAATGTGCCCGGGCGGCGCCGCACCGCGCTTAAATGTGCCCGGGCGGCGCCGCGCTTAAATGTGCCCGAACAGACTTATTCTTTAGAGATCAAGAAGGTGACCCTGCTCACTCTCTAGGCACTACTGCACTTATGCGGTCAAGAAACTGTACCCTACTTTTTCCCAAAAACAACGTACCTGGCAACCCCTTAAAAACATACTTCTAATATGTGAATTCCAAGCACTTTAAGCCTAGAGGGCTGCAAGGTCTAACGACTTGACAGACAGCAAAAACCACAGGCAAAAGCTCCAAAAATATAACAAACTGTTCCTAAACCTGAAACAGACTACCCCTTACGTGCCCACTGCTGCCATTTTCAGATACACGCTCACACAGGGAGCTTCAATGATACATTTCTCCTAAACCCTGCTCCATCACTTTGCCACCAAGGTCGTGACTTTGATAATATTTGACACAGAGGCAAAGACTCAAAAAAAGCCCCATAATCCTGCAAAAATCGTAAGGGACCCAGAACCACAAAGCAAACACACAAGGTAACATCACTATACTATCTGTAAACATGCTATAGTAACTACTATACTACTATAATAACTACCTGAGGAAGAGCTGCGTGCAATACAGGCACCTACTACTAGATTGCTTTACAATGACAGATCCTACTAGTTACCACCTCAAAAAGATAGGCGTACTGGTTTCTACTTGAAAATGCATCAGTCCATAGACTCTGACCCACCTAAAGAACCCTGCAAACAACTGAAGGAAAAACAAAGCACTTACCCAAGAGTGCAGCTCAGGCAGAAGGAGCTCTCTGATGGGATACCTGCAACTCAGTTACCATTAGGTCCCACCTGGAACCTGAAGCCAATCACCTGGGAAAGTGCAGGGGGAAAGCACAAAAAAAAAAAAAAAAAGCAGAAAGAGGAGGAGCAGCAGCTGTGGTCTTATTAACTTCTTTATATGGCTTAGCTCAACAGCATGCAGAGTGCAGACAGGAGAACTGGGGTGTTTCTAGAAGCAACAATCCCCATGCTTTCACTGCAGCTTTGAATATTGAAAGGACAATACAACCAAGCAAGTAACTGATTATTTTTTTTTCCAGCTGGAATTAGCTCAAACTTTTATTTACATTGAAAGAAAAATCTAGGAGCAGAACAGATTATACACCAACAAAATAAATTCCATTCCACTCACAGGAAAAATCACTTACTTCACTTTCTGAAAACCAAAAGGCTATGCTGATGGGTCAAAACACACTACAGAACACTGGGTCCAGGCCCTCCGCTGCACCCCCTTAAAACCCATCGCTACACTCACCAAGGTGCAACCCCAACCCAAACACAGATGCAGCGTTTCAGCTTCAACACGGTTTTGGGAACTGCTAGAAAGCAGGCTTCATCCTCAGCAAGGTGTGCTCAGGCTACACAGGACAGGGCTTCGGGCACCTCTTTGCCTACCAAAGAAGACCGCCATCAGGAACTGCCACGCCAGACAACCTTTTTCCTACACAACACCTTTCTCAGGAACCACGCAGCATTCAAGCTACCTGCTTTCCTCCTATTCTAAAGGCTATCTCAGCCCACCTTGTCTGTGGCACCTGATAAACAGGAGAGAAAGCAACCGCAGCAGCAAAAGCCACAGCACACTTAGGACAATTACTCTCATGCCCTCCTGTACCGCAGCCACTTGCCTGCCCCCCATGTGAAAAAGAGAAAGCCACCGCAGCGCTTGGAAACCATCCCTGCACGTGCCGCTCCTTGTTGCTCTCTTGCCGTATCTGAAATCCTCAGCCACTTCTGTGGAGAGCCTGCCATGGCACCCACAAAGCAAGACGGACACCTTTCATAGTCACCTTGTGCTACTTGGCCATTCTGCTCCAACCCAGCTCACGACCAGCCCCTATTCTTACACAGCTCTTCAGAGTGCAGTTTGCTCCTTTGAGCCTGGAGACACCTGTGAAAGAAAAAGAAAAGCATAGGCCGAGGCAGCATCCAAAGCCACAGCACAGCTAGAACAGTTACTTTCATCTGCTCCCTTACCTCCGCCCATTTACGTGCCCCTGAGGCAGATTTTTGCATCTACCCTCTTCAAACAGCTACACCACCTCTAAAAGACAAAGAGGGGATGCTTAGAGTAACAGTGAGACCTGCAACTCAACAACTGCTATATCTGTTCCTCACTCACCTTGCCAAAGGCAGCTCTGGCTGTGACGTCCCAGGTTGTACACTGTGTTTCAGCTTTATCAAATGAAAACAGTCACAGGATAGTCATTCAGCTGCCAGCATTAGTACCCATCCCTCAACAACACAAGGGACCCCGTTTACAACATTATCATTTCAAAACAGTGGACAACTTGCCTCAGCACCTTAGAAATAGACCAAATACACCTGTGAAGTAGATCAAACCAGTCACTAAGTTGCCGAACAAGAACTTGATGGTTTCAGAAAGCTGTTTCCTTTGACTGGTTCCTCCTAATGTTTACCTACTGCTGGAAAAAAAGCAAAAAGACTCTGTGCCAGCTGCCCTCGAGTACTCGCCCAGAGCTTGAGTATTCGCCCACAGACAGACCAGATGTCTTTTCCAAACCAGTCAGGACAATGTATTATTGCACTGATGGAACACCACTTTAGCTACCACCACAAATTGCCAGGCAGGACAGCTCCAGGCCAAACATACACATAGAGAGGCACGCTACAAACATCACGAATGAAACATGGGAAAAGAATTACTTATGCTATAAGAATTACTCACCTGAAGAAGAGCTGCATGCAATAAAAGCACCTACTACTATATAGATTAGTTTACTTTAAATGATCCTACTAGATGTCACCTTAAATAGATGTACTTATCTCTTTTAACTTGGAAACACATCAACCCGTAGACTTTGACCCACCACCAGGCAGGGACTAGGAATACTAAGTAGAGGAGAAAACGAGTGTTGTGAGCCTGAAGGGTGTACAACCATAGTAAAGATGGCTCCTGAGAGGATGGGGAAACAAAGGGAAAGCTGCTTACCTCTGAGAAGTCGTCCTTGATCTTTGTGCCACGGACATTTGTCTTGAATGCTCGGCGCACGAGTTTAGGGGTCCCCGTCCACTAAAGGCTTACCTCAGGGAAGTCCTACATTGCTCCACCTGCATTACTGATTTTTTCTGCCAGCAGGCAGTGGCAGAAAATCCTGAGAAATGGCAGACACATCTTCCCAAACCATTTTCTCAATAACGGAAGCAGCGCGAACCGTGCTGAAAACCGCAACTCAAAACAGCAGAAAAACACACCCCACTTTGTCTCAGGTAGGAAATAACTGCCCTGAGCAACATGCCCTTCCCAGGGTGAACCCAATGTACCCAAGGCCTTAGGGGGAAGGCAGAAAAGGAACCCAAGACTCTTAGTACGTCTCCTGAGAATCGTAATTTCCGTTTACTCCATGTCTTCTGGTCTCACAGGATGAGGCAGAGATATAACTAATTCCTTCTCCATCTCTCTGCAAAGAGCTTTTCTCATATCTGTGACAAAGAAGAAAAATGTTATGATCGTGGGAGTCATTCCACAAAGCCACACGCGGTGAATTCACTATTACAGATAAGATCATTTTTACTCAAAAACACCTCAGCCGCAACATTACCACTGCAAACATAGCACTGCACAAAAATTCAACTCAAGATATAGGAAAAGGCGAGCTAAGAAGACGAATGAAGTTGACCAAAAGCATCTGCAACAACCATCTGGTAGATGGTTGTCCACAGCCATCGGATTTCATGGTCGTCTTTCCTGACGAATGAATCCTGGAAGAACAGAAAAGATACACAACATGTCCACAACAACTTCTGAGGAGACTACTGAACAGAAAAAAAAAAAATAGAAACAGCAAGCAGATAGTACGTCAGTTTTGTTAACAGAGTAACATTAACGTACTAGAAATTTCCATGTTCTATGTAGCCCCAAGGCGGTGCTGGGTACATCCACTGATATTAATGGGGTGGCACAATGTCAGAGATAGTTAATAGACAAGGTACACCCAAGGTGCACCCAGTTTGGATCAGCTTGCATATGAGTCTGCTGATACATCAGTACTGTTCTTCCAGAAGAAGACAGTTATTCATTCCTCGGTGGAGCTGAGGCTCTGTAAGGCTTTGCTTTTTTTCCTTCCCTCACTCCCCCTCTATTTCCAAGCTTAAACTTACACCCAGCAGCAACCTGCACCTCCCGGCGCGCGCAGCCCAGCCCCAGCCTGGGGAAGGACCAGCCGCGCAGCCCGGAGCCTGCATGGCTGCCTGGTACCGCAGAACTACAGCTCCCAGCATGCCTCAGGGCAGAGCAGTCCACCCAACCCAGAGGGGCGTTTGCCAAGTGCACACAACCGCACCTCCTCCTGCTGCCCTCTCTGCCCCCCACACCTCCCGCCGCCGCCGCCTCCCTCTCCCCCAGCTCCCCGAAGCCCCGCGCAGTGCAGACCCCGCTGCACGCCCAGTCCGATCCAACACCACCCCAACCGAGCACAAGGGCCATTTCAGCAGAAGCCGCTGACCGCGTGGCGCCCCGGCGCCCGCCACCTCATCTCCTCCCAGCCTGCTCCACTCGGGGACAGCACCAACCACCAACCCTGTTGTGGCACAGCAAATCAGTGGTGCGGGCTGGGCCGAGCCGAACCCAGCAGCTTCCGCCCATAGTGCCGGCAAGCCCTGCATGCCAGTTCAGCCCTGGGCTCCTCTGAGCCAATCACAGAGCGGCTTCCCACTGGGAAGGCCTGAGGACCACAACTCCCAGCATGCTGCGGGGCAAGACACTCCCAGCCACCCGCCACTGCGGACACCCCGGAGCCAGCCCGGCAGCACCATCGCGCGGTCCCCGCCACCCCCGCCTGTGCTTGCCTTGCCCCGGCCTCCCCAACGCCCTCCCCTGCCCTGGGGGTCCAGCCGGTAACCCCCAGTCCGCCCACACACTTGCGCCACCACAAGCAGCCCCGGCCACACTCGCCCACTACTGCGCTCCGCCTGCACAGAGTAGCCCCCCCCCCGGGCCCGGGGAGCAAAGACAGCACAGGGCTGCCCCCCCGGTCCTACAATAGGAAGCCCCCCACCCCACCCGGCAGGGCTGCCCCCGCACTCTGAGGGGCCAGCAGCCGACAGACATGGGGACGACCCTCCCCCCAGCCCCTACCCCTTTGCACCCACCCAGCTGCGGAACCTAGACCCATGGACACACAGCAACTCCCCTTCCCCTGGCAGGCAATGCATCAAGTGGCGTCCTTCTGTCCGTCCATCAGTCCCTGCTTGGGAAATGGATGACAGAAGTGGACTTCTTACTATCACTGCTGCTTTGGGTAGTCGTGCAGTAATTGCCTTAACCGTTTCCTCATTAATGGAAATGATTAACCCAACCAAAGTTAGAACAAACGATGGGGACTCTCCCCTCTGAAGACAGGCCAAGAGAGCTGGACTTGTTCACCATGGAGAAGAAAAAGCTCCAGGGAGAGCCGATTGCTGCCTTTCAGTGCCTAAAGGCAAGTTATAAAAAAAGTTGGAGAGCAACTTTTTGCTCAGACAGATAATGACAGGGCAAGGGAGTTTTTAAACTAAAAGAGGGGAGTTAGATTAGATGTCACGAGAACAGGGGAAAGGATAGAGGAAGACAGACACAGAGAAGGGCAGAGGAATCAAAAAAGATCGAGACGAGTGGGACAGAGGAAGGAATAACAGCGGTAGCTGGACAGAAGAATCGCAGGGAATGCTAGTGCAGGCGTACAAACCTGGATGCAGTGCTTTTGTCATTGATGGGCAGTACCAGTTGTGGTTGCACTGCTGTGCAGGTTCAGCACAAGCAGTTGTCACAAAGTCTCAGGAGAGCATCGAAGCACAAGAGGAGTGTGGGGCACAATGGGTTTCTCAGGGTTCCAGAGTAGAGTACAATGGTCCGAAATGGGGAAGTGGGGGTTACATGGCTACCCAGCAGACAACCAGATGCCCAGACAAGCCCTGCGTGCCACTATGTCAGTTCCTGAGGACCACACACATGCCAGCAGTCAACAAAGCGTGCAGAGGCAAGTTAGCAGCAAGAAACGGATGCACGGGAGAGGATGTCCCTGTGCAGCCTGCACCCATCCCTCTCCCTGCTCTGCCAGCATTTGCAGCGTGGCACCATTCCACTCCCTCCCCATCCACCTTGACACTCCAACCACCTTAACCTATGGAGGGCTGCACTGAGCCCCCGGCTGCAGCATGCACATGTGAGTTCATTTCTTCCAGTACGCAAAAGAAAGCATTTATTCAGGGCTTATTTTAAACTTCAAAGTAGAGGGATTACATTTCATATAAAACCCACGAGAAATAAATGTCTGGTAGACATAGGTAACAAACTTCACACTGTACGCAGTTGCGCTATTTATCTACAGTTGTCAAAAATACAGAGAATTTAGATAAAAAGGTTGCTTGGTCAAAACATTAATGAAATACGCGTTCCAAATGCATAGGAATCGCAGAGTGATCAAACAAAGACAGTAAGTGTCTTAAAGCTTTAGAGCTTTCAAGAGCTGCCATGATCACATGACCAAAGAAAAGCTACTAAGTTTGTTCACCAAGACAGATGTTCAAAGACAGGGAAAAAAACTTACACTCTACCACCAGGCATCTTTGCTGGCGGGGAGCAAGGGGAGGAAAAGAATGCAGCAGATGTTTAAATTTCTCCTTATGGTATCTGTACGTTTTGAAGAAACCCCTCTGGCAAAAGCAAGGTCAGTTTGCAGATACTATCTAAGGAAACAGCAACAGACAGCAGCAAATAATGTGTGTCGCGGATAGGATCACTTCATATTCATTGTACTGCACAGTGACCAAGAACAATGCTCCCGGAGATGAAAAACAAATCTCTCCCTGCAGGAAGCACCCTGAAGCCTGAACGTCTTCAATAAACATTTTACCTCTGCATTTTCTCAAAAAGTACTCAGTTGGTGTTTCCCTGAGGGAGAGGTAGGCTCTCATGAGGACACTTCATGCTCCCATGCTCTGAGAAGTCAGAAACAACATGATTGTCCCCTCTCACTAACCATTTTGTACTGAAGAGTCCTTCAATTTCCACTGGTCCTTGTGCATGGATACGAGAAGTACTAATACCAACTTCAGCACTGTAGAAAACACACAAGGTAAAGGTAGTTGATCCTCGGAAGATATTCAACTTTGTACTATATAGCTCTACATCTTTATGCAGAAGCAGCCATTCAGCGTGACCTCCCTTCCTTCGCTCCTCCCCAAGTGTCAGAAGTGATTTTTATCTGTTCTGATTAGAGGAAATTAACTATTATAAGTTGCAGTGTTTATACTTCTGTCTGTTACAGCTCCACTTTTAGAGAGAAAAGTGAGCCAGAAAGGTACACATGTCTTACATATATCATGCATTCGTTTGAGAGTTTACCCTTTGAACTGTAAGAACTAAATTAGTCAAGATCGCAATCTTACGTCCTTTTTTCCCCCCTCTTCTTAAAGAGACCTCTGCATGATCTTATAAAACCCTAATTACAATTTTTTAGCACACAGAGCACTGCGTGTTTGAGCCTGCTACAGAGATTTCTAGTAGTTTCTCCCTCAGGAATTAATGTTTCCCTTGTCTTCTGCAATTCCTAGTATGTGCACCTGTTTACTTACGTAACTGATACTCAGTTTTGTTCCAGTCTTTCCTTCCTCCCACACTGCTGAGTGAGCAAACGGCTTTGTGGTGCTTAGCTGCCTGCACACCACAGGCACTTATTGAGTCCAAATCTATATCCATCAGAGAATCGGGTACTGGCATTCCAGAAAACACAAGCACTGTCCACGTGCTGGAGGAAGAACTCCGCTGTTTTCTCTGAAAAAGAGGCAGAGCAGAAAATAGGATACAGTACATACAGCATGATCATGCAGGCCAATAGGCACAGCCTCATACCCTGAACAGATACAATAGCAGAACTTTCACCTGCAACATTATCAGACAGCATTTAACAGCCTGGATTAAAACATGTTTACGCACACCTTCTTCAGAGTACATTTATGTGGTGGTTTTACCGTGCTGGGCAGCTAAACCCCACAACCGCTCTCTCACTCCCCCTCCTTTAGATGAGGAGGGGGAGAAGTAAAGCAAAGAACAACTCACGGGTTGAGATAAGAATAATTTAATTAAAGGGAAATAATTATAATAATTAAATAAAGACTACCATGAACTAAACAATTTAACTAAGGGGAAGTAAAAGGGAAAAGGGGAAAAAGGGAGGAAAACAAACAAACAAAATAAATGAAAGCTATATGGAAGTGCAGAGGAAAGAAATTACTCTCTACTTCCCACAAATGAGCGATGATTGACCACGTCCTTGAAGCAAGGCCTCAACACACGCAGCCGGTGTTCGAGAGGAGGACCGACGTCTTCTCAACGAGAGCCCACCCCTCCCCTCTTCTTCCTGTTTCCACCTTTTATTGCTGAGTGTGACACCACATGGTATGGAATATCCCTTTGATTGGTTTAGGTCAGCTGCCCTAGTGATGTTTCTCTCCTCACTTTTTGCCCACCCCCTAGGAGGGTTAGAGAAAGGCCCAATGCTGTGCCACTGCTGCTCAGCAGTAGACACAACACTGGTGTGATAACACTGCTGTTCCAGCTACAAGTACAGAGTACGGCACTGAATGGGCTGCTGCCGGGAAAGTTAACATTCCAGCCAGACCCAGTACAATTTAGCACATAGACACAGCTGTAAATATTACAAGGAGCTTGCAAAGACAAGAAGAAAGTGAAAAGATGTCTAATTCTTACTACAGTCTAGACCTCGCGAACAGGGATAGTCGTATGACTGGGGAGAAGTGACAGCAGCCCCAAGCTACAGAAGCTCACAGCACCAAAGGAGCAAGAAACTGGGAACTGAGATACACGCAGCTTTTATGCTACAGATGTGGAACTGGGAAATAAAGGACTGGGAGAGATGGGGAAATACTATTGTGGTCCTTGTTTGCAGGACTTAAAAGTGACATGGGATGACAAAGCGTATATAGTCTGATCTTTCCCACAACCCATATTCCCTCTATAGAAGCTCACCTCTTCCTCCTTCAGAGGCCTAAAGACATCTCCAGGACTCAGGAGACGTCTCTGCAAAACTGTCTGATGTGGTAAATCTGCACAACACAAGAACACAAAGCAGTCTGCCTGACAAGCGCATGTGTTGACTTGCCGTTGGCCATGGCTCAAACACAGGCTTTCACCTCCTGGAATAAGGGCACACAACATGTTTTCCTTCAATTAAACACAACTATAGATAGATGTATCTCCTAGGGTTCCAGTTGATTATGCTTACTATGGAACCAAGATAAGAGAAACTACTGCAATGCAAGTCATTATGCTAATAACAAGATCCCACAGTGAAACCAAAGCAGAAGCTTAAGGGAACAGATTGGTCACAAACCATTCTCTGTGACGGTAACGTCCATGTGAGAACTTCTGTACTTGTGGATATGTTCAACAGCCTCTTGTACACTGTCCGCAACCTCAATGCAGCACTCCAGATCCCCATATTCAGCGCGGAGAGATTTCACTTCTGAGGGGCTGAACGTCGAATAAGCGGCAAACTTTGGGCCAGCATGAATCTTCACCTGCAATACCAAAAGTATTTTCTGCTGTAGATTTTACCGATGCTTAACTAACAGGCGAAAAGTGCAGCTTGTTGTTCTGGGTATAGCTAGGACGGAGTTTCTTTCTTCCATAGCAGTCCCTATACTGCCACCCTTTGGATTTGTGCCTTAAACAAACCACTGCTTTGGCCGTTGCTAAACAGTTTTCACACAGTTTCAAGGCTTTCTCTTTTTTTTTTTTTTTTTTTCCCACAGTGAGAAGGCCGAGGGTCTGCTAAAAGTTAGGAGAGGACATAATCAAAACTGATTCAAACTTAACCAAAGGGATAGTCTATGCCATAAAAAAATATAGCCTCAGTTTTCAGAGACAGCAGATCGGTGAACTAGCAATAAGGCACAATAGCTGAAATACTACGTTGGCTATCTATCATGACATGCTCCTAGTTCAGGGTTCATTTTAAATTATTTAAAGCAATTATGTCATTTCAAGAAAGACATCTGGTTAGGAAACAGTACAATACTAGTAGCGGGAAAACAGCTACGCACTGCACCTAGCCCTCATACCTATGTTTTTAGAAAGTATGTGGTCTGTAAACAGTTGTAGCAAGCAACTTATTTCCGGGTTTGCACGTCTCCCCTGCAGAAGACTTTACCTGTTTTTACTCTTTTGTTTTGTAACCTGACACCAGCCAAAGCGTACATGTATGTTTCAGACACAAAAGAGTTACTGGGCCCAAAGCAAGGCATGGACTCACAGTTATTCTACAATCCTGATAAAGAAGATCTAAGGCACCATCAATCTCTGAGTTTGATCGTAGCAGCTGAAACACCTAAACAATGAGAGGGAGGAGAGGAGGGGCAGGTGCAGATCTCTTCTCTCAGGTGACAGTGACAGGACCTGAGGGAATGGCATAGAGCTGTGACAGGGGAGGGTCAGGCTGGATATTAGCGAAAGGTACTGCACCAAGAGGTGGCTGGGCACTGGAACAGGCTCCCGGGACAGCGGTCACAGCACTGAGCCTGCTGGAGTTCAAGGAGTGTTTGGGCAACGTTCCAAGATGTACGGTCTGATTTCTGGGTGGTCCTGTGTGGAGCAAGGGGTTGAATTTAGTAATCCTCGTGGGTCCCTTGCAACTCAGGGTAATCTATGGTACTTCAGACTTGCTGATTAGAATCCCTACCTTTGAAGGCTTTCAGGAAAGGTGCCTGTAAGATGGCATTTTCTTCTGCAACTATACATTTTGTTGATAATGAAACCCTGACCAGTATTTGCGTGTTTCCTGTTCTCAAGTCAGATTAGACAGCAGTAACATCAAGTCCTCCCCACTGTATTAAGAGGCAGGAGCTGGTGGGTGTTTGTCAAGTCCAGCAGTTCTCACACAAAAACCATAAATTTACCCTCCCCCTCCCTCCCCCCCCCCCAAAAAAAAAAAAAAAAAGAAAACACAAACAAGTGAGGACTTGCTCCTGATTAGCTATCTGGGCCAGCTTCTCTTAATAGGACTTCTTTAATGTCATCAAAACATGATGTGTCTATTTCACCATGTCTTCCTACTCAACTCTTTCTAACTCAAGGATGTTTATCCAACACCCCCTCCTGCTATCTGCTTGCTAAATCCTCCCCCTTATCAAGGCCATTAAATTTTACAACCTTTTCTCCCCAGCAGATTCTCCAGATTCCTCAAAGACAATGAACAAACCCCCACTAATTTATCACAATCCCCCCTTTTTCTTTTTCTAACATATTTTGTTCATTGAATTTTTGCAGTATTTGCTTGCTGAGCATCAAAGTTTCTGCGTCGTCTTTCTCCTGCTCAAGAGATTCATACTTAGCACGCACGAGCATAAGATGAGCTGCCTCTAATCAGCTTTTCACAATTGTGATTACTCGATTGAATATACATGGTCCAAAAGTCAGTGCTAATGTAAGTAACAACAAGAGCCCTGCTATGGTTGATAGCAGGGTAGTAAGCCAAGGTGAGTAATTAAACCAGGATTCATACCAATTCTGACGAGCCTCATTTTCCCTTTTGCGTTTTTCTAATCCTTCCCGCAATTTAGTCATTGTATCTCTTACCACCCCAGTATGATCTGCATATACACAACATTCTTCACGCAGGGCTGCACACAGTCCTCCTTGTTGTAAGAAAATCAAATCCAACCCTCTACGGTTTTGGAGTACCACTTCGGATAATGACCTAACCGATTTTTCCAGAGCTGTTATTGATTGCTCTATACGGGCCAGATCCTCATCTACGGCAATGCGTAGAGAAGTAAATTCCTGGCTTTGTTTTATCAGGGAAGCAATTCCAGTTCCTGCACCTGCAGCCCTTAGAGCCATTAGTGTAGCTAAGGTGACAGCCGTAATAGGTTCCCTTCTTTGTAAATGATATTCTGCTATAGTATGTTGGGTGTACATATACTCTTCATTGTGGTATAGAATCCTTGGTATAATGACCACCTGTACACAAAAATCATGAGATGTGCTAAACAATTTTAAAGATAGGCAAGGAGTGACTCCCAACGATGAACACACCCACCTAGTGTTATTTGCAGGAATTAACCATTTGTGTGTTTGGTCCATTTTTTTCAGTGGCATGGCACAGATCATTTTTATCTCTTGAAACTGTGCCAATACATCTACCTTTTCCCGTAACTTGAGACAAAGTTATCCCAATTTCCTGACCCCAACTGCAATTGGAAGGATTTGACTCATTTGAATATTCAGACCTCCCCATATCTCCTATAGCTTCATAATACGGGGGCTTAACACTTACACATAGCCAGCACCCTTCAGTTATCTCAGGATTAGTTTGATTTAGTACCTGGGAACTAGCATTTATAACTTTCCACATACTACTCTCAGGTACAACCCCTTTCTTTTCTCACAATGCTTGGAAGCAGTGTGGGAAAGGATAACTGTCAACTTATTAGAAAACACTGTAGTAGGTTGGGCAGTCCCAGGTATCTTTACAGTCTGGACAACCAAACCTTCCCCTGGTAACTCTTTATTGGGCCCGACTAGCTTGGAAGTCTCGGGTTTTTCCTTCTTTATTAGTATGAGTCCTCCCCTATCTGTTCCGTGTTCGTAAAATCTGACATTTTTCCTAGTACCCAGCTAGTATTGTCTGAGTTTGTTATATTTATATATAGAACCTTGCAAATTTCTTTATTTCCGTGGAAGGTTCCTGTATACCCTATACCATGCCCTCGCCACCTGTAACGGGGATCCAATTGTTGGTTACAACCTTGCAGCCCATATCCCACTTGTAAGAATTTATCCCGACCAGCCCCGAGTGTCCAGTCTGTAGCAATGGTGTAACGCCCCCGGTATGCACAATAATACACGTTCAGGCATTTACAGTACCCCCTTCCCAGGTTAGAACTTGGGCAGAAATAAAATCCCATATATTCCCAGCATCGGGGCCTCAAGATCAGCTGACATAGTGTAGAAGTAAAGCTTGCCCCCCCCCGATGTTATCTGGGTTGCAATAACCTGTTGATCTTCGAATCGACTTAAAGTCCATTAAAAAGGTTGGTGGGGGTGGTGTTGAGTCGCTATGCAGGATGAAATTACTGCAAGAACCCCCAAATACCGATAGGAATGGCTGAGGCCCATGTCTTTCCCCACTTATTCACTCCTCTGCCTCACTTGTCAGTTGGGTTGCAGCCAAATACGAGGTTTTAGTTCTTCTCGGCAGCAGTAGTGTTCTTCAGGGGAGAGCCTCTACCTTAACCCACGGTACCTATCGAGTTTGTCACAATGTGAGCTTCAGGTCTTTGTTTCCTGGAACAATCTCCCACTTCTTGTCACAGATGGGTCCTTTAACATGGCTGGCATGTGTCCATCCTTTCTCCGCAGTCCGGATGGCTGTTTCTGTAGTAAGCAAAACAACATAGGGGCCTTCCCCATCGTGGTGTTAAAAAAGTCTCTTTCCAAGTCTTAATTAGAATTGAGGGTGATCAAGTGGCAATTCTAAGTCATAGGGCATACCATATAGCATTTCAAAAGGAGAAATTCCTACATCAGTTCTAGGCTGCGTCCATATGTTTAACAGTGCAAGGGGTAAGCATTTTACCCAAGAAGCCTTAATTTCCAGCATAAGTTTTGTTAGTTGTTTCTTAATTTCACCATTCATTCGCTCTACCTTTCCAGAAGAGGAGGGGTGCCAGGGGCTGTGAAAATCCCACTCAATCTCTAAGGTGATATAGTATAAACTCACTTTAGGATAGAATAAAGCTTGTGGTTTGATATTGTATAAACTTACTTTAGGATAGAATAAAACTTGTGGAATGATATTGTATAAACTTGCTTTAGGATAGAATAGAACTTGTGATTAAAAGTTAGCAAGGACAAAGTAAACAACATCTTGTTATCTGTAGACCTTCTGTTACGTTTAAGCATTTTGTTATTTGAAAACACCCCATTATCCGTTAACAGTCAGGCTGAGACTTGAGATAACTTGAGTCAACTGTCTGTTATGTCTTGTTAACTGAGACATCCTGTTATCTGCCGACCCTCAGTTAAACCGAAAGACAACTCAGCATTTTTACAGCCTGGAAAACAACTGATTAAGAAAGTGCATTATGAGGAAGACCTATGGCCTTCCTCCCAAAGACCACTGCCCACATCCTGGAGACCCTGGCCCACAATTCTTGGAAGGCTTTGCGCAAGCGCAAGGACTGATAAGCTAATTAGCATATGAAGCGAGGGTAGGCGGGGTTAGGTAATGAATATGTATAGGTGCTAATTGAATATTCATTGTTTTGCTGTATAAATACGAGATAGTTTGTCACTTCGAACATGCACAATAGGCGGAAGGATCCCTTGTGCATCCAGCGCTGCAATAAAGAATATACCACTTAAGGAAATTCGGCTTTGATCTTTAAATCAAAGGCCTGCTTTAATCCTTGCAGTAAAGCTTTACAACCATTCAGTCACGTGGTCAATTAGGACAAACAAGTAACTCAGTAAAGTCTACCTGTATACTTTGGAAAGGTCAAAGCCCTGGCTCCCGTCCCCCTCTAGATAGGTTACAGAAGACCTTTTTATTTACCCTTTGACATATAGTACATCCTCTGCATGCGTGCTTCCCTAAAGTATATATTCCTACACAGACATGCCTTCTTAGAACATCACACATTGCTTGCGCCTCCCAATGACTCTTCTGATGTAAAACAGTTAATATTTGCCTCATTATCACTTTATTCAGCATTTCTCTCCCATCAGGGAGTATCGATTTTCCTTAAAATGATCCACATATTTGTAACATTAATACCTCCTTGGGAGGTTGTAATTGCTCCAAAATCTTTTTTAGAATTTACCCGAATAGATAGGTGTCCCTGTAAACCCCTAAGGTAAAATTGTCCACCTATATTGTTGCTTCCGCCCCCATTTCAGGGTCTTTCCAGTCAGAGATGAATATACGTTTGCTCTCAGGGCCAGAGAGCACTCCATTAATAACACTGTTATTCCAGTCTAACAATTTACTATTTGAATGCCCAATTTAATCATCAAATCCCTTCCCAACAAGTTAGTTTCCTCCTTGGATACATACAATAATTGCCCAGTGATCATTTTATCCCCTGGTCTCAGCTTGGTATCCCCCAAAAGTGGCACTGTTATCCCAGTACCTTCTACCCCCATCACATTTAGGGTTTCATTAGTTAATTTAATCCCTGAAGCTTTACAAGTCAGTAATGACTTAGCTGCCCCAGTGTATTGGGTTTGCTGGCAAGGTTCGGGGGGGGGGGGGGGTGAGGGGTGTGGGAGTGGGAAACTGCAGTGGCAGCCCCCATGAGAAAAACCCAGAAACCTCCCCGTGGTAGATAAGGGATGATTTCATCCGGCCCCAAAGGGGCCCACTGCTGCCCAGAGCCAAGCCATGAGCAACACAGTCCGTGCCTCTGTGAGAGCACATCCACGAAAACAAACAAACAAAGAAACGAACAAAAACCTGCTGCTCAACAGCAGTTGGGAGAGCGAGAAACCCCCCCGCAGACACCAAAGTCAGTGCAGAAGGAGGGGGAGGAGGCGCTCCAGGCGCTGGAGCCGAAGCTCCCGTGCGGCCGCTGGAGAGGCTCCTGGTGGAGCAGGCTGTTCCCCCCTCCCCGATGCTTGGGAAACTGAACAAACACCACAGCAAATATGCAAATATACCAAAACTTCTAGACTGTTACTTAGATAATGCCTACATCACCTTTCCCTGCTCATTCAATTTCAAACAGCTCTGTTAAATATTACATGCCACATATTTAACACCTTCAGCAACCCTTTTAACACTTCCTTTATCTTTCTCCAGCCCGTACTTTTCTAATACCAGCACCAAAGGCTCATTCTGAGTCCAACTTAATTCCATACCTTTTCCCTCCAAGATACTGAAACAACATATCAATTAATATACCATATTTCATCCCATTTTCCTTCTTTCCACAAAAACAACATTAACTGTAATATGGTGTTATAATTAGTAGTTCCATTTAGGGGCCACTCCGCTCCATCCTCTAGTTTATAAAGTGGCCACCATTGATTACAATATTTGATAAGAGTTCTTTTACTTTCTGTACCCTCTCATCCCACTATATCCCTCCAATGTGTTAGTATACACCCTAGGGTGCTTTTCCTCGGGATTTCTTTGCTTTGAACTTTTCCTATAGTAATCTACAGTGGTTAATATTCCACTGTTTTCCTAGAAGCTCTTTACTAGTCAATCCCAATCCCTCCAAAATCCACAATATATAGATACACAAATAAAATCAAACCACTGTAAATTAACTGCCTGTTGACAATTACACTGAGGACATTTAAACCTGATGATCCGATGATATGCCTAGGCAAATTTTGTTCCCTTAGACATACACCTAAATGGCAGTTCTTATATTTACATATTTACATATTAACATATGAATAAAAGAATACTTTAACAAAAATGCCCAGGCTTTTATATATACAATATACAATGTACAGTTATTATTCCAGTTAGAATTACTCCTCAGCAGCTGCAAACACTATGCCAGTTGCCATTAAAGCTCGCTTACCCTCCTCCTGTCCTTTTCTTAAAATCTCGGACATCCCTAGAGTTAATGGGGATGGCCACATATTCCATTCCTGGCTGGGGTCCCCCCATCGCTATTTCTCGTGGGGGATATAATCCCTCCCTTAAAGCAGATTTTCTGATTTCTTGCCCTGCTTCTGGTTACCGGCCCCTGTGTTTCATGATCCGATTCCAATTCTCCTGGATTAGCTAATTCGGGGAGTCCATTAAGGACGGGAGCCATTGGTGCAGGCGGTGGAATATAGGGCGGGGGCGGTGTCAGGACTTCTAAATCCTTTCTCTTTTTATCCCGCCCTCCTTTTTCTTTTAGAGGATATAGATGTGTCCTCGTATCTGAATTTATCCAGAGGTGCGCATACTCACTTTCTTCCAGACTAAAGGGTTCCTTTGAGTTTACATAAATATTTAGGCCTGACAAACCCAATCTTCAAAAGACCCAAATACAGGCCAGTAAAGGTGGTCTCCTCGAATCTGTTTACCACCCCAAACTTCAACACAACAATGTATCATTTTTACTTTATTCCTTCCCCGCCTAAAAGGGGAATCCTCCCAATTTTTAATCATTAATCCCGGGGTAACCTAACATCAGACGTTACCCCGCCCATGGGACCAGAAGGCTTACTCTTCTTCTGTCCCACCTTCCGGAACACCTTCACACACACACGCACGAATCGCTTCCCCCTTTTTGTGGACCAGTCCCTCGCGGGATGTGGTGATTAAGGAGGTACTGGGGAGGCATTGGGGAGGCAAGGACAATCCCCAGACATGGACTGTATATCTCGAAACAAGACACTGAAACTCATGATAAGGAAGCGGCAGACGGACAGAGAAACAAACGTAAGGACTATAAATCTCAAAACTGGACATTGGAATTCATTATAAAGATACAACAAACGGAAGAATTGGCAACAACCAGCTCTTGCAATTAAGAAACATGCCAATTCAGCAGATTCCTGACCAAAGGTGAAAAGTACACTGTGAGGAAGACTCGGGGTCTTCCTCCCAGAGACCCCTGCCCACGTCCCAAAGACCCCTGCCCACAATTCTTGGAAGGCTCTACGCAGGCGCAAGGTGCCAAAAGGCTAATTAGCATGAGAAGCGAGGGAAGGCGGGGATAGGTAATGCATATGTATAGGTGCTTGTAGAATATTGATAGATTGATTGTATAAATTCAAGACTGCTTTCCGCTTTAGGTATGCACGATAGGTGGAGAGATCCCCCGTGCATCCAGCGCTGCAATAAAGAATATACCACTTAAAGGAATTTTGGCTTCGATCTTTGAATCAATCTGGCGACCCAGATGGGACAACCTCTCTGCCGGACCGCAGGACCCGCTGGGAACAGGACTCCCTAGGGTACCCCCGGGATTTCCCAGAGGGACTCCTCGACTCACCGGATCACTGCGGAGGCAGACAAGGACCCCATCATTGTAAGTGAGTATATTCTTTATTCTGGTTTGGTTTTCTGGTAGACCGGTCATCTGGGACTGTCCAGTAAGTCGGAAGGTGACTTCTGCAGGACAGTATTTGGTATATACTTTGTGGTTAGTACCACAAGTATATCTGGGGACTTTGGGGTCCATCTGTATCTGGAACTGTCTGTAAG
Source organism: Aythya fuligula (assembly GCF_009819795.1). NCBI lineage: Eukaryota > Metazoa > Chordata > Aves > Anseriformes > Anatidae > Aythya > Aythya fuligula. The sequence goes on from NC_045571.1 coordinate 66,164, forward strand.
TCAGAAGGTGATCTTCTGCGAGGCAGTGTTTGGTATATACTTTGTGGTAAGCACCATAAGTATATTTGGGGACCTTAAGGAAGAGCTCGCTTTAAGGTCCATCTGGAATTGTGTTGTCTATTTCGGTTTTCTGACTCATGGAGTATGGTATTTAACTCTGGTTATTGTTACTGCGATTTTGGCTATTTTCCTGGTGGTAATAGTAGGTTCGTGGCATTGTTATAAGAAAGATATCGTTACGGTGTTACACAGTTCGGTTTTCTGACTTATCGCATGTGGAATTTGACTCTGACTATTGTTACTGTGATTTTGGCAATATTGCTGGTAATAGTAGTTTTGTGACATCGCTACTGAAAGATATTGCGTGCCCGTATTTTTGTGAGTGATACATTTTGTGATACGCTTTTGTAAGTAACATGTGTATTCTGAAAGTGTAAACTGGAAACTGGGGGGGCAAACAAGCAGTGAAATTTTAAAGAAAAGTGTGTTAGGATGTGTTTTAAGTCACTGGAAGGATATTGGAGGATCTGCCGGTGGAAGTGTGAACAGGAAAACATTGATAAAATATCGTAATCAGTGGTGGCCGCTTTATAAGCTGGAATGTGGAGAAAAGTGGCCCCTAAATGGAACTTTAAACTATAATATTTTGCTACAGTTAATGTTGTTTTTTGAGAAGCAGAACAGGATGAAATGTTGTATACTGATGTTTCAGCATCTTGGTGGGAAAAGGTAGGGAATTAAGTTGGCCCCTGACTGAACCTTTGATGTTGGCATTAGAGAAGTACAGGCTGGAGAAAGATAAAGGAAGTGTTAAAAGGGTTGTTGAAAGTGTTAAAGGTGTTTGAAGTTGAATGAGCAGGGAAAGAGGATGTAGGAATGTTAATAGTTCTGCCTCTGCCCGAGGCAGAGATCTTAAAATCATGGGTGTTAGCCCTTTAGGGCAAAGGGACCATGATGGGTCCGAGAGAGTTGTCACAGAAACAGAAAAGAGGTACACTCTTAAAACAACCTGAGTTCATGTGCGAGCTCAGATTGCTGATGGGACCGCTCAGGGAACTGTGGACAATTGCATTCCCCTGACCGACCCCCACTAAGACCCGAATCATCCTGAAAATTATGAACGGTTAAGTAAATACTAAAACCTGGATGAATTGGGAATTGAGAATATGCTTCCAACAAGGTCTAAAAGAAAGCCCTATGGAATTTTTGGACCAACTCTGAAATGTAATGAAAATAAATAAATAAATAAATAAATAAATAAAACAAAACGGTTTGGACCTGGCTTCGGAGGACAAATTGACTAGCCTTTTCCTAGGGTAATCAACCCCTGATTTCAACAGGAATAACGGGGACCTGGGGAATCTACCCTAGCGGATCCTCCACTGGTTATAATGAAGCTAGGGGAGGAATGGAAGTGAAATTTCTTATTGATATGGGGCAACGTATTCAGTTCTAAATCAAGCATTAATGCCTTCACAGAATTATTATGTTAGGGTAAAAGGTGTGTCGTGGTTTAACCCAGCCGGCAGCTAAACACCACGCAGCTGTTCGCTCCCCCTCCCCCTCCCTCTCTGGGACGGGGGAGAGAAATGGAAAGTGAAGCCTGTGAGTTGAGATAAAGACAGTTTAATAAGACAAAATAATAATAATAATAATGATAATAATAATAATACAATGATGATAATAGTACCACTACTAATAATGTGTACAAACAAGTGATGCACAATGCAATTGCTCACCACCCGCTGACCGATGCCCAGCCTAACCCCGAGCAGTCCGGCCCCCTCCCCCTGGCTAGCCACCCCTATGTATTGTTTAGCCTGACGTCAGATGCTATGGAATACCCCTTTGGCTAGTTTGGGTCACCTGTCCTGGGTCTGTCCCCTCCCAGCTCTTACTGCACCCCCAGCCTGCCTGTTGGCAGGACAGAGCAAGAAGCTGAGATGTCCTTGGCTTGGTATAAGCACTGCTCTGCAACAATTAAAACATCGGGGTGTTATCAGCACTCTTCTCATCCTAAGCCAAAACATAGCATTCTACCAGCTACTAGGAAGAAAATTAACTCTGTTCTAACTGAAACCAGGACAAGGTGTAACCGAAAAGGCTTATTTTTGTGAACCTTTGAAGTACAAGTTAGGGAAACAATGGGGCATACACAGATTTTTATCTATGCCTAGCTCCTCATGGGCACTCTTAGGTAGAGATTTATTAGAGCAAGTAGGAGCAGAAATTGTCTTTGAAAAAGGGAAATGGAATTAAGAATAGGAGAAGAACAACTAATAAATGTGTTAAGCTTGGCACTAATACAAACTGACCCTAAAAGTGAAATACCTTTAGAGATCACAGATCAAGTATGTCCAGGAGTTTGGGCTACCGAAGTCCCTGGAAGAGCTAAAAATGTGACCTTAATAATTATTAAATTAAAGCCAGGAGAGAAACCCGTTAAGGTTAAGTAATATCCTTTGAGGATAGAAGATAGGAAAGGAATTAAAGAGATAATTGATCAATTTTTACAGTATGGATTATTGATTGAATGCGAATCAGAATACAATGCACCCATATTGCCAATTAAAAAGGCAGATGAAAAAGCTATAGGCTAGTTCAGGATTTGAGGGCCATAAATAAAATCACTGAGGATATACATCCAGTAGTGGCAAACCCTTATACTTTGCTGACTAAATTAAAGAATAGTCAAGTCTGGTTTACCGTACTGGATTTAAAAGATGCCTTCTTCTGCCTAGGCTTAGCCACAGAAAGCCAAAACCTATTCGCCTTTGAATGGGAAAATCCCGATTCAGGCAGAAAGACGCAGCTTACGTGGACATTACTACCTCAAGGATTCAAGAATAGCCCCACTATTTTTGGAAACCAATTAGCAAGGGAACTCGAAACATGGATACCTCCGGACACTGAAGGTGCTTTGTTACAATATGTAGATGATCTCTTAATAGCTACCGAGACTAAAGGGAGTTGGATTCAATGGACTATAAGTCGTCTTAATTTTCTGGGTTTAAATGGATATCAAGTCTCTTGACAGAAAGTCCAGCTGGCTCAACAAAGTGTGACCTATCTGGGATTTGACATTTCGGAAGGACAACGAGAACTAGGAACTGAACATAAGGAAGTCATTTGCCGGACTCCAGAACCTCAAATGGTAAAGGAGCTACAAAGCTTTTTAGGAATGACAGGTTGGTGTCGCCTTTGGATTTATAATTATGGACTATTGGTAAAGCCTCTATGTGAATTGATAAAGATTAACCAGTCAAAGTTAGTCTGGACTGGAGAAGCACAAAAAGTCTTTAAACAACTTAAACAAGAATTGATGATTTTGAAATATCAAGCAATATTGGTAGAACAGGACGACGTGGAAATTGTGATAATTCATATTGTGAATCTAGCCTCTTTTCTTAGTGATGCTCCGGCACAAGCTGTGATTCACGATTGTTTAGAAACTCTAGAGACTGTGTATTCCAGCCGACCAGACCTTAAGGAGGAGCCCATGGAAGATGCGGAAGAAACTTGGTTCACGGATGGGAGCAGTTTTGTTACGCAAAGACAACGTAAAGCTGGATATGCTATAACAACTACTCAGCAGGTAATCGAGTCTAAGCCTTTACCCCCTGGAACATCAGCTCAAAAGGCGGAGATAGTTGCTCTCACGAGAGCATTGGAACTGGCAGCGGGAAAAAGGGTAAATATTTGGACAGATTCTAAATATACATTCGGCGTGGTACATGCTCATGGAGCAATTTGGAAAGAACATGGATTGCTGACCGCTCAGTGAAAACACATAAAGTATGCTGAAGAAATTTTAAAATTGTTAGAGGCTGTAAAACAACCAGAAAAGGTAGCTATCATGCATTGTCAGGGACACCAAAAGGGGAACACCGATTTTGAAATTGGAAATCGATTGGCAGAGGCTAAGCAGGCAGCTGAAATAACTGAGGTGAAGGCATTGTCTTTGATACCAGACGGTAAAATCCAAACTATATCCAAATTATACAAAAGAAGACTTAAAATTAATTGAAGATTTGAAAGGTAAAATGAAACCAGATGGATGAGTATATTTAAAAGATAACCACATAGTAATACCCTCTAGTTTGACATGGCCCATAGTTCTTACAGAACACAATAAAACGCACTGGGGAGCTGGCACACTGCATAAGAGCCTGAGTCAGACATTAGTGGGACGATATGATAAAACAAGTAACTCAACAATGTAGCATTTGCTTACACAATAACCCCAATACCAAGCATAGAATAAAATTTGGAATAATCGGTAAAGGAAATTATTCGGGGCAACAGTGGCAAATTGATTTTTCAGAACTCCCTAGAAAAGGGGGGTATCATTATTTACTGGTTCTGACTGACACGTTTTCAGGAAGGCCTGAAGCCTTTCCCTGTCGAACAAACAAAGCAAGAGAAGTGGTTAAAGTCTTGTTAAATGAAATAATACCATGCTTTGGGATTCTAGTAGCAATGTCTTCTGATAGAGGTTCACATTTTTGTGCACAAGTGGTAGACCAGATAAGTAAGATTCTAAAGATAGATTGGCAACTGCATACTCCTTATAGACCACAGGCAAGTGGACAGGTAGAAAAAATGAACCATTTAATTAAACAATAAATAGCTAAAATTGGATAAGAAGCTAATTTGTCATGGCCTCAATCCCTCCCTTTAGCATTACTTGGAATTAGAGTTAAACCTAGAATAAAAGGGAATTTGAGTCCCTTCAAAATCTTATATGGAAGGCCATAGCAATTTCTATTTAGTGGAGAGGACCTAACGCAGTTAGGATCAGAATATTTATATGCTTATATAACTGAACTTCAGAAACAATTAAATAAAGTACATACATTTGTTTTAGGGACCAGGGCTAGAGGGTTGGATCAACCAATCCACCCCTTTAAGCTCAGGGATTATATATATATAAAGACTTTTTCAGGACAACCCGTGCAGGAAAAATGGAAGGAAAGTGGATGGGACCATACCAAGTATTACTGACAACACACACCGCCATTAAGATTAAGAAGCAAGCAGCTTGGATCCACAATTCAAGGGTGAAGAAGGCCCCGGCGAGGATATGGACCACCACTCCAATTGGAACCAACAAAATTACGGTTTTCCAGATCCTAATGATTGCAGGGGTGCAGGTTCTGGATTTGGGGTGGGCAACTTGGGATGAGAACTTACACCTGACCTTAATACAAACAATTTCTCAAGTAACTAATAAGACGAACTGTTGGGTATGCACCCATCTGCCACAGCATGGGAATAAGGGTGTATCGTTAATTGGGATTCCCTTGCCTGCAAACTTATCTTGGACTAATTTGTGGGAAAACACGTCTTGGGGTCGAAAATATTAAGCAGTTTTGGAACTAGAACTGAGTAGCTTCATGCCGTTAGAATCCTATTATGTATGTGTACAAAGGTGTAACCCGCCTAAGGGTATAGGAAAACAGCATTGTATAAATACGGATACTACTTATGTGGGAAATCAGACATCTTGTAATTGAACAATTGATATTAGTACGACTAGCGGCTGGGCAAATTCAACCAGCTGGACGGTTCCAGAAGGAAAAGGGTGGTATTGGCTATGCAATGATACAGCCCGTAAGGTCTTGCCTGAGAATTGGAAGGGAACTTGCACTCTTGGAGCGGTAGTCCCCAATATGACAGTACATGATGTAGTGCCTCGAGGTTACTTGAGAAATCATATCCGGAGAATCAGATGAAAAATTAACAATCCATTGGTAGAGAGACACACCCCTTTTCATAGTTTTGGTGCGATGGTTTATCCATGGTTAGGAGTGAGTGAATTGGAAAAGGCAATAGTTAATATTTCTGCAATTATAGAGAAGTTAGAAAACAAAATTCTGGATGCTATAAAGGCTCAACAAGAAGAGATATCTAGTTTATCACAGGTAGTATTCCAAAATCGGATGGCCCTAGACTTGTTACTGGCCACTCAAGGGGGAGTCTGTACAGTAATAAACACAAGTTGTTGTATGTATGTAGATCAGAGTGGAAGGATCTCTACCGACCTGGAAGAAAGATGGAAGCAGACCAGGATCCTACATGAGATCAGTAAAGATGATCTTTCATGGAGTTTTAGTGAACTATGGACTAAGTTAACCTCCTGGTTGCCCAATTTCCAATGGTTGAAACAAGTATTCATTGCTCTAATCGTATTAGTAGTGTTAGGAATATTTGTGTGCATGTTGTTTAGATGCCTGCTTTGTTGTGTTACTGTAAATAAAGAAAGTATCTGATGCAAAAGAATTTGCATGGGAAAAGAAAAGGGGGGATTGATTAGGAGGTACTGGGGAGTATTGGGGAGGCAAGGACAATCCCCAGACAAGGACTGTATATCTCGAAACAAGACACTGGAACTCATGATAAGGAAGCGGCAGGCGGACAGAGAAACGAATGTAAGGACTATAACTCTCGAAACTGGACATTGGAATTCATTATAAAGATACAACAAACGGGAGAATTAGCAACAACCAGCTCTTGCAATTAAGAAACATGCCAATTCAGCAGATTCCTGACCAAAGGTGAAAAGTACACTGTGAGGAAGACTCGGGGTCTTCCTCCCAAGAGACCCCTGCCCACGTCCCAAAGACCCCATGCCCACAATTCTTGGCAGGCTCTAGCGCAGGCGCAAGGTGCCAAAAGGCTAATTAGCATGAGAAGGGAGGGAAGGCGGGGATAGGTAATGCATATGTATAGGTGCTTGTAGAATATTGATAGATTGATTGTATAAATTCAAGACTGCTTTCTGCTTTAGGTATGCACGATAGGTGGAGAGATCCCCCGTGCATCCAGCGCTGCAATAAAGAATATACCACTTAAAGGAATTTCGGCTTCGATCTTTGAATCAGTGGGAACCGCATTACTGAGGGGTCCACACTCGATTCGTCCGCAACTGGACGTCTCGTTTGTTGTGTTCCGGGATACCCAACCCCAACCGAACGGATCACCGGCCTATACTTACCCACCCCATGGGTCTTCATTTGGTCTTTGTGCACAAAGGTTGCCTGGGGTTTACCGGTTTTATTTGCTTGTGTCTAATTTTGGGTTCATCGGTGAAGGATTTGAATGAAAGTAGTCCTAGAGAAGGCCGCTAAAATCAGCAGGGCGCCCCCTCCGAAGGTCTTTCAATCAGATTGCCTTCATCCGAGTCACGGCACCAAATTGTTATAAATTAGACCACACAATTTACTGGTCTATTGAAATTATTTTATTAATCAAGTAAGCAGACACAAACAAAACAGCGCTGGGCGGCTGGGGAGTCTCTGCTCCGCAACAGCACGCAACTTCCCTTTCCAGTGTTGCTGTTTTATAGCAGTTGAATTCCGGCTTATCAGGATTTGTTGAACTGGCTGAGGCTGCGCAGTCTATTGTTGAGAGGGGGGTCGTTATTCCTCTGCTTCGTGTTCAGGTGGGGGAAGTGAAGCGGCAAAAAGGATGTCTTGTGGTAAGGAATTTCACAGAGTCTGGTTTAACTCAAGTATGTTTACCCAACATCCCCTCCTGCTATCTGCTTGCTAAATCCTCCCCCTTATCAAGGCCATTAATTTTTACAACCTTTTCTCCCCAGCAGATTCTCCAAATTCCTCAAAGACAATGAACAAACCCCCACTAATTTATCACAACGATGAAGGATTTGATTGCTATATGCAGCCGTTAGGGTTGTATTGTATTCTCAACAACCCTGTATTCTCAACATGGCCGCCCAGTAAGCGGCTTCTCGAGAACTACACCTCCCTCAATGCTCTGGGAAGCCAACATGGCTTCCTGGAAACCCGGTGCCAAAAAACTACATTTCCCAGCGTTCCCTGGCAAATTGAACCTCACAGCTTGCTGTAGGACGCCATTTTTTGCCCTCCTATGCCCTCCCTTTTTTTGGGGGGGTGGGGGGAGGAGGGGGTTCCCATGCAGTTCTGGGGGTTTCCCCTCAATTTTGGTGTATCACCTCTACATTTCAGGGTTCTTCCCCACAATTTGGGGGTTCCTTCCCCTAATTTGGGGCTTCACACCCCCAGTTTTGGGGTTTCCCTCCAATTTTGGGGATTCTCCCCCAATTTCAGGGGTTCCCCCCCCACAATTTTTGGGTCCCCCACCATCCTTTTCTTGCCTTTCCCCTTAATATCAAGGTTTGTCCTTCCCCCCCTAATATTAGGCCTAACCCTAACCCCTATTAACACAAACCTCTAACCCTAAACCTAACTGTTGCCAAGCTTTTAAGCAGTGCAAAGATTCAAAAACCAACCAACCAACCTCTCTCCATCACAAAGTTTCTGTTTTGCTATTGTAGCGCACAATTACACAGTAGTGTCCACCACATCAGCACTGCCCTACTTTGGAGCCAGAATACCCTTGTGTTTCTGTCATAAGGCTTCTGTGGTCCATTTCATTGTGCTAACACCATGCCACTATTTTCAATTAGAGCTGCTTTTGCATGTCTTGTTATCTTTGATGACTCTCATGCCAACAAATATTGTGCAGTAAACATGCTTTCTCAATGTCACATTATCTCCTTAGCGAAACTATACTGTCAGCATCCATTTTTTATCTTTTTTCTTACTGATAGCCATTTTCAGTTTCTTTCGTAAAATGAAAAGATAACACCCCATATCACAGACTCCATGGTCCCGAACTTTGGAGCATAAGAGCTTGTAAAAAAATAAAAAATGCATTTCCTTTTGTTATAAGTTGCCCCTTAATTAATTTTCAGAGAGCATTGCATTAATAATAGAAAGGAATTTATTGAGTAAGCAACAGCAAGCAAAACAGCGCTGGGCAGCCGGGGAGTCTCGGCTCCACCAACGGCGCGCACCTCACCCCCGCCAGGGTCCCTTTTTATATCTTGGTAATTCCGGGATTACGCAGCACATCCTGGTATATTCCGTGACTGCGTGCACTGTTGCTAGGGGGTCATCTCTGTCCCTCTGGTGGTCGTGAAGATGAAGGCCGTAGTCTTCCTTGGCGTTGTGGTTCAACTTCTTTTTTTATTTGGTCATGTTGGCCCAGCGTGAGACAGGAAGGCAGGATGTTGATACACTAGTTTAGCAACTTATCAGGAGATGGTTACATGAGCTTTGCAGCAGTGTCTTTGAACAAAAGAGGCAACTGAGATGCAGAAGGAGAGAAGGGGAGGGGGTTCTCTTTTTGTTACATTAAGCAAAAGAATTTTCATAGTGTCTAGCCAAGTATTATACATCTCCTTACTTCAGCAGGGAGCTCTCACAACTCCCGCTCCTCAAACAGAACTCCTTGTTTTTTATAATACAAAAGACAATGAACAAACATTTATTGTGTATTACACTTTCACTTTATTTAAAAAAAGAAAAAAGAAAAAAAAAAAAAAAAAGATTGTTAAAATAATGTTGATTAAGGTGACATTTGGGAGGCAAGGGTAATAGGCATTGGGGAGGCAAGGACAATCGCCAGACAAGGACTGTGTATCTCGAAACAAGACACTGGAACTCATGATAAGGAAGTGGCAGACGGACAGAGGAACAAATGTAAGGACTATAAATCTCGAAACTGGACATTGGAATTCATTATAAAGATACAACAAACGGAAGAATTAGCAACAACCAGCTCTTGCAATTAAGAAACATGCCAACTCAGCAGATTCCTGACCAAAGGTGAAAAGTACACTGTGAGGAAGACTCGGGGTCTTCCTCCCAAAGACCCCTGCCCACGTCCCAAAGACCCCTGCCCACAATTCTTGGGAGGCTCTACACAGACGCAAGGTGCCAAAAGGCTAATTAGCATGAGAAGCGAGGGAAGGCGGGGATAGGTAATGCATATGTATAGGTGCTTGTAGAATATTGATAGATTGATTGTATAAATTCAAGACTGCTTTCTGCTTTGGGTATGCACGATAGGTGGAGAGATCCCCCGTGCATCCAGCGCTGCAATAAAGAATATACCACTTCAAGGAATTTTGGCTTCGATCTTTGAATCAATGTGTAGGAGTTCATTTGACTACCTCCTGCACTCCTTTCATCTTTTCCTGAATGAGAGATGACCTCTGAAAAGGAGCATTTCCTTCAGTTTGTTTTGCTTTTATGACAAACCTTTGAACAGTGAGAACCTTGATCATTTCTAGACACGTGTTTCTATAAAAGGTTTTTCCCTGATGGGAAAAGTGACTTCCCAAGAATTACATGCCCCGGCATGCTCTGGGCACCCAAGATGGCGTCCCGGACATGGAATGCCCGAGAACTACATCTCCCGGTATGCTCGGGGCACCCAACATGGCCGCCCGAAAGCCCATGCTGGAGAACTGCATCTCCCGACATGCTCTGGGCACCCAACACTCCATGGTTTGGGGCAATTCTGGACATGAAGACAGACTAGGAGAAGCACTTTTTGAGAGCAGTCCTGCAGAGAAGGGCTTGGGGGTTCTGGTGAATGAAAAGCTTGAAATGAACCAAGAGTGCATGCTTGCAGGCCAGAATGCCAACTGAATCCTGGGCTGCATCAACAGAGGAATGGCCAGCAGGTTAAGGGAGGGGATTGTCTCCCTCTATTCTGCCCTTCTAAGGCCCCACTTGAAGTCGTGTGTCCAGGTCTGGGCCCCCCAGAACAAGAAGGATGTTTATCTTTTAAGAGCGGGTCCAGAGGGGGGCTACAAAAGTGCTCAAGGGGATGGAACACTTCTCCTATGAAGAAAGGCTAAGAGAGCTGGGGCTTTTCAACCTACAGAAGAGAAGGCTCCGGGGTGACCCCACTGCAACCTTGCAGTACTTAAAGGGGACGTAAAAAAAAAAGATGGGGAACAACTACTCTTAATCAGATAAAGACAGGATAAGGGGGAATGGCTTTAAACTAAAAGAGGTGAGATTTAGATTAGAGGTTAGGAGGAAATACTTCACTTGGAGGGTGGCGAGGCACTGTAACAGGTTGCCCAGAGAAGTTGTGAATGCCTCATCCTTGGTTCAAGACCAGATTGGACAAGGCCCTGAGCAACCTGATCTAGTGAGTGGTGTCCCTGCCTATGGCAGGGTGGTTGGAACTGGATGATCTTTGAGGTCCCTTCCAACCCAAGCCATTCTATGATTTCATTCTGTCGTTCTGTTGATTACTATGTTGGACACTTCATATTTTGAGCTTCCTTTTTTTTTTATAAGCTATGTAGGCTTTGGCTGCAGCTCCATAGTGATCACTGCAGTCTTTCTTCAAGGTATATATAATTCCCCTTCTTTCTTAATAACTGTAATAGCAATTCCAAGCTGTAAACTACTTTGTCATCCTAAGTTGTCCTTTCTTCTTAGGCTTTAGGTTATATATTAGTGACAAAAGCTTAATTTAATTAAAATACCTGTTTGTATTAGGCGCTGAAATTGAAAACCACTGTGAAAGGGGATACATCACCTACCCTGGCAACCACCAGCTTCTGTAAAAAGGAGGTGAGTGAACCCATTTGTGTAAGGAGAGTTCAAAAAAAAAAAAAAAAACCACTAAATTCAATTGAGCATGGCACTGTATATCAGTTGTATATATTGTTTATTTACTTCTCTGATTAGATACTATAGCAGCAAAGTTGTAACATATAGTATGTTAAAGTGATTCTTCAGCCCATAGCAAATGAATAAAGGATGAGCCTGAAGGTAGTAGTACTTCTCATGCTAATGCAAGTCTGGATATTTTTATATCTGAGCATATTTCATGAAAAAAAAAAACAATCAACAACAACAACAACACCACCACCACCACCACCATAATATTTTCCATAACCAATCATCTTTTGATTATTTTAACATCTTTATCAAGTTTAAAGCAAAATTTAGTTGTGTTTTTATTTCCTGTAACTACATTTTTTTTACAAGGCATAGGAGTGAAAAAAGTAAATTACACTTTTCTAGGTGCATCTTATATATAGAAGCTTCAGAAGTGCTTGTAGAATTTCAGACTGCAGCTTAATACTTAATATTAGAGAAGAGAGGGGGGAGGAGACAGAACTTAGGAGGTAAGTACAGAGAACACATGACAAAAGAACAATTTGGGGGAAAGGTAGTTTTAGCGGTACCATGTCTAAATATCACAAATGAACCATGAAATGAAATCAAACTGTATATGCATGGTGGTGCATATATTTTAAGTCTGTATTTTAATTGTTTAATAAGAAATTTCCAGGGTTACACTGAATATCAGCTGCTTGGATTTTAATTCCAGTGTTCCAAGAGTGTATCATACTTATTAGTCTCCAAATCCAATTGGTAGGGAGAGTATTTCTCTGCAAGAAAATTAATTAGATTTTGTTATTTCAAATTCAAAAAATATACTTTTAAGAAATGTACCCTGCCAAAAGTATTTATGTGTTCTTACATGTCACTGTCTTATCTCATTTGTGTCTATATGGTCAGTATTTCTTAGTATAATTAATATGTATCCCTTATGTTACATCATAGCCTTGGGAGTCCCAATCTTTCTGCAGTAATTTTCCTCATGAAGTTGTCTGCGCAGATTCCTGGGGCCAATCCTTGCTGGTTTCTACAGACGCTGGTATCTTGTTAATTGATGGGTAGTAAATGATGCTGTGTTCTTGTGTCAATTATTTATGTATCTGACCATTTTCTTCATAATAAATGTTCATAAGCTCTGTTTAGGTAATTGGTAAGTCCTCACCTGCAAGGAGAGTACCAATCCAAGTGAATCTATAACATTTATGTAATCTAGCTGCAGATTTTTTCTCTGCATCAGAATTCTTATTTGGAGCCATTTTTTGTGCAGATTTCTGAATGTTTTGTTATTTCAGATGCTGTTATCTTGGCCATCTGAAAAGATTTATGAAGTCAAACCCAAACTCAAGGAGCGTCTGGATTTTTTAGCCCTTGATGATACTAATGAACATGAAGCACAAGGCTTATGTGGTGATGAAAGCCAGTTTCTTCCATAGCAGTGCTTTTACTAGTTTGACCTCTTATCTTCTGTGTGCCACGTAAGGCCATTGGGACTAAGGGAATGAAGTTAGTTATCAGTGAAAATTTTCAGACTTTCAAAAGAAAGGTCCCTTTCAGGCTTCAGTTGCATAATTTCATCCATGGCAATGATAAAACACTCCTATAAGGAAGTACTGGTTATGATGCTGCAGCATACATATGAGCTTTGTGCAGAATGTTTCATTTTCATGAGAAAAAACAAGACTTATTTTATTAGAAAGAAATAGTTCAGAACCATTGACTACCAAATTTTAGCAGAATTTTAAAGAAATACGTGTGTTTTCTTTTTTAGATGGTCAGCCATCAGTTCAAGTATTTGATAAAACTCTCCAAATAAAGCAGATGCATGTGTTGGAAGCTCTGGATCTTTTGATTGCCCGAACAGACAAAGGTAGGAGAGGTCCTTGTTATTTGGTTCTTACTTGAATGTCTGTATAACTGTTTATTTGGCAGACATATCAGTAGAAGGGAATGCCCTAGGTGCTTTTCTTTAAGAGTTGTTTTTGTTTTTTAACTTGGAAGCATGCTGTAGAATTTTAATTCCCACAGCACTAGATTTATATAATCACCTTTTGTCACATCACATAACTATTCTTAATTATTGTAATTAGGTTTTTGAGCTCTGAGTTCATTGTTCTCCTTTTCAGATCTTTCCACTACTTTCCCTTTGCTGATTTCCCCTGGGCTGCTTACGTACATGCCCTATGGCTTTAGGGTTTGTAAGTGTCTTGAGGTAATCATGTTTTTATCACTGGCAAGTGCATTAGATGCCTCATTTAGAATAAGGGAGTGCATACAACAAGTACTGTTTGTTGTTTGTTTGCTTGTTTTTCTAAAAGGTGTGGAAAAAAATCTCTAGATGCTCAGAATCATGCTTCAGAGTAAACCTGAAACTGGCCATATTGAATCATCAAATGGTTTGGTTGGAAACAACTTTTCAAGACCTTTTAGTCCGACCTCCCTGCCATGGTCAGGTACATCTTTCAGTAGATGAGGTTGCCCAAAGCCTCATCCAGCCTGACCTTGAACACTTCAGGAGATGGGACATCCACATCTTCTCTGGGCAGCCTGTTCCAGTGCCTCACCACTCTCATAGATTAGATATAAGGAATAAATTATTCGCTAAATCTACCATCTTTCTGTTTGAAACTATTACGCCTTGTGCTGTCACTACGTGCCATTGTAAAATGTCTCTCTCTCTCTTTCTTATAAGCCTCCTTTAAGTATTGAAAGGCCACAATAACATCTCCTCAGAGCCTTCTTTTATCCAGGTTAAAAGAACACAGCTTTCTCAGCCTTTCTTGTAGGTGTTCCAGCTCTCTTATCATTTTTGTGACCCTTCTCTGGATCAACTTTAACAGGTCCATGTCCTTCTTGTGCTGGGGGCACCTGAGCTGAACACAGTACTCCAGGTTGTATCTTACAGGGGCAGTGTGGAGTGGGGGAGTATCACTTCCCTCGACCTTCTAGGCCACACTTCTTTTTGTGCAGCACAGGATATGATTAACTTTCTGGGCTGAAGGTAGACATTACTGGCTCATGTCAGATTTGTCATCCACCAGTATATAGTTGGTCTCCAGCTACTCTTAGAACTCAACACTCTGGAAATCTCCCTAGCTGAATAATGTATTTGTTCAGTTGTACAAAAACGTGGAGGAAATTACTTATGCTGTCACTGTTCTACCAAATGTGTTACTGGTTTTTGTTCTGTGATGTGTAACCACATTCTAGTTCTATAGATTATATTCTCCTGAATATTCTGGTATAAAAAAAATAAAAAATAAAAAAATAAAACTTAAAACCCGTCTGTCCAAACAACTTTTTTTTTTTTTTTTTTTTTAACCCTCATTTCAAAAGGATTAAATGTCCCTAAAATATGCACTTTTTCAGTTAGGTACTTTTTACCCAAAAGTCTGTGAAGTGAATACGCACAGTGCAAGAACAGGATCTGTATGTGTAACACAGATAAAATAATTAGAAATCTGGTTGTTGTATCGTTTTTTACCACATTATGTCTGTTTGCTCAATATTAGCTGAAGTGACATTTACCCAAGCTAAGGGTAAAATGTGGTTCCTTTCATATCATTGGGAGTTGCCCATTTTGGCTGGACCTGATGAAATTCATCCTGGAACCCTTGCAGAACCAGCTGAGATTACCTGAGAGGCATTTGCAGTCATCTCTGAAGACACCTGGTGGGTGGGTAACATTTTTGAAGATCTGAAAAGGGTAGGTGTATCTGAAGCTTAGTTTATGAAACTTCTAGAATAGATAATTGCATTTAATAGTCAAAACGCTGTGATGATTGGTTAAACCTGAAGAGAGAGATGTTACAAGCCATTTTGAGGTAGCAGGATTAGGCATTACTGGCATCAATTCATGATGCTTCAAGCATATTTTGATAAAGAGTTTTTGTGTAAAAAGTTGAAGAGATTTTTGAATGCTGTTATGGGTGCTTTCTGAATCATTTAGAGGAGAGAAAGGTCTTCTGTTCTTGCTAGTATCGTTGCCTCTTGTTTTGTATTTGTATACCATAGTGAAACTGAGATCTGGAGCGGAAGTTATCATTGCCCTTTATTTTCAGACTATGCCTTAGTCTAGTTTTCCATATGGTCTTCTGGAGACCCTCTTCCTATCCCCATGGTGACTGATATTGTCTGATAAAGGAAAATGAGAAAAATAATGAGTTAGATGGGTAAAAGCAATCTTATATTGGGTGTACAAATTGGTATTAAAGACTATATGGGTTTTTAGGATACAATAATATGTTACAAGGTTTGTATGTACTTTAAATGCGTCCTTCTCATGTACTTCAAGTGCATCGATGTAGAACTGGTATTTTAAGACTCAAGCAGAAAGACCGATGTTTGTGTTACGAAAATGTTCCTATAGAATGTGGTATTATCCAGCACTCAGTTCTAACAACCAGGTTTGAGATCACTTTAAGGTAGCTCATTTCAGAAGAAAATCCTGTTTCTACTGCTTTCTAGTACCCTCTGCATTTCTGGGAGAGAGGAAATGTTAACAGTGAAACTAGAACTGAAGATAATGCTATCACGGAGATTTTTCAGGTCAGCATACCAACAGAAGGGGGTATTTCAGGAACCAGCAATACATCTGGTATTAATGACAGATGCAGAAATTGCTTTGGTAGCAGTGCTCTCTTTTCTAATGTTGATTAAATTTGACTTAGTAATGACAGATGAGTTATAGAACTGGATCCACTTTGTCCTCCAAATGTGTTTGTTTATTTTTTTGCTAAAACTTATTTTGTGAAACACCTAGACATGGCGAGGGGGAAGGAGGAACAGCTCCTTCACTTGGAATAATCAAGTCTGTAGGAGGTGAAGAAAAACTCTCTTAAAAAAAATGACACCAAAGAAAAGCTTGGATGATAGTTTCATGAGCAGCCACAGATGTAACACCACAGTGGGGTTATTTGGGACATTTGCAAAACAACTAGTATCCTGAAAGAGGAACGCATTGAGGAATGCAATCTCTAGGATGCATCCTATAGGACACACCTGACAAAGAGACAGAGCTGAATTAATGAGTAGTAATGCTGTTCTTGAACATTTGATTTAGATTATGTTTTCTAGCCTTCCTTTCAAAAGGGTGAATTTTGCTTGCCATTCTTCCTCCATGAACTCATTCATGGAAGCACGCGTTCTTGTATGTACGTTCTTGAAAAGAGAGAGATTGCATATATTTCATTTTCCTTTAATCGGTGTTGACAGTAAGAATTTGCTGGTTGATCAGTGTTTCAAGTTGTGGTGGACTGAAGGAAACATTGCATCTTCTTTTCTCTTACACTTTCTATGGGAAAAGAAGGTCATAAAGGTTCCAGAAGCTGCCCTGATTCATGTTTATCTATTATCAGAATTGAAGGCAGCACATGTGATCTTGCTTTTGTATTTACTGTTGGATCCACACTGACTATACATGTATATTAAGAAAGCGTGCTTATGTTTCCAGCTATACCAGCTAGACTAGTAAGAGAGTATACTTTTGTCAGAAAATCTTGTTTTACTTGCATTTTAAGAAACTTGGCTTTTAGTTAAGAAACTACTCTTAACAATAGCTTATTTCCAACTGCAAATAGTAGTGTATCATTTATTTATTTATTTATTTTAAATTTCGGTGTTGTGTATTCCACTCATGTCTATCTTTGTGGAAAAAAACATTTAGCCGTGGTGGTGGATGCTGTGCTATTTTTGCAGTTGGAATATGCCTTGAACCTAACTTGCCTAACTTTGAAGAACTGATAAGCAAAACCAGTCCACATCCAAAAGGTTTTCAGACTCTGTTAAGGATCCAGGTATCAGCTGCTAGGCTGGATGGTTCCAGAATTTAAAGTTAACCCTTCTTCTCTTGCCTTTAGTTTGTATCTGTCTTATTTTCACCGTCTTCTAGCAGTGTAGGTTTCACTGATTTGAGGCTCCTATTATTTATTGCCGCAGCACCATCTGATGGGAAACTCTGCTAGTGAACTGAAAGGGTTGCTTACTGGAACTGTAGAGTCTAGATAGAGTTCACAAGCAGTCTTCCTGTCACATTGCTGCTTACACTCAGAGAAGCAAAATTGTTTAACTTTGCTTTTATGGCAATGCTGTCTGTTAGGTGATTCATCTCTTTGGAAGTATTAATTTCAAACCACCACTGTCTTTTTCTAATTTGCTGTTCCCTGACTTTCTCCATCTTCAGGAAAAGATTCTCGTCTCCTTGTCTTCAGATTGAGTGCTGTCCAAAAAGATATAGAAACAAAGCAGATGATAAGAAGCAAATATGACTGCAGAGAAAATAAATTGGAGAGAACAAAAGGTAGCTTTATTATCTTGTATTAAAAGTGTACACTGTGGTATTGTGCCAGTAGTTGCCAGGGTTTATTAGCTCCCTTGAGGCTTCACCTTTAGTTTTATCTCTGGACAGTTAATTCAAACTTTAAGCTTATGTGTGAAAATAACATAGGGTACAGTCCAGCCTATCATTTGAGAACTTGGTAAAAACATACCATGTTACTTGGCAATCACTGCTGATGAAAAGCTCTGGTGAAAAACAGATATGTTGCTTTCAGGATTGAGGGGTATAAGAAAAATTATGCATGGATGTAAGACTGAAATAAAGGTCACTGTGAGGTAGAAGAACAATGGCAAATCTTTTTTAATTAGTAATGCTTAGAATAGTTTGGGTATTGCAGATTATTTTAGTAGATGTAAACATTTTCCGATATTCAGCATCAAGCTTCCTTGGAAAGCTGGAAACTGCAGAATAGTAAAGAAAAAAACATATATTTACTCTTTTACTTGCAAAAGGAGTAAGGGGGAAAATAGTTTTCAAAAGACTTACTGCCTTTTGTCTTTTTCTAGAATTTACTATTATCCTGTTGGGATGTTTGTAATTGTGTGGTGCTCAGGTATCAGATACCCATTGTACTAACTATCATACAATTACAGAGCAAAAATAAAAAAATTAAAAATAACAGTCCTTACCCCAAATATTTACAACCTAAATTTTTTTTTTTCTTAGGCTGCCATTTGTATGCCATTAATACTCACCATGGCAGTGAACTGAGGATTGTTGTGGGTATTCAGAACAAACTACTTCTCATCACAAAGAAATACAATCCATGCAACAGTTTAACCAGCAGCTCTTTGCTGTCATTACCTGAATGTCCAGTAGACGAGTTCCAGTACATCTGGGTATGTGTAATCTAATCACTAATCACTTTTACAGACTGGGCAGCACTCAGCTAGTGGACGAAAAAAGCAAAGAGCATGCATTTTATCGTCTGGAACCTCCAGACAGATGTAAGTGAGAAGCAATACGATGGAGATCCATCATTGATATGCCAAATAAATATTTCAGACTTCTTAAATTGTCATCTTGTTCTGTATCATGCTTCTCTGCTTAGATTACATCCTTGTAAATTCATGGAGCAATGCAATATTCACACTAAGAGCCTGAAAAAGAGAATAATACTATTATTTATCTCGTAGGAAATATGCCTTTCTGACCCTCCAGTGGTTATGACACTGGTGGATGGACCTACTGGAGACAGTGACGTTATGATCTGTGTGGCGTATCAGCATCAGTTTGATTTAGTTAATGAAAGTATTGGGGAGTCCTATAGACTGCATCATGTTGAAGCAAACAAAGTAAATTTCTAGCATTTAAACTATTTTCTTGCAGAATTGGTCCATGCTGTGCTGACCTCCTGGGAGCAGCATTTAAGGAGATCCTCTTGTCTCCTTTACTTTTCACTTTTTTAACTTCTACTTTAGAGTACTCTGAGGCATTTTTTCCTTTTGGAATGTGTGATAATAATCACTCCTAAGAGAGGTAGTTATAAGGTATGACATATTAGGAAAGAGCCTGTGTTTCAAGCTCTGGAATATTGCTGTCAGTATAAATGCAAAGCCATTTTTTCTCCTTTCTTAGTCAATATTTTGATTTTTGTCTTTTCTTCATGGTCTCTGTGTTTTATTCTTTAGGAGGTTGCAGCAAAATAATTTCAGGTTTTGGCCACCATTATCTCATTCAGATTTGCCTATTTGCATGTACTAAAACTGAAATATTTGTGTATATCTTTTAGTTCTAAACTGCTGCCCAGCCAAGTGATACATTAACTGTATCTTACTAACTGGGACATAGGGTTGGGATTTAAGTAAACATCCTGATTTTTGGAAAAGGGTTCAAATGTTTCCTGTTGCTGGGATGATAATGATCTTCAGCATTTTGAAAATCAAATAATTTCAATAATTTCTTAATATGGATGTGAATGTATAGCTTTAAGCATAATTTAAAAAAAAAAAAAAGAAGAACCTTTTACAGGGTTACTCTTGTGTTCTGTTGACTTCTCTGCTCATAATGGTATAAGGGACGTCTCTTTTGATTTGATGCTTCTTGTTGATTATTTTTAAATCATCTGTGTTTTTATTCAGATTTGATGATGAAGAGGGTTGGTACTCCTAGCATTGGCAATACAGTGTTAAGATTCTCCACAGCAATGGGAATCTATTTTAATCTGGATTAAGAAGGAAATACAATTAAAGAATGTGGACAGTCAAGAATCGCCCCCCTCTGTTCTCTTCCCCAGTAACCCTTATTTCCTTTGAGAACACAGACAAAGCAGGAATTTAATTAGATCTGTGCCAGTGATTTTTGTGTTGTTGAAATTGGTTACCAAATTATTTCCACAGGTCACAAAGCAGAAATGTCTTTCAGTTGCTACAAAGGATGGGTCAAAATGTGTTTTGTATAGATATATATAAGTCTCCAGATCTGTTTAACGGTTCTTGCCTTATATTTGTCTTAAATCAAGAGAACACCTACTTTATTGCACAAAGGAAAGCCATGAAGTTCATGAAGTCAGTCTCCAGCCCTGCCCAAGTAGCAAATAGTGTGGTCTAGGAGACATTTGTCTAATCCAGTCTTAAGTATTTCATCAGGGAGGTCTCCTTTTCTGAATGTACATACTACTACTTATGGGTGTCTTGTTTTTCTTTTAATTTAACTGTAAAAGACAAATACAGGATTAAAGTATGAGAATATAAGTAGCCTATGCTATGCAAAAACCATTTTAGTTTATCCAGCAGTGGTTCTCAGTTTCTAAATTCAGCTTATTCAGTAATTCTTGAAGTACATCCACATCAATCAATGTACCTGTTAGTGGTTTTGATCCAGTAATTGGCACTTTTGATCTTTCTGCTAGTCATGATTTTCAGTCGAGCTTTTTAGATTTCACTTTTTGGAAAGAATTGCTATTTTTAGCATAGCATGTTAATTCAAAGCTACCCTGAAATAACTCAGTTTCCCAAAATTTATATTGTCAAGTAAGTTAGGTATGTTTGTATCATTTTATACTGTAGGTATGTATTTATACTGAAGGTACAAAATTGAATATGCATTACTGAAATACAGCATTGAATACAAAAGAAATTGATTTCCATCCTATCGGCATCCTGAAAATGAATCACAAAAAAGAAATATATTTTTTTTTCTTTTATCTGTAATTGTGCACCAACTGATTTGATTGCTTCTTAGTCAAAACCTGGTCATAGTAACATCAGTATCCTATCTGCCTGATCATTACCCTTTCCTATTATCATTGCAGGTAAATTTTGTTGCAGCTATTGATGTATATGAAGATGGTGAAGCTGGCCTACTGTTATGTTATAACTGTAAGTAGTTAGGGAAGACTGGAAATGATAATATCTCAACATGTAATTCTTTCTTCATTGGAGTTTAGGTCTGTATTTTAAAGTTTCAGTGTTTCATGGAAAGTATTTCAAAATACATTTTTTTTTTCAATTTAAGTGCATATTAGAAGGACTAGAAATGGAAGTACTGTTTTATTGTGGTGTGTGTAATTGGACAGACATTACCATCTTACTCACAAAAGTCCTATTTCTTCAGATCTATCGTATTCTTTGCCTAGTCTCACACTGGGTGTTTCTAGGACATGTACAAATTAGTATTCCACCCCTTTTCTTCTTTGTGCTTTCCCATTCTGTCATTGTGCTTTCTTTCCTTCTGCACACTTCTTTGTGCTGGCACATTTTAAAATTGTAATTCTCTTAATCTCTTTTTATAAAACGGCCTTGGATTTAATATGCATATGCTCTTCTGTGCTGTACACATGTAGTTTTGCTTTCAGTCCTCAGGAAAAAGAAAGTTATGAGTATGAAACGTCCTTTATGAGGTGATGCTGAAGGACAAAGCACAACTTTCTGTTTCAGATGGCATGTCCTATTTGCCTTTCCAAAGAGAGCATTGATGGAAACAGGATAAATACATCTACGTATTCTAGCATTGGCCGTTAGATTGGTACCACAGGGAAAAAGTCTCTAAAGTGTATCTTTGTATGCTCTGTGAGGCCTCATTGGTTTCGGTAGTTTAACAAATCCTACCTAGTTCTGGTTCACTCAGTACTGCTTCAGAACTAAAAGGTCTGAGTAGTGTGAATTCCCAAACCTGTACTTCTGTGCAGAATCAGTCCTACTCTAGTAGGCTTGTCACAGAGCCAAAGTTAACAAACTTGGTTGATCCTAAGGTCCTAAAGCCTGTTGCACAGGGTTGCAGCAACTTGAATCCTTATTTGTAGGGCCCTGTCACAGGGAAACCTCTTTTGGTCTTGTGACAGTTTTACAATTATGAAAGTATCATCATGGAACAAGTATGAAAACACATGATTTGACAGTGTTCTAAGTCTGGATTTCAAACAAGACCTTTTTTTTACACTTGTGGATATAAAGTTAGTTTAAGTTTAAGGACACCAATTACAGAAAAAAAAAAAAGGATTTTACCTAAAAATAGAGAAGTAGTAGATTCAAAAGTTATATGATTAATGAAATCTTGGTATCTGTAGTATCCCATGTGTATTACAATCCTCAAAGAACACAAACTGTGCTAGTATGTGGCTGCTTGAAGGGTAGTTTTTATAGTCAGAGAGGTACAGCTCTGCTTACATCACTTTCAGAAATGTTCTTAACTATTCCTCTATCCATAGACAAAGTAAGGAGCTGATGATTGCTGAAACAGAACAATACTTACTTTGTGAAATCTGACAAGTTATTAAAATGTAGCTCTACTATTTGTGTCTTGTAAATGTATTCACAAAGGAAGCACATTTCCCTTATGGTCTGTTTAGATATAGAGGGACTTCTACATAAGTGTTTGATATTTATCTGTGTATTATCCTCACTTCTGTAAAATCTACCTATAACGTTGGTGTTTGTCATTTGTGCTGTAAGATATTGGAGGTTTCTTTTTTTCCTTTTTTTGTTACAGATGTTTGCCAATATAGAAAGGTGTATCCTTTTAATGGAGGTTCTCCACTCGTCCAGTCATCATCTTATGACTTTCACTTTAGCTGGAATCAAGTTCCTTATGATGTTGGTAAGAACATACCTCTTTTACCCTTTTTTCATTACTATTTAGGCTTGCACTTGGCTGTTGGTGGAATTGGAGCATGTGTGCTAGGAATATAAATATAAAATAAATATAAAAATAAAAATAATTTAACATATATAAATCTATTTTTAATATAATAAAATTTAATAAATATGGGTTAATAAATTCCTATAAATAAGAATTTCTTCATGGAGAGGGTGGTTAACCATTAGAATGGACTGCCCAGGGAAGTGGTGGAATCCCTATCCCTGGAGAGGTGTTGACATAACACCAAGATGTTGAAGGATTTTTTGAAACGGCAAAAATCCCATGGCTTGCTGCAGCTGAGCAAACCAAGCTACCAGGGCAACTATGAGAAGTTCCCATGACAGTGTTCCCACATCGCCCAATTGAGGAATTTAGAAAAATATTGTTACCAGCCTCTGGCTTCAAGGACAAGGTCTATATGACTGCTAATCACAAGAGGGGTTGTTTTCTTGCAGGTGGGGTTGTGTTCTTGTAGTTGTTTGTCTGAGTGCTTTTGACCACTAATTTTGTGTGAAACACTATCCACCCCTGTTAAGTTCACTATAAAAGTTAGGCTATTCGGGCAATAAAATGGAGCATGATCTGACTCTACTGGTGTCTGTCGTGCTTTCAGCCGTGCTTCCTGCAACACCAAGGGACATAATGATGGAACTTGGTAGGTCAGGTTGATTGTTGGACTTGAAGGTTTTTTCCAACCTAGATGATTCTGTGATTCTCTAAGCATGTTGCATTCATGATGCCACTTCAGCTAAGATTCTACATATGGTATCTTTAATAAGTGGAGCCGTGGGGCCAAGTTTTTCCTCTGATAAACTTTTTTTTTTTTCCTTTCTCTCTTTTCTGTTTTTTTTTTTTTCCATTCAGTTTATTTTCTGCCAGGCATGGAGAGTGAAGTTTTCTTCAGGCTTGTATCTGAATGTCCATCAGTACAGTAGACAAATCTTGTCATAGGAAAGGGAGATACCAGAGTAGGTCAGATACTCAAGAATTGTTTTCAGGGAGCATCTGAGAAACATTTACTTTAATCATTCTTCCTTGCAAAATAATTTTTGTTTCATTGCAGTCTGTGCTTTCCCTTCTATCCTTGCCTTCACTACTGATTCCATTGAGATCTGATTAGTGGTGAGTGGAAACTTAGTCCACACAGCAGTTGTGCCTGAGCTTCAGCTTGTAGCATCAAGGGTAAGACATGAGAAAAGCATGTTTGACTATTTGTGAAGTGTTGGGACCTAATTCACATAAAGAGTTGCTGAAGCCCAAACCAAACCAAAACTGACACATTTTCTGATTTGCATTAACTGTTAATTTGTGTGCTCTTAGCTTGTAGTGAGTACAGTGAGAATCAGAATTGATCTAACTGTCCTTTATTGCTTGCAGTAATGCAGAGCTGAAGTATTTGATTATTTATAGGGCAGATGCTCTTCTGAACATCACAGAAGTTCTCCCCATTTACAGTGAGATAGCCTTTCTGTGGCCAGCTGTAGTTAACTTAGCAGCAATACAGCAACAGTGGCAATAGAACATAGTGGACAAACATTTAAGCTCTTCTTCAGCAAGTGTTTAAGAAAGTTTTGCTGTACTAATGATGAGTTCTTTGTGATTTCAGTCAGATATTTATTTTAAAGCTACTGCTGCAGTAAGGGGATCATCTCATAGCAGTTCTAAGGAAATGAGTTCAAGTTCTCCTCAAGCACCGACGGCTTATGAAATACCAGAATGTCCTCTTTCTTCTTCAGAAGGTAACGTGGTTTCCAGGCTACTTGAAGCTTTGATTATTATCTTTAGTAAAATGAAATCAATCCGTTAAAAGATTTTGTTTTCATGGCTGAGAGTCTGGAAGATGGAAACCTTATCCAGAGATCTGAAACACCTGGCTGAGCTTCTGCCCCATAGTATCTCTTCTGAATGCACAGCAGCACTGTTTTGAAGAAATCATGTCTGTAGGAGGGGAAGAATTAAGCTTCACTACCTTAATGAGTCTTTGGCAATATGGCCAAGACTATAAAGCAAAAAGAGGTATAAAATTGGGGGAAAACTTTCAGACTTCACATATGCCATTCCTTTCATTCATGAACAGCTAAACTATCGATAGCTAATTAAACTAATGAAAACTAAAGGCAAGAAGTATTTCTAGTCTCAAAAGAGTTAATAAATTTAAAGTTAATAAATGCACAGTAAATTTGGTGTAACATGATCTGTGAACAATCGATCTAGAGGGATAAATAATAGAGAAACAAAGGAACACCAACTAGATAATGCAAGATGTATGTAGATCTTGTTCATTTAGATGTATTTAAATCTGCTGCTGCACTGTTGACAGAAGAGGAAAAGAGAAAGGAATCATATAATCATAGAATCATAGAATATCCTGAGTTGGAAGGGACCCTTAAGGATCATCAAGTCCAACTCTTGACACCGCACAGGTCTACCCAAAAGTTCAGACCATGTGACTAAGTGCACAGTCCAATCTCTTCTTAAATTCAGACAGGCTCGGTGCAGTGACCACTTCCCTGGGGAGCCTGTTCCAGTGTGCAACCACCCTCTCTGTGAAGAACCCCCTCCTGATGTCAAGCCTAAATTTCCCCTGCCTCAGCTTAACCCTGTTCCCGCAGGTCCTGTCACTGGTGTTAATGGAGAAAAGGTCTCCTGCCTCTCGACACCCCCTTAGGAGGAAGTTGTAGACTGTGATGAGGTCTCCCCTCAGCCTCCTCTTCTCCAGGCTGAACAGGCCCAGTGACCTCAGCCGTTCTTCGTACGTCTTCCCCTCCAGGCCTTTCACCATCTTCGTAGCCCTCCTCTGGACACTCTCCAACAGTTTCATGTCCTTTTTATACTGTGGTGCCCAGAACTGCACACAGTACTCGAGGTGAGGCCGCACCAGCGCAGAGTAGAGCGGGACAATCGCCTCCCTTGACCTACTAGCGATGCCGTGCTTGATGCACCCCAGGACACGGTTGGCCCTCCTGGCTGCCAGGGCACACTGCTGGCTCATATTCAACTTGCTGTCTACCACGACCCCCAGATCCCTCTCTTCTAGGCTGCTCTCCAGCGTCTCATCGCCCAGTCTGTACATGCAGCCAGGGTTTCCCCGTCCCAGGTGCAGGACCCGGCACTTGCTCTTATTAAACTTCATGCGGTTGGTGATCGCCCAGCTCTCCAACCTGTCCAGATCCCTCTGCAAGGCCTTTCCACCCTCATTGGAGTCCACAACTCCTCCAAGTTTGGTGTCATCAGCAAACTTGCTCAAAATACCTTCTATTCCTACATCCAGATCGTTTATAAAAATATTGAAAAGTACCGGCCCTAAAATGGAGCCTTGAGGGACCCCACTGGTGACCGCCCGCCAGCCTGACGCAGCCCCATTTACCATAACCCTTTGGGCCCTGCCCATTAGCCAATTGCTCACCCATCGTATGATGTTTTTATTTAGCTGTATGGTGGACATTTTGTCCAGTAGGATCCTATGGGAAACCGTGTCAAAAGCCTTGCTGAAGTCCAAAAAAATCACATCAGCTGGTTTCCCTTGGTCCACCATACGGGTGATCTTATCATAAAAGGAAATCAGGTTAGTTAGGCAGGACCTACCCTTCACAAACCCATGCTGGCTGGGACCAATGACTGCTTTGTCCCCCAGGCGAGCCTCAATAAGTTCGAGAACCATCTTCTCCATGATTTTACCAGGCACTGACATGAGACTGACAGGCCTGTAATTGCTAGGGTCTTCATTCTGACCCTTCTTGAAAATCGGCACAACATTTGCCAGCTTCCAGTCTACCGGGACCTCTCTAAATTCCCAGGATCGTTGAAGAATAATTGAGAGAGGTTCCACGATGATGTCCGCCAGCTCTTTCAGCACCCGGGGATGAATCCCATCCGGACCCATGGACTTGTAGGGATCCAGGTGGAGTAGCAAATCCCGCACACGTTCAGGGTCGGTTGGGAGTTTGTCATCCCCACCGTCCCGGTGGAATCTGAATTTCAGGAATCTGAATTTCTGTTTTTAAGACAGGCAATATGCTTTTTCTCAGTAAGCCAAGTTGTCAGTCTGCAAAATGTGGACGTATTTCTTCCTCCTCCTAGCCTATTTATAGTGAAAGATACAGTACAAGGAAGATCTTTGTTACTTGGGTTAAAAAGCACCCCACATAAAGTTTATAACTTTTCTGTATAACTTTTCATTTGAAGTATTTAGAACTGATACTGGTATGAAAGTGTAACGTTCTTTTTTCCTTCTGCATTTCAGGTGAAGTTCCAGGCTGGAGAAGTCTGCCCACGTGAACCTAATGAGGTTCAACAAGTCCAAGTGCAAGGTGCTGCACCTGGGTCAGGGAAATCCCAGACATGAGGACAGACTAGGAGAAGCACTCATTGAGAGCAGACCTGCAGAGAAGGACTTGGGAGTTCTGGTGGACAAAAGGCTCGGCATGTACCAGCAGTGTGCACTTGCAGGCCAACAGGCCAACTGCATCCTGGGCTGCATCAACAGAGGAGTGGCCAGCCGGTTAAGGGAGGGGATTGTCCCCCCTCTACTCTGCCCTTCTGAGGCCTCACTTGGAGTACTGCATCCAGGTCTGGACCCCCAGCACAAGAAAGATTTGGACCTGTTAGTGCGAGTACAGAGGAGGGGCTACAAAGATGATCAGAGGACTGGAGCACCTCTCCTATGAAGAAAGGCTGAGAGAGCTGCGGCTGTTCAGCCTGGAGGAGAGAAGGTTACAGGGAGGACCTCACCGTGACCTTTCAATAATTAAAGGAGTCTTGTAAAAAAAAATGGAGAAGGACTCTTTACTCAGGTAGATAATGATAGGATGTGGGAAGTGGTTATAAACTAAAAGAAGATAGGTTTAGACTAGACTAGGAAGAAATGCTTCACTGTAAGGGTAGTGAGGCACTGGAACATGTTGCCAAGAGAAGTCGATGCCCCATATCTGGAGGTGTTCAAGGCAAGGCTGGATGGGGCTTTGGCCAACCTGATCTAGTGGGTGGCATCCCTATCTATGGCAGGGGGGTTGGAGTTAGATGATCTTTAAGATCCCTTCTAACACAAGCCATTCTATGATGATTCTATTATAAGGTAACCGTATTCTAAGCCAGCTAGGAACTTTTTAGTTAGTAATGAAAACCATCAAGAGAGATCACAATGTTTTTTTGTGATTATTTGATTTCCTTTTGAGAGTATTAAGACTTTTATTCCTTTATTGAGGCCTTTTGGATGAACCTATTCCCCAGACAGAAGGTGCACAAAAGCAAAAAAAGGCTCCTCGAAGACAGTCAGATCCCAAGCAGGGAGCGGTAAGATCAACTAGTAGCGACAGGTAAATATATGGGCTTTAGAAAATAACCTAAGTTAGACTGTAAGTATTTTGGGAATTGATTGTTCCTCAACCTTTTTACTCTAATCTTAGTTCGGTATAGCCTGACTGAGGCCCTTGTATACTACTGTGAATTTCATCCTACTGTGTATTAGAGTATCTGAATACTATCAGTACTGAAATGGTTATACCTCTTGCTAAAGATATGTTATGAGGAAAGCAAGACTAAATGGGACTTTGTGGGGACCTGGTGCAGTTGAGACAGTCAGCAGGCCTACAACGTCTGCACTGTGCAGACTCACTTGCTATTTTCTTCATATCCTTGTGTCTTATCTCCAAAATAAATTTTGTAAAGAAACACTATTGCATATGTCTGTTTGTATCTGCTTACCAGACCCCCTGCCATTGTGTTTTTTTTTCATTGTTTTTATAACCTGCATTTGTGATAAGTAGCAGCAGAATTCAGCCAAGATACAGTAGACTGAGATTATTTTTTTTTCAATCCACTGCAATGTAAAACGTTATTATATTTATTCCACTATTTGAAAATTATATGGAGGGGAGCATTCATTAACATGACCTTTGGGCAATAATCTGATGTATGTAATCTCTGTTTTAATATGAGTTGTTATCAAGGCTCTGGTTCAGTGCTAGCTTGGTGTGGAAGCAGAGTAAAACAGAGAGAAATTCAGTTTTAATGGTTTGTCTCTGCCTTTAGGATAACTTGATTGTATGCAGAAATAGCCACTGACCCTGCTTGCCCTTACCTGTGTATTGTTTCTCAGTGACTTTTGTCTTCATCTTTGCAGAATAATCTCAGCCTCTTTTGAAAGCTTTTCTGAGAGTCCTCATCTTTCCACTAGTTCAGATCCTGATACTGTAGCAAACAGAGAGGAGAGCTCACCATCTAGCTATCCATTCCATCTGACTTCTTTATACGATGAGGACAACATTGACTTGAAGTGCAGACAGACTGTTCCTTACTTCAACTTTTCTTACAGATCTGTGAGCTCTGTAGGAATGTCACAAACACTGCTTCTAGTGGTAAAATGTGTCTGGAAGTATTGGTGATTAATCTTTATAGATCCCATGTTGTTCTGGCTTGCTTAGCCTGATTTGGTGATGCTTACATCTTTGACATATGTATGTTTTCTTATCTCAATATTGCTTTTTGTGGCATTCTAAAGGTAGGTAATCAATGAGAGCTTCAGGCTGAAAATGAAGTAAAAAGTATTATTTATTCTGAGCTTCTTATAATTGAAGTACCTGAATGAAAGTGGCATTCAGTTAATTGCTGTTACTAATATCTTGAGCTGTTTTACAAGTGTGTACCATGTAGAAAGAAGAATTTGATGATGTAAATCACTCATTTTGTTTTTTCATTCTCAAAAAAAAAAAGCTTTTAGACAAGGTCTTTTCAGACAACGCAAGTGCAGTCTGTCCTTGAAATGATGGAGCTGTGTTTTATTCACTGAGGAATGATGGTTACTCTATAAAGATCAGGTAACAAGAACGTGTTGTTTTCTTTTCTCTGACCTGTCCTTGCACATTTTTTTTTTTTTAAGAGAAACTTGAAAACTGTTTTGACATTAAGAATCTTTGAGTAGAATGACTTTTTATAAGAAAATACAAGCTTTCAAATCTTCCATAAACTTGGAAGTCAAAAATACATTGTATTTCTCCACAAAGGGAATGCTGTTTCTGTAGTGCACCTGCAGATTTCCTCATTACAGGCAGAAGCCCGTGCCCTGATTTTCTTTCTGACTACACAAAGATTCCTGTGCTGGCATCAGAATTAATTGTTGTCTGCTTTTACACCAACAATAGAATTCATTGCTCCAAGTAAATATATTTTTCTAAATGGAGCGGGCTGAAGTTTTACTACCAAGAAGCTAGTTTTCTATGATGAAATAGTCGTATTAGATCTTTTGTTTTGTTAAAAGATAGTATTTCATCATTAAAGCTTGACTTTTTTTTAACCCTTTCCTTCATGCCAAAAATCAATTTTATACAATGTTTTGAAAGGGTTTGCTGTTTCTCATGAAAAAGTGATGCTTCCAGGCTTTTTATATATGAAGATTTCGGCTTAATTAGGGTATTTCTTGCTCTTTATATAGAAATATTTCTGTATCCTCTTTCTGAACAACCCTAAGTATATCCCTTGGAGGAATCTGAGAGGAATTTAAAATAGGACCCCAGAAAAGGCGTACAAAGCCCCTTTTGCCCATCAAAAATTGCCCCCAAAGGAAGGCTTTGG
Organism: Aythya fuligula; assembly: GCF_009819795.1. NCBI lineage: Eukaryota > Metazoa > Chordata > Aves > Anseriformes > Anatidae > Aythya > Aythya fuligula. The sequence continues at coordinate 96,629 of NC_045571.1, forward strand.
GTACAACTGAACTCCCCAGGGGAGCCTTTACGCAGCCCCACATGCGGCTGGGCTCTCTGTGTTCGCTCTTTCTGAACAACCCTAAATATTTATCCCTGGGTGGAATCTGAGAGGAATTTAAAATAGGACCCCAGAAAAGGCGTACAAAGCCCCTTTCGCCCATCCAAAATTGCCCCCAAAGGAAGCCTTTGGGTACAACTGAACTCCCCAGGGGAGCCTTCACGCAGCCCCACATGCAACTGAACTCTGTGTTCTCTCTTTCTGAACAACCCTAACTAAACATATTAGTCACGTTTCAAGTCATCTGTTTCAATTCAGACAATTTCAAGTGTGAAAAGTGAAAACATAGCTTATCCATGAGCTCCTTCAGAACTCCTTAGTGAAATGCTGCCTTAGCCTTTTGACTTCTTACTTCTGTTTCTGTGTCAAAACTTGTTCTGTATCATTTCAGTTGGAGATGGATTCTTTGACATCCGTGCCAAGAAAAACCTTTCTTCCGTAGGAGCCCTTCAATGTACACAGAGCCGATAAAGATCATCTTTTTTGCCATTTGGTGCTCAGCATTGGGCCATAGCCTCCCGCATCACGGCAAGGCGGCACCCATACGTTCGTGTTCGGACACCTGTGTCCTGCGATCGCCGTTTCCGAGCCGATCGAGATGGGACCTGGACCCCGGTGCGGCTAGCACACACTTCACCCAAGACCGCAGTCCAGCGGCTTGGGATGGCCAGGCACTGCTCCGCACAGGCCAGTACACAGGGTTCCAGACGGCCATTCCCCGAGCCGGCGGACAACAGCCACCAGCTTCAAGGCACCGCCGGCACCCACGGCGCCCTACGACGGACCCCCTGAACACGGGACAGCTGGCTCCCTGTGCAACCTGTGGCCAAACTCCTGCACCCGGGACCACTGTCCAAAAGCCGCTCTAGGTCAGCCCCGGACCGTGGTGAGCCTAGCACACACATCGCCCAGGACCGGAGCCCAGCGGTTCAGTACGTCCGGGCGCAACTCCGCACAGGAGAAAACACTCCGGTCTCCAGGACGGCACGTCCCCGAGCCAGCAGACGACAGCCGGACCTCTGGAACATGGGACAGACGGCCCCCGCGCAGCCCATGGCCAAACTCCCGAACCTTAGACCGACATCCCCAATCCGCTCTAGTTTGGCCCTGGACCCTGGTGTGGGTAGAACACATGTCGCCCAGTACCGGAGCCCAGAGGTTTGGGATGGCTGGCCACTGCTCCGCACGGGACCGAACCCCCCATTCTCCATTACATCCAGTCCCCGAGCTGGCGGATGAAAGCCTCCCACTTCACGGCACAGCCGGCACCCACGGAACCCGAAGACGCACCCCTGTAAAACGGGTCAGCCCATGGCCAAAGTCAGTCCCGCACATGGGACCCACTGTCCACGAGCCGCTCGAGGTCGGCCCTGTTCCCCGGTGAGCCTAGCACACACTTCGCCCAGGACCAGAGCCCAGGAGTTCAGTACGGCTGGGCGCCGCTCCGCACGGGACAGAGCACCCCGGTCACCGGCACGGCCAGTCCCTGAGCCGGCGGAGGACAGCCTCCCGCTTCAAGACATGGCTGGCACCCACGCTGCTCGTGGCTGGACACCCGTGTTCAGGGATTGCTATCCCCGAGCCGCCCGAGGTCGTACCCAGACCCCGGTGAGCCTAGCACACATTGCGCCCAGGACCGGAGCCCAGGGGTTCAGTACGGCCGGGCGCCGCTTCGCACAGGACAGACCAACCCGGTCTACGGCAAGGGCAGTCCCCGAGCTGGTGGACGACAGCCTCCCGCTTCACGGCACGGCCGACACCCTCAGCGCCTGAGGACGGACCCCCGGAACACGGGACAGACGGCCCCCGCGCAGCCTGTGGCCAAACTCCCGCACATGGGACCAATGTCCAGGAGCTGTTCGAGGTTGGCCCCAGACCCTGGTGCGGCTAGCACACACTTCGCCCAGGACAGAACCCAGGGGTTCGGGACGGAATGCCACCGCTCCACAAGGGACAGAACCTCCCAGTCTCCAGGAGTATTAGTAGTAGTATTATTACTGTCATTATCATTTTTCTGTCTTAATAAACTGTCTTTATCTCAACTCACAGGCTTCACTTTCCCATTTCTCTCTCCCATCCCAGAGAGGGAGTTTGGAGGGTGAGCAAATTGCTGTGTGGTGTTTAGCTGCCAACAGGGTTAAACCACACCACCAAGCCTGCCCGAAAGGCAAAACAGACTAACAGAATCCACCCACTAACTTAGGGACCACACTGCCATCCACTCACCCTCGTTCAACTTTCCAGCTTAGTCCATGCCTATGACCTAGGCTACAAGAAACAGAGGTCATGTCTGTGATGGACATGCAAACAGTATAGCTCCCTGCAGAGAACTCAAACACACAGGGAAGAGACAGAAAAGAGAAAACACCCTCAGGTCCACGAACGCCAAAAGGTCATGACTGCACAGCAGCCCCAACAGGGGTAATCACAGACTTACCTTTTATAGACGACAAAAGTGACCCTGCTCACTCTCTTCATAACACTGCACTTATGTGGTCAAGCCCCTTGCGATGCGTACTGAAGCTCTTCATGAATCCTCCAGCCAGTTACACAAATGGCTTGATATATCTAGGGATTAAAATGTAACCGAAAAAAAGGAACCGTACCCCACGATTTCCCAAGTACCCCACGATTTCACAAGTTAGCTGGCAATGCCCCCTAAATATCCCTCTATAATGTGAACTCCAAGCACTTAAAATATAGAAGGCTGCAAGGTCTAAAGACTCTACAGCCAGAGCCAGAATGAGCTAGCAGCCACTCAGATTTTAGCCCAAAGCAACTATTTTTAGAGACAGGCTGGGAACTGGTTCTTTTCAAGCCAAGGACCATTTCACCATCCTCAAAGCTAAAGAAACAGTTGACTGCTCTGTTGAATCATGTTCCTGGCAAAAAAAATCCGGGGACCAGCCCTGGTGACCAGATGTTGGGAGAAGAGCTGGAGACCAGGTGTGAGGACCGAATCTGGGGACCAACTCTGGGGACAAAATCTGTGGAATGGGTGTGGGGGAGCAGGTCTGGGGACCACGTCTTGGGACAAGCTCTTGGGACCAGGTCTGGTGATCAGGTCTGGGGACCAGGTTTGCAGACCAGCCATAGGGACCAACTCTGTGGAGTAGGTCTGTGAATGAGTTCTAGGGACCAGCTCTAGGGATAAGATGTTGGGAGAAGAGCTGGAGACCAGGTGTGGGGACCAGGTCTGGCTACCAGGTCTCGGGACCACTTCTGGCAACTAGATCTGAGGACCAGGTCTGCGGACCAGATCTGGGGACAAGGTCTGTGGACCAGTTCTTTGGATCAGATCTGGGGGACAAAGTCTGGGGGAAATATCTCCAGACGAGGTCTAGAGAGCAGGTTTGGGGACCAGATCTGGGGACAAGGTGTTACAAGTATTATGAAGAGTGGCTGAGGGAGCTGGGATTGTTCAGCCTAGAGAAAAGGAGGATCAGGGGTGTCCTTATCACTCTCTATAGGTACCTTAAAGGAGGTTGTAGCGAGGTGGGGGTTGGCCTATTCTCCCACGTGCCTGGTGACAGGACGAGGGAGAACGGGCTAAAGTTGCACCAGGGGAAGTTTAGGTTGGATATTAGGGAGAAATTCTTTACCAAAAGGGTTGTTGGGCATTGGAATGGGCTGCCCAGGGAAGTGGTGGAGTCACCATCCCTGGAGGTCTTTCAAAGATGTTTAGATGTAGAGCTTAGTGATATGGTTTAGTGGAGGACTTGTTAGTGTTAGGTCAGAGGTTGGACTAGGTGATCTTGGAGGTCTCTTCCAACCTAGATGATTCTGTGTGGGGACTAGAGCTGGGGACCACATCAGGGGACCAGGTCTTGGTACCAGCCCTGGGGACCAGGTCTGGGGACTATGTCTGAGGATGCAGTCCGGGGACCAGGTGTGGGGACCAGGTCTTGGGACCAGCTCTGGGGACTAGGTCTGGGGACCAGTTCTGGGGACTGGATCTGGGGACCAGGTGTGAGGACTAGACTTTGGGATGAGGTGTGGGGACCAGATCTGGGAGCCAGGTTTGCGGACCAGATGTGGGGACCTGATCTAGAGATCAGCTCTGGGGACCAGCCCTGGGGATCAACTGGGAGCAGGTCCATGTCTGGGGACAAGTTCTGGGAGCCAGGTGTGGGGACAAGAGCTGGGGACCAGGTGTGGGGACTAGATCTGGGGATCAGAACTGGGGATGAGATCAAGGGACCAGACTTGGGCCCAGCTCTGAAGACTGTGTCTGGGGACCAGGTCTTGTGACCAGATCTGCAGAACAGGTGTGGAGAGCAGGTCTGGGAAGCAGGCTCCCTTGTGGAGCCTTTACGCAACCCCACACACAACAGCACTCTGCGCCTTCTCTCTTTCCAAACAACCTGAAATATAACCCTAACCGAAACACTGAGCTGAACTCTAGTTAGGACCATAAAAAACACGTACAGCACCACATTCAGGGTAGGAGTTCCATGGTCAAGGGTCCGGGGTTGGGGCTTAGAATTCATGCTCACGGTTGGGCCTCAGGGTCGAGCCCGGTTCTGGAGGTCGGGGTCGGGGGCTCCAGAGTCAGGTCTGGGTTGGGGGCTCTGGGGTTATGTATCCATAATCAAGGATTTGGGTCGAGGCTGCAGGGTTGGGGCTCAGGTTTGGGCCTCGGGGCTAGCTCCAGGTCCAGGGTCAGCTCTGGGTTCAGGGTCAGCTCTGGGGTTGGGGACTCAGGGTTGGGGCTCGGGGCTGGGGCTCAAGGTTGGGGCTTGGGGTTGGCACTCAGGGATGGAGCTTGGGGTTAGCTCTGGGTGCTGGTTCAGCTCCAGGGTCAGGGGCTCAGTGTTATCTCCGGGTTCAGGGCTTGGGGTCAGCTCAGGAGTAGGGAAGCCGGGATCGAGGGTCTGGGGTCAGCTCTGAGGTCAAGGGCTTGTACTTGGGACTCGGGGTCTGGGCTTGGGGTGAACTCTGGCTTTGACTGTGCTGGGGGTTCTGAGGTCATGTTTCCATCAAGGGTCTGGAGTCATGGGTATTGGGTTGGGGTTTGGGGCTCAGGTTTCAGGCTCCAGGTCTGGGGTCAGCTCTGGGTTCGAGGGCTCAGGGTCAGCTCCTAGGTTGGGGTCAGTTCCAAGGTTGGGGGCTTGGTGTCAGGACTTCAGGTTGGGGCTTGGGACTGGGGCTCAGGGTCAGTTTCATGGTCACGGGCTCAGGACGGGGACTTGGGTCCGGGTCCAGGGCTCAGTATCTGGTCCGGGTGCGGGTCTGGATCTCGGGTCCGGGTCTGGGCCTTGGGCTCGAGGCCGGGGCTCAGGGTCGGGTTGGGGGAGGGAGGTCAGCTCTCGGTCCAGGTCTTTGGGTTGGGTTTGGGTCCAGGGCTCAGGGTTGGGTCTGGGGTGGGGCTTGGGGTTGGTACTCAGGGATGGGGCTTGGGGTGAGATCTGTGTCCTGGGTCAGCTCCATGGTCCAGGGCTCATGTTTGGGGCTCATAGTTAGCTCTGGAGTGAGGACTCTGGGATCAAAAGTCTGGGGTCAGTTCTAGGATCAGGGGCTCAGAGTTGGAGCTTGGGGTCAGGGCTCAAGGTCAGAGCAAACTCGAGGTCGAGGGTCCTGGGCTGGGGCATGGGTCTGGGGCTCAGAGTTGCAACCAGGTCCAGGGCTCTGGGGTTGGGTCTGGGTCGGGGCTCCAGAGTCAGGTTCAGAGTGGGGGCTCCAGGGTCTGGTCTGAGGTAGGGGCTCTGGCGTTTGGTCCAGGTTGGTGGTTTGGGGGTCAAGGGTCACTCATCATTTGTCACAGTGATGGTAGCAAATTACATCCAAAGACAATCAAGAACAGCCAAGCAATCATCTCTAAATGGCATCTTTGATTATTTTTTTCCTCTAACATTACCATATTTAGTAACTTGTAATAAATTTCATAATCATTCCTCCATGGAATTTAGCACTATTAAATTATGCTTATTCTTGTTGGTATAATAAGGTTAAGAGTATTAATCTCAAACAATTATTGTCTATACAGAGTGGAAGTTACAGTAGCAAGTGGTAGTCCACTATGGTGAGGCCATAAAAGGAACTAGCCCTACATGCTTGAGTCCCAAGTTGCCATATTACAGGATAACTTGGAACATAGCATGACACTACATATTCTTTACAAAGCCGTTCCAGGAGATAAAAGGACATATTAGGTTGTGAAAAATCAAAATATCTTTTCTCAACACTGACTACGGGTTTAAGCAAAAGTATGAAATAGTTGGTAAAGCCTACCAGGGACATCACAAGGCAAGACAGACAGTGTTTAAAATAACAACTACTCCCTCCTGCCCCTGTAGATTAAGAGGTTTGACCCTTTGGTGTCATTTGCTGTTTTCAACTTGACTGGAATAAAATAAACAAGAAGCCACGACAACAAAAAAAAAAAAACACACTGAAGTAACAACCTGTATAGAGCAGTTTACAGAGACTTGATGTAATATTGTGCTCTCTAGTGGATAAATGTGATTTTGCACAATAAAGTTTCAAACCATGCTGATTCATCCACCTGACCAACACATCTTCAGTGCAGAGAAAAATATCAAGATTTGGACAACATGAAAAGAGTGCAAGTGCCTCGTTCAACAGATTTATTATAACCTAGATAGGTTTATACTGAGTTACATGACAGACCAGAGCTAAATAAGGCTTCTAATTATACAAAGAAAATACCTGAGACATGCTTTTATGCTTGTTTACATTTTTAAAAGTAGCATGTAATGCAGTAGCAAAACGTGGTTTTGTTTATTTTAAATAACATGACTACTTGGTTAATTTTAACATAGTTCTAGATAATACTGTATAGTCTGTATACTGTATATTTACACTAGGTAATGCTGTTTGGTTTACAGAATAAGGAGTAGGATTTTTCTACAAATAAGCTGAATAACAGAATTATCTCTGCTGATTTATTTATAGGAAGAACTATCATGATCTCCAACTTCTTTGTAGTCATGCATACACCACTCTATTCTTAAATATACTGAATGATTCTTCAGGAAATACTAACTCTCTAGCTTTTCTTGTAGGGTTGAGAAAAATATAACCCATTTTCTTCATCACTACTGTCCTATGTTTATTTTTTCTGGGCAGGTATGGACTAATGAACACATGAATTCAACTTAATAGCAGATGAATAGGCTTTATGAAAGGCAGGTCATGCCTGACGAACCTGATCTCCTTCTATGACAGAGTGACGCGCTGGGTGGATGAGGGAAAGGCTGTGGATGTGGTCTACCTTGACTTCAGCAAGGCTTTTGACACCGTCTCCCACAGCATTCTCCTCAAGAAACTGGCTGCTCTTGGCTTGGACTGGCGCACGCTTCGTTGGGTTAGAAACTGGCTGGATAGCCGGGCCCAAAGAGTCGTGGTGAATGGAGCCAAGTCCAGTTGGAGGCCAGTCACTAGTGGCGTCCCCCAGGGCTTGGTGCTGGGGCCGGTCCTCTTTAATATCTTCATCGATGATCTGGACGAGGGCATTGAGTGCACCCTCAGTAAGTTTGCAGATGACACCAAGTTAGGTGCGTGTGTTGATCTGCTTGAGGGTAGGAAAGCTCTGCAGGAGGATCTGGATAGGCTCGACCGATGGGCTGAGGTCAACTGCATGAAGTTTAACAAGGCCAAGTGCCGGGTCCTGCACCTGGGGCGCAATAACCCCAAGCAGAGCTACAGGCTGGGAGAGGAATGGTTGGAGAGCTGCCAGGCAGAGAAGGACCTGGGAGTGATGGTGGACAGTCGGCTGAATATGAGCCAGCAGTGTGCTCAGGTGGCCAAGAAGGCCAACGGCATCCTGGCTTGTATTAGGAACAGCGTGACCAGCAGGGCTAGGGAGGTGATCGTCCCCCTGTACTCAGCTCTGGTGAGGCCGCACCTCGAGTACTGTGTTCAGTTTTGGGCCCCTCGCTACAAGAAGGACATCGAGGTGCTTGAGCGGGTGCAGAGAAGGGCGACGAAGCTGGTGAGGGGCCTGGAGAACAAGTCCTACGAGGAGCGGCTGAGGGAGCTGGGCTTGTTCAGCCTGGAGAAGAGGAGGCTCAGGGGCGACCTTATCGCTCTGTATAGGTACCTCAAGGGAGGCTGTAGCGAGGTGGGGGTTGGCCTGTTCTCCCACGTGCCTGGTGACAGGACGAGGGGGAATGGGTTTAAGTTGAGCCAGGGGAGTTTTAGGCTAGATGTTAGGAAGAACTTCTTCACTGAAAGGGTTGTGAGGCATTGGAACAGGCTGCCCAGGGAAGTGGTGGAGTCACCATCCTTGGAAGTCTTCAAAAGACGTTTAGATGTAGAGCTTAGGGATATGGTTTAGTGGAGGGCTGTTAGCGTTAGGTTGGAGGTTGGACTCGATGACCTTGAGGTCTCTTCCAACCTAGAAAATTCTGTGATTCTGTGATTCTGTGAATTAGACTGTGTTTTTAAAGAATAATTTGGCCACTTGATGCTTCCTCAACCGTATACAGAATTTAACTTCCTTGAACTCTGCATCCTAACTAGGTTGCTGGAATAAGTCTGAAGTTAGAAGACAAAAATACAAAAGTGTTAAAAAAGCTAACTTTACAGTTAATATGCTAATTTTAAAAGGTATTAAAATATGGCATGTATTTAAATCGTAAGCAAGGATCTAGAAAGACATGGGACATTAGATTTCTCTTTTACTCTTTTATGTTTTTACTGAATGTGATGATCAGCTGTTGACTATCACAGAAAGTATCATTCTCTTCCTCTTTGGCCCTTAGAGATGAAATATGGGAAGGAAGCATGGGGAAAATGTTTATTTTTATAATGCATCCACAAAACCTATCTTTCATTTTTTAAGTTACCTAATATGCTCAGAATAGACAGCCTAAGACTTAAGCAGAGCTAATTTGAAAAGTATCATAAGCCACAAACATAATCACAGAATTAAAATCCTGCCTTCCAAAAATCTAGCTGGCAAATCTTTTGGTTTATTATTTTTAATGAAAAATGTTTTATGTATGATCTTATGCCTAGAGAAAGAAAGGGAGAGTTGAACTGACTTGGGGTATAACTGGTGCTGATTTGGCAGTAATTTTAACAATCCCATGACTAATCCCATGACTAAAGTCCCATGATTTTAGTTAGTCCCACGACAGCAAACTTAAAAAGTTTCTGCACTGGCAGTCATTCATAATTTTAAATCAGATAACAGTTGTCAGTGATGTGATAAAAGGAAAATCTCTATTTCAGCAGTTTTGTCAGTTCTTATTAATTTTTCTATTCAGTGATATAAGAGAGAAACTGTAGTTTGGGTATGGCTAAATATCCATATTTTTGAAGTGCTGGAACTCTAAGAGACTGTTTCCATTTAATATTCTCCTGGCTCTATCATTTAAACCATACTTTATTTAACTCATATCATTTAAAATCATATATAAGAAAGACTTCGGTTCATCTAAGAAAATGGTTTTGAAATTAAGGAGACAGAAGCAAGAGATACCCCTTCCAGTTCTGTGCAGTTATCATTACAGATAGGTAATACAGAGAGATCTTAAATATATTTAGCTTAAAATACTGTAGTAATCATGCAAAATTTTCATAAAGTTTTCAGCATGTTGTAGCACCACTTCAAATTAACTGATACCTGATATAATTGGTTTTATTGTATTAATACCTGTCAGTTATACTAGTGCACATATAGAGGGGAGGCAGGCCAGTGAGAAATGCTTGCTTTTCTAAGCCTCATTTGGGAGTGGGCAGGTCTGTAAAACCTGCCTTTTTAGCCACAAAAATGTTATCACAGCAAGGCAGAAGTTTCACTGGGTTTTACAGACTCAGCTAGTTACATCACATTAGAGTTGGTTCACTATTGAAAGTTGTGGAGAAAAATACTAAAGTATAGCTCAGTAAATTAATGCCTTAATTGTAAGCCATCCAAAAATTAGGTCAAATGTTATAGGCTACAAGATCCTGCTTAGAAATTCAATTTAGGCCACATAGGGAGTGCAAATAAGCTACCTTCCATTAAAAATCAATCTTGTTTCTTAAGGGGGAGAGACCAAAACCCCAGACTATTCATGCCAGCTTCTAATCCCATCCTACAAGAAAACTTTGAGGTTTTTGGAACAGCCAGGTAGTCATCCAGTGACAAATTACTGTTGTTACTACAACACTACCATGACAGACCATTTTAAGGATAATTTCCAGTAACTCCTTCAGAAGCTATCATGAAAAGAACACAAAAGCTCACACTGACCTATTAAATTCAAGTACTCTCTGTACTTCATGATAAAGAAGCTTTAGTGAAGATGAAAGCACAGCCCAGGAGATCTTCTTAAGACAGAGCAAATGTCAGAATTCTTTCAATTTCCTATAGCTCAGCAGTTGCAGAAGTGCTGTTTGAAGTCTAACAACCTTTAGACTTCATGTGGTCCTGAACTGATGCAGTCTAGACGAAGAAGGGGTAGAGTGAGTTAGAATTAGAACATTCATCTTACAAAGTCTGGTTGTCAGAGCAATTTCTAAAAGCATAAATGTGAAGAAGCAGACAGTGCTAGGTCCCAACAGCAGTGGGGAGAAATAACAACTAAAAAACAAACAAACAAAAACAAACAAAAAAAAAACAAACCGGAAGTTCTGTGTTAAGTCAGTGTACAAAATGGGTATTGCTGTCCAAAGTCCAACTATTCTTACATCTCTCACCTTGGCACAGCTTTGATTTTGGGTGATGCAAAATCTGGACCTAGTATCAAGTGATTCCACCCACAGAATCATTATCCAAAAGGTTCTCTTCACATGTAGAGACACTGGGGAAGTCAGAGCATATCTTCTACAGTATTTTATGCTTATAGACCAAGGGGCAATTCTGTTCTGAACCTGTTCTGGGTGGGTTGGGTGAACATGAAGACAGATGTTTTTTCCTTCCATTATATTATCTAGTATTTTAGTATCTAGTGGCTCTACAAGCTACTGAGGTGAGATTCCTGCTTATCCAAGAGTGCACACTTACTGATGAAGAATCTCTACTCATCTTTCTTGTCCCAACATGAGCATTGTGGACATAGTTCATTGGCTCCCCTATCATGTTCCGGTCGAGTCTCCAACACTTCTTCTATAGGAAGGAAAATATGTTTCTACTCAGAAAATAGGAGGCAGCTTTCAGACAGAAACAAGGAGCAGCAAACAAAGAAAAAAGACAGTCAGTTCTGACCCCCCAGTGACTCCTTGTGGCAACCAGGCTTGTCGTGTTAAGGGGTGTAGCCGATTAACTGTTATGGGTCTGGTCAGATTCAGGGTACTGAACTATCACAATCACAGATTCACCAATAACGCATTAACCAGTATGGGTCTGATCAGATTCAGAGCACTGAACTACCATGGTTATGGATTCACCGATAATGTATAACCGTCCTTACTCTAGTTGCGTTCAGTGAGAACTATCACAGCTAGAAACAATGCAGTTAAGTTCAATTTATTACAGCAACAGGTACACAGGTTCTTTGGATTGCCAGCAATAATTTACTGTCTGCAAATGCAAGCTAGCACTCATGAAATACATAGGTGCACAGCCTGGAAATTAACGTGTTAAAAGACACAAAGACTCTATAGAGATTTCCAAGTTTCTGAGGAGACACACAGTATAACCAAGTGTTCAAATCTCACCCAAAAGTGTCCCAATGGGGGGGCGAAGAGAGACTCCTCCTGTTGACTGATCCCAGGGGTCAGGAGGTCCTCAGGATGGTGTATTCCCTTGTGATGGTACCTCCTCTTATGGTGGTACCTCCCCTGACAGTGGTATCTTCCCTGATGGTGGTATCTTCCCTGACATCCCCTCTCTCTTAGGCCAATTTATATTATTTTCTATCTTTTAGGTGGAGCTTGAGTGACTCTAGTCAAGCATATCTTAGTTACGATTGGTGAAAAGTTTTCCCGTCTCTGTTTAACAGTATAGGCTTTGAGGAATTCAGTGTATGCTCAGTGAGGGGTGGTTGCACCTTGGAGGCAGGTAGCTTTTGGGATGGAGGTGTGTTTTGGTATTCTAATGATATTATAAAGAGAAAAAGTAACCTAGAGTACAGCATTTGTCAAAACATGACAGGTCGTTGGCTCAGGGTAGCAAAAAGCGAAGCTTATCAGTCTCAGTGTGCTCAAGAACAATTGAGTCACCACCTGATCACAGAGCCTAGCCTTGGTGTCTCTACTCAACTCTATGATCCGTACTGTTCCTTAGAGTTAACACATCAGGTTTCCCCAGTGCAATAGCATCTAAGGTTGGAAACCTAGGGCAAAAAACATATAAAGCTTAAACACAGCATAACACACACATTCTTAACTTTTCCATTACTTAGTGCAATTTAATCAAAACAACTTGATAGTAAAAGTGTTTTATGTTATAACCAAAAGATAAAATTTCAAATGTGGTAAAAGATGGCAGTTGTGTATCTACCTACAAGTTGGGGTCTTTCACCATTGCATCAGTTAAAACAAACGAGGGATTCAGTCATTATATGCTTTCAGTACATATTACTTAATTATTTCTCTGGGAGTTAAAGCAGTACAAGGACCAAGATGTTGTTCCTAAGTGAATTTAGGAAGGAATTGCTTGAGCAGATTCACAGAAAAAAAGATCACAGAAAGCATCTGATGAGTATACTAGAAAGAAATTATTTAATTTATACTAAAATATCTAAAATTTTGGTAACAGTTATTGAGCAACAGGTATTTCAACAAGACTGAAACAAGTCTGTAAGAGAGCTGTTTTAGACATACCTACATAAGGCAGCAGTATCAACTGAAAAATCAGTATGTTCACAGCAGAAAACAGCATGAAGAAGCATGCACATTTATTCCCAGACAGAAAGTAGAATATCACAGAATCACACAGAATCACAGAATTGAAGGGTTGGAAGAAACTTCAAAAGATCATCAAGTCCAAACCTCCTGCCAAAGCAGGTTCCTTAGAGCAGGCTGCCCAGGTAGGTGTCCAGATGGGCCTTGAATATCTCCAGAGAAGGAGACTCCACAACCTCCCTGGGCAGCCTGTTCCAGTGCTCCGTCACCCTCACCATGAAGACATTCTTTCACATATCACAGAATCACAGAATTTTCTAGGTTGGAAGAGACCTCAAGGTCATCGAGTCCAACCTCCAACCTAACGCTAACAGCCCTCCACTAAACCATATCCCTAAGCTCTACATCTGAACGTCTTTTGAAGACTTCCATGGATGGTGACTCCACCACTTCCCTGGGCAGCCTGTTCCAGTGCCTCACAACCCTTTCAGTGAAGAAGTTCTTCCTAACATCTAACCTAAAACTCCCCTGGCTCAACTTAAACCCATTCCCCCTCGTCCTGTCACCAGGCACGTGGGAGAACAGGCCAACCCCCACCTCGCTACAGCCTCCCTTGAGGTACCTATACAGAGCGATAAGGTCACCCCTGAGCCTCCTCTTCTCCAGGCTGAACAAGCCCAGCTCCCTCAGCCGCTCCTCGTAGGACTTGTTCTCCAGGCCCCTCACCAGCTTCGTCGCCCTTCTCTGCACCCGCTCAAGCACCTCGATGTCCTTCTTGTAGCGAGGGGCCCAAAACTGAACACAGTACTCGAGGTGCGGCCTCACCAGAGCTGAGTACAGGGGGACGATCACCTCCCTAGCCCTGCTGGTCACACTGTTCCTGATACAAGCCAGGATGCCGTTGGCCTTCTTGGCCACCTGAGCACACTGCTGGCTCATATTCAGCTGACTATCCACCATCACTCCCAGGTCCTTCTCTGCCTGGCAGCTCTCCAACCATTCCTCTCCCAGCCTGTAGCTCTGCTTGGGGTTATTGCGCCCCAGGTGCAGGACCCGGCACTTGGCCTTGTTAAACTTCATGCAGTTGACCTCAGCCCATCGGTGCAGCCTATCCAGATCCTCCTGCAGAGCTTTCCTACCCTCAAGCAGATCGACACACGCACCTAACTTGGTGTCATCTGCGAACTTACTGAGGGTGCACTCGATGCCCTCGTCCAGATCATCGATGAAGATATTAAAGAGGACCGGCCCCAGCACCAAGCCCTGGGGGACGCCACTAGTGACTGGCCTCCAACTGGACTTGGCTCCATTCACCACGACTCTTTGGGCCCGGCTATCCAGCCAGTTTCTAACCCAACGAAGCGTGCGCCAGTCCAAGCCAAGAGCAGCTAGTTTCTTGAGGAGAATGCTGTGGGAGACGGTGTCAAAAGCCTTGCTGAAGTCAAGGTAGACCACATCCACAGCCTTTCCCTCATCCACCCAGCGCGTCACTCTGTCATAGAAGGAGATCAGGTTCGTCAGGCATGACCTGCCTTTCATAAAGCCATGCTGACTGGGCCTGATCGCCTACTTCCCCTGCAAGTGCTGCATGATGGCTCTCAGGAGGATCTGCTCCATGAGCTTTCCTGGCACTGAGGTCAAACTGACAGGCCTGTAGTTTCCCGGGTCTGCCCTCTGGCCCTCCTTGTAGATGGGCGTCACGTTTGCTAGCCGCCAGTCGATTGGGACCTCCCCCGATAGCCAGGACTGTTGATAAATGATGGATAGTGGCTTGGCCAGCTCCTCTGCCAGTTCCCTCAGTACCCTTGGGTGGATCCCATCCGGCCCCATCGACTTGTGCACATCTAAGTGCCGTAGCAGGTCACCAACCAGTTCTTCATGGATAATGAGGGCCACATCCTGCTCCCCATCCCCTTCCACCAGCTCAGGGTACTGAGTATCCAGAGAACAACCGGTATTGCCGCTAAAGACTGAGGCAAAGAAGGCATTGAGCACCTCCGCCTTTTCCTCATCTCTTGTAACTAAGTTTCCCCCCGCATCCAGTAAAGGATGGAGATTCTCCTTAGTCCTCCTTTTTGTGTTGATGTATTTATAGAAACGTTTTTTGTTATCTTTAACGGCAGTAGCCAGATTGAGCTCCAGATGAGCTTTGGCCTTCCTAATTTTGTCCCTGCACAGCCTCGCTACTTCTTTAAAGTCCTCCTTAGTGGCCTGCCCACTTTTCCAAAGCTTATAAACCCTCTTTTTCCTCCTAAGATCAAGCCACAATTCTCTGTTGAGCCAGGCTGGTCTTCTTCCCCGCCAGCTCGTCTTTGGGCACGTGGGGACAGACCGTTCCTGCGCCATTAAGACTTCCCTCTTGAAGAACGCCCAGCCTTCCTGGACCCCTCTGCCCTTCAGAACCACCTCCCAAGGGACTCCACCAACTAGTGTCCTGAGCAGCTCAAAGTCAGCCCTTCGAAAGTCCAATACCGCGGTTTTACTGGTCCCCTTCCTGGCCTCGCCAAGAATAGTGAACTCCACCATTACGTGGTCACTCTGCCCAAGACAGCTCCCGACGATCACGTCCTCCACCAGTCCTTCTCTGTTTGTGAAGAGAAGGTCTAGCGGGGCACCACCCCTGGTAGGTTCATTAACCAGCTGCATCAGGAAGCTATCTTCCACGCTCTCCAGAAACCTCCTAGACTGCTTTCTCAGGGCTGTGTTGTGCTTCCAGGATATGTCAGGGAAGTTGAAGTCCCCCACGAGTACAAGCGCTGATGATTTTGCAACCTCTGTCAGCTGCCTGTAGAATTCCTCATCCGTCTCCTCATCCTGGTTCGGCGGTCTATAGCAGACCCCGACCAGGACACTAGCCTTGTTGTCCCTGCTGATCCTAACCCAAAGGGACTCGACCTTGTCATTCCCAACCTCGAGTTCTACAACCTCGAAAGACTCTCTAATATAGAGAGCCACACCACCACCCCTTCTGTGCTGCCTGTCCCTTCTAAAGAGCTTATAGCCAGGCATTGCAGCACTCCAGTCATGAGACTGGTCCCACCACGTCTCCGTGATGGCAACCAAGTCGTAGCCTGCCTGCTGCACGATGGCTTCCAGCTCCTCCTGTTTGTTACCCATGCTGCGTGCATTGGTGTAGATGCACTTCAGCTGGGCCATTGCCTTATCCTCCGGCCTTGCCATTGTTCCCCCTGGCACAGCCCCAACAATCCTAGCCTCAGCCCCATCCCCCTTCCTACCTAGTTTAAAGCCCTCTCAATGAGCCCTGCCAGCTCCTGGCCCAGGATCCTTTTTCCCCTAAAAGATAGGGACCCGTCTGCGGCCATCAGGCCAGGTGCTGAGTAAAGTGCCCCATGATCAAAAAACCCAAGATTACTGCGTTGGCACCAGTCCCGGAGCCACGTGTTTAACAGGTGGGCTTTCCGTGTCCTCTCTGAACCCCTCCCTGCCACCATAGGGATGGACGAAAACACCACCTGCACTCCCGCTCCATCCACTAACCGACCCAGTCCCCTAAAGTCCCTTTTGATAGCCCTGAGGCTTCTCTCTTCGATGTTATCACTGCCCGCCTGGACTATCAAAAGGGGGTAATACTCAGAGGGGCGTACCAGGTTAGGAAGCTTCCTGGCAACGTCCCTGACCCTGGCCCCAGGGAGACAGCAGACTTCCCTACGGGTAGGGTCAGGCCGACAAATAGGGCCCTCTGTTCCCCTAAGAATCGAGTCACCAACAACAATAACCCTCCTGTCTTTCTTGGTGGAGGCAGTCCTGAGGCGCGGAGTTGACCTCCTCGCCCCAGGCATCCTCCTGGGAACATTTGCTACCTCTTCCTCACACACCGGCCTCTCAATCTCTAGGGCCTCAAACCTGTTGCGTAAGGGCACCTGGGAAGGTGGGGCCGGAAGGGGAGGGGATCGCCTGTGATGTCGAGCAGGGACCTGTTTCCATTCCTCCTCAGCTCCCAGATCCCCTCCCTCTGCCCGACGGGGACAGGGCAGGGTGTCCGCCCCCATTTGAGGAGTCTCACCTCGGCACCTCCCCTTGAGGCCCTGCAGGGAGTTACTCCAGAAGTCTATCTCCCGCTCACACTCCCTGATGGCCCTCAACCTCTCCACCTCCTCCTTGAGCTCCGCCACCATGCGGACCAGATCATCCACCTGCTCGCACCTCACGCACGCAGTTTCTCTGCCTCCCGCCGAAGGCAGCAACAGGCTCAGACACTCCTTGCATCCGGTGACCTGAACTGCGGCATTTTTTAACGGGTAGTCGGTCTGCGTGTGTACCGACTTTCTGGAGAGCGCGCCGTGCCTGGTGGCGACCATTATCACCTAGTTACGGCTGTTGTTAAGGAGGTGTTGTTTGTGTGTAGGGGGAGCGCTCTGCCCTTCCTGCGCGCCCTTCCTGCGCGAACTGCCGCGCTGCCACGCCACTCCCTTCTGACGCGCCACGCCCTGTTTGCCCGCCCTGTTCGCCGCGCTCCTGGTCGCTCGCGCTCCCTAGGGGCAGCTTTTGAATGGCTGGGGAGGGGGCGCTGCTGGCTCCGCCTTCGCCTCGTCAGCCTCCCTCACGAGGGCTGCCGGGTCCTGGCGGCTCCCTCAAGTAGGCTCGATGCCGGAAAAAATTAGCCCTGCCTGGCCCGATCCCCCGCTCCGCTGCAGAACGCGTCTGCCCCGGAGCCGATTGCCTCGGCAAATGTCTATCTTGTGGCCATTACCCCTTGTCCTGTCCCTGCAAACCACTGAAAAGAGGTTGGCCAAATCCTTCTGTCTCCCACACCTCAGGTATTTATACACAGTGATGAGATCCCCTCTCAGTCTTCTTTTCTTCAGGCTGAACAGACCCAGGTCTCTCAGCCTTTCCTCATAGAGAAGATGCTCCAGGCCCCGTATCATCTTTGTGACCCTCCACTGGACTTTTTCCAGGAGATCCCTGTCTTTTTGTACCAGGGAGCCCAGAACTGGACACAGTACTCCAGGTGAGGCCTGACCAGGCAGAGGGGGAGGATCACCCCCCTTGACCTGCTGGTCACTCTCCTTTTAATGAACGCCAGGATCTCATTGGCCCTCTTGGCCATGAGGGCACACTGCTGGCTCATGGTCAGCCTGTCGTCCACCAGGACCCCCAGGTCCTTCTCCTCAGAGCTCCTCTCCAGCAGGTCGTCCCCCAGCCCGTACTGATACATGTGGTTGTTCCTTCCCAGGTGCAGGACTCTACACTTGCTCTTCTCAAACCTCATTTGGTTTCTTCCTACTCATCTCTCCAGCCGGTTCAGGTCTCCTTGAATGGTATCACAGCCTTCTGATGTGTCAGCCACTCCTCCACTCCTCCCAGCTTTGTGTCATTGGCGTACTTGCTGAGGGCAGACACTATTCCCTCATCAAGGTCATTGAACAAGACTGGACCCAGCACCAACCCCTGGGTAACACTGCTGGTCACAGGCCTCCAGCCAGACTCTGCGCCACTGATCACCACCCTCTGAGCTCAGCCAGTGTAGTGGGTTTACGTGGCAAGGTTTTGGTAGCAGGGAGCCATAGGGGTGGTTTCTGTGAGAAAGATCTAGAAGCTGCCCCATGTTTGGGAAGGGCCCCATTGTTTTCCAGAGCTGAGCCAATAAGCGATGTTGTTTTGCACCTCTGTGAGAGCATATTTAAGACAGGGAAAAAAACGCTGCGCCACACAGCAGCCAGGAGAGTCAAGGGAGTGAGAAACGGCCTTGCAGGTGCCAAGGTCAGTGTAGAAGGAGGGGGAGAGGTGCTCCAGGCGCCGGAACAGAAGTCCCCTGCGGCCTGTGGTGAGGACCATGGTGAGGCAGGATGTCCCCCTGCAGCCCATGGAGTACCACGGTGGAGCAGGGTTCCACGCTGCAGCCCGTGGAGGAGACCACGGTGGAGCAGGTGGCCCTGCACCGACGGAGGCTGCCGCCTGTGGAAGACCCCTGCCGGAGCAGATTCCGGGCCGGACCTGTAGCCCGTGGAGAGGAGCCCACGCAGGAGCAGGTGACCTGGCAGGAGCTGCTGCCCGTAGGGGAGCCAGGTTGGAGCAGTTTTCTCCTGAGGGATGGACCCCGTGGTACGGACCCATATCTGGAGCAGTTCTGAAAGAGCTGCTGCCTGTGGGAAGCCCACGCCGGATCAGTTCATCAAGGACTGCATCCCGTGGGTGGGACCCCACAGCACAGGGGACGAGAGTGACCGAGAAGGAGCGGCAGAGAAGAAGTGCTGTAGACTGACCATAACCCCCATTCCCCGTTCCCCTGCGCCGCTCGGGGGGAGGAGGTGGAAGAGGGTGGATGGGGGGGGAAGGTGCTTTTTTTTTTTTTTTTTTTCCTTTGTTTTCTCACTTCTCTCGCTTGTTAGTTGTAGGCAATAAATCTTACTATCTCCTTATGCCGAGTCTGTTTTGCCCGTTACAATAATTATTGCGTGATTTTCTCGTCCTTGTCTCAATCCTTGAGCCCTTTTCACATATTTTCTCCCCATTCCTCTTTGAGGAGGGGGAGTGAGAGAGCAGCTGTGGTGGAGCTCGGCTGCCCACTCGAGCGGAACCACGACAGCCAGTCAGCCAGTTCTCAAACCACCTTACTGTCCACTCCTCTATCCCACACTTCCTCAGCTTTGCTACCGGGATGTCATGGGAGATAGTATCAAAAGCCTTGCTAAAGTCAAGGTAGATTACATCCACTGCTCTCCCCACATCTACCCAAATGATGATGCCATCACAGAAGGCAACAAGGTTGGTCGAGCACAACTTGCCCTTGGTGAATCCATGCTGACTACTCCTCATAACCTTCTTCTCTTCCAATTGCTTGGAGATGGCATCCAGAACAAGCTGTTCTAACACCTTTCCAGGGACAGAGGTGAGACTGACTGGCCTGTAGTTTCCCAGATCCTCCTTCTTGCCCTTATTGAAGACCTGAGTGACATTGGCTATCCTCCAATCTTCAGGCACCTCTCCTGTTCTCCAGGACCTTTCAAAGATGAAAGAGAGTGGTTCGGCGATCACCTCTGCCAACTCCCTTAGCACACATGGATGTATCCCATTGGGATATATATTCTAGTTTCTGTAAAGAAGTGTAATTAAAGCAATACAAAAACTAAACTAAGTCTTGTTTAACAGTCAATGACCCTGTTGTAACTAGAGCTGGCCAAAGCTTCTCAACTATTTAGTATTTTGCAGAAAACAGCTTAGAAGCACAACAGATTGCACTCCTAAGCTTCACAAATATTCGCAAAACAAAGTATTCTTATGTCTTACATAGTTGCTCTTCACAGACACAGAGAAGTTCTAAGTAAAGAGAACTCTACAACTCCAAAAAGCCATTAAACAAAAAAAAAAAAAAAAAAGAGATTTTTATGTCTGCAGCAGAACCAGTTCACCAGACAGAGCCCAGACCTTCCCAGAACACAGAGAACTGTTAACACAGCAACCCCAAATCAGAATCACAAACAGGAAACTCACAGACTATACATGTCCTAAAGCAATGATAAAACCCAACAGTGTAGTCTTAGTGACTTTTTATTATTATTATTATTTATTTTTATTTTTATTTATTTTTCTTAAGATACATCCCCTCAGGCATCTATAATAGCCTTTCATATAAGCTTTTTCACATCTTTAAACACTAAAAGAATGTAATAACAGGCCAATTTATTAAGAAGTTCTTTAAAAAGACACCATAAATTCAGCCTTTCTTAATCAATACCAAAGTCTTCACAAACTGCATAAACTCCCCCTATCATAGGCATTTCTTATGCAGTCCCACAGTTACATAATTAGCACATCAATTTCTTTCACTTTTGTAGTTTTATTTCACTTTGTTGCTTCTCACACTGCAAGCAGATTTTTTTATTTCTGTCATTTATCTTTCAAAGTGTTTGGGCATCCTAGGTTTAGGTGTTCTATATGATGCATTATTGCAGAAATGAAAAATTTCATTTTATCCTGTGTGGTTTTAATACAACTCACTAGCTGGCAAAATTACCATTTTTCACCCCACTTCATCCTCTCACAAAGGCCTTTATCAATACTAGTGCCTTGTATGAGTGCAGCAAAGAAAGGACAGTGGTCCCCACAACTGCAAGAAGATGCAGAAACCAAAGCTTTTTCCCACACTTCACAGAAGTTGCAGACTATTTGGGTTTATTGCATGTTATTATTATCAAAGCTAATATTTCCTTAAAAATCACAGTGTGTCACTGTACCCTAATAACCTGTTTTGAAAGCAGACTTACTGAGGGGTGAAATGAGCTTACCAGAGTCAAATTAGACATGGGAACATCCCCATCCCAAAACAGTGGCCGTACGCCTGCTCTGCTCCTGCTGTACCCTTCAGGCATCCTGCCGGGTTCCACCTCCTCATTCAAGCACTGGCAAGAAGCCAGCTCTTGCCTTGGCAACCCCAACACATTTGCAGTTGATATTCCTTGATTATAATCCTGACAGCTAAACTAGACCACTTTGGAGTGAATCACCCCAGGATGATTCCTTTGCTCGGAAACATGCTGCAGAAGTCTATCTGGCAGTGCACTTTACGGTTACCTATTTGTGTCAGAAAAGGAGAATAGAAGCCAAAATGGTGTTCTGGTTTGGCATGAGATTTGTACAGCAATGCAGTTTTCTCAGCACTACCCATCCAGTCCGTGGCTAACTTCCAATCCTGTGGAAGCCCTGCAGGTGTCATCCTGGAAAAGAGCAGCGCTAAATGTCTTCCTGTTGTGTTCTGCAATGGGGCTCTTCTTTTCATCTTCATGAGTCAGGGCGTCATCCTCCAGAACAGGAATGTCTGCACAAGGGCACGGGACACTGCCTTCCTCCCGGAGACTCAAGGTTTCCACATTATCTGGAAGAATTTAAAAAACATCTTAATGTGCTCAGGCTCACCCAAGATTAATAAAAGCCAACAAGAATCCCAAAACCGAGGAGAAAACAATATTTTGTCACTGTTGGCACACAGACCAGAACCAGACAATATGCTGTTCTTTCTCTCTGCTTTTCGCCATAGCAGCAGCAGCATGAAGAAGAGAGAGACAAAGGGCTGGGGAAACAGCTAGCACACGCAGACACAGATGTTGAATGCAATGGGCAGGATACACAGCCATGCTGCAATCCGTGGAGTTAAAGTGCCCCAGAGCTTTATGAACGTTTAGATATATTTCACTGTAACAGTCAATTTGTCCCACCATTGCTATGCATTAAAAAGTACTGAAAATATTTCTGTGGTTTACTTATACTAATTCTATATGAAGTATAGAACATTCTCCTAAATGAAACAAAAGGATCTCCCCTTTCCATTGACAGGAGATGAGCACCATAAACTTAATAACAGACTAAATGCATCTATTCTCCACAATTGCCCTACAGACTCAAGGTCTGGTCATGGCGAATCCTTGATTCAAGCTGCTGGTGAAAGGCAATTAGTTAGCAGCTGCTACCTCACCTCAGCTGCAGGCTGGTTACCCTTGTGACTTGTGGAAAACGGACTCCATAGTCAATAAGATTGTAAAGTAGGTATGTTTATTCAGTGCTGGGCAGCACGGGGGGTAGTCCCACCAAAGATGTGCGCACCTGACACAACAATTTGCCATGGCTATATGCAGTTACATATGCATGAAGTTTCACAGTGCGCCTATACATATTCATAACCTGTCCCCACTTCATATTAAAATTAGTCCCAAGGTGTCATTTCCATAAACTCTTCCCATCTGCGCTTGCACAGTGTCTCTGGTGGTGGTCATTGGGTGTCGTGGGGATGAAGGCTGATGACTCTTCCTTGTCACTGCTAGTTGACCTCTTGTCTTTGTGCACTCAGTTGTTCCTTGGCTCTTGTCCATCCGCAGGACCAGCTTCTACCAGTTTCTTAAGATAGGCTCACACTCTTACTAGGAGACTGACGTTGGTAAGGGGCCGAAGACTTCTTGCTTTAGTTAATTTGCACAATGCACCATAGTTAGCAAAGACACTAAGTAGCATCCTAGTTTAATGCCATCAGCACTTTATCTCTACTTGATAAGATTCTCCTAACTCCCTCTCTCAGTTCCCCCTTTTCTAAAAAGTTAGTATATTCTTTTACTATTTCGACTTTCAATATAGTGTTTCCCTGTCTAACACTCTTTCAAAATATCTGTTAGACTCCAGTTTCTGTCTGAGTTGGTTCTTCTTCCATTCACTGTAGGAGTTTCCTGTACTCTTAAAACACCATAAGTTACATCAGATCACTACACAAAGAACCATGGACAAAATCACAACCAAGATTATTGTGATAAACTGTTTCAGCCAGGTTAGGTTTGGCAACCAGGAAGTTAATTTTTCTACCAAGTCTGTAAATCCCCACGATGTATCATCCTGAGCTACTGCATGCAACATTTTATTCTTTTCCCAAATCTTCTCCAGGTCAGTCTCAATCTGTTTTTGTTAACATATGAACAGCAAGTTTGTTTTATGACTGTACACAATCCTCCCTCCTTGGCTAAAAGCATATCTAATCCCATCCTATTCTGAAGCACTACTTTGTGTAGGGAAGAAATTTTTTTCCTATAATGCTAAAAGAGCATTGGCTGTGGCATTTTCAATAATTTCTAATGTGGCTGAGATATTTACAATAGCTTTTTTCTAATTCACTTATTCCAAAGGATGGAATCAACCACCTTACAAAACTATGGAATCCTGTGGGTCTCATCATGAGGGGGTTATTCAAAACAGTACGTGTTTGTCTCCATAAGGTCTGTACTATTCCTGGAGGAGGTTCTGTGAATATACCCCCTCAAGGGCTAACATAGCCCCCAATACAGTGACCCTTCTAATTTAAGGGTTAGCTTTTTCTAGCATGCCCATCTCCACATAGCCAATAGAATCCTTTTTGTAGTTTGCAATTTTGCGCAAGAGGATTGAGGCCGTGAGATCCTGAGTTCATATGCTTTTTATCAGCATATATTGTGACACCTACACCATAATCTCTCATTTTAGTAAGATTAAAAGTTCCTACATATTCTGTCATAGTACAGTTGTCAGGTTCCTGGGCTAAATAACTAAGTGGACCTGTACCTATACATGGGATTTTATTGTTTAAGCATCTGGTGTATATGTTAACATTTTCATATGGAAGTAGTTCAAATCTCTCCCCTAGATGTTCACGATCATTCTTGCCAAATGGACATGTTCCATTTCTTGGGTGCACAAAGGTCAATGTCTAATTCATACTAATTCAGAGCTACAGACTGGGAGAGGAATGGTTGGAAAGCTGCCAGGCAGAGAAGGACCTGGGAGTGATGGTTGACAGTCGGCTGAATATGAGCCAGCAGTGTGCTCAGGTGGCCAAGAAGGCCAACGGCATCCTGGCTTGTATTAGGAACAGTGTGACCAGCAGGGCTAGGGAGGTGATCGTCCCCCTGTACTCAGCTCTGGTGAGGCCGCACCTCGAGTACTGTGTTCAGTTTTGGGCCCCTTGCTACAAGAAGGACATCGAGGTGCTTGAGCGGGTGCAGAGAAGGGCGACGAAGCTGGTGAGGGGCCTGGAGAACAAGTCCTACGAGGAGCGGCTGAGGGAGCTGGGCTTGTTCAGCCTGGAGAAGAGGAGGCTCAGGGGTGACCTTATCGCTCTGTATAGGTACCTCAAGGGAGGCTGTAGCGAGGTGGGGGTTGGCCTGTTCTCCCACGTGCCTGGTGACAGGACGAGGGGGAATGGGTTTAAGTTGAGCCAGGGGAGTTTTAGGTTAGATGTTAGGAAGAACTTCTTCACTGAAAGGGTTGTGAGGCACTGGAACAGGCTGCCCAGGGAAGTGGTGGAGTCACCATCCATGGAAGTCTTCAAAAGACGTTTAGATGTAGAGCTTAGGGATATGGTTTAGTGGAGGGCTGTTAGCGTTAGGTTGGAGGTTGGACTCGATGACCTTGAGGTCTCTTCCAACCTAGGAAATTCTGTGATACTGGGTATGCCCCATATGGGGAACTTCATATGGGGTTGCCTCTAGGCAGCACTGTGCACACCCAACAGTCAGAAAGGCTGAAACTATCACTCACTGCCTGTGTGAGTTTCACATACATGTAGGTATTGTGCGCCCACTGTTCAGTTTTCTCGACTAATGATACCATTAAGGGTGTGAGAAATGTAACCTTCCAGGTCACACCTGAGTAACCTTCCAGGGGGTCTTGGGTGACTTTTTCACTGTGGTATGATGGATCCAGGCATTCTGTTCCTTGATTATGATCGTTGTAAAAGAGATAAGGAGTACCTGGAACAGTCCTTCCCACTGTGGTTCCAAGGTCTTCTCTGCAAAAGACTTTACATACACATAATCTCCAGGTTGTTTATTGTGCACTGGTCCATCTAGCCCTCTACCCAGTCCCACTCACATGTTTTCCAATTTCATTGAGCTGTTTACCTAAGGCCACCATATAGGAGGTCACAATTTTATCCCCAGCTTGCATGTATTCCATAGGGTTGTCCATATAAGATTTCAAAGGAGCTTAGCCCTTCCTTTCCCCTTGGTATATGCAAAAGAGCTAAAGGAAGAGACTGAGGCCAAACTGAACTTGCTTCTTGTCCCAGTTTCACAATTTGCTGTTTGATTAAATAGTTCATTTTTCTACTTGGCCACTTGACTGAGGGCAATATGTGGTATGAAGTTGCCAGTCTATACCCAAATGGCAGCTAATTTGCTGTACCACTTTTGTCCCTGCCAGAGGATATAGTTGCTGGAACTCCAAAACATGTATTATTTCTTGTAGTAATATCTTAGTTACCTCCCGAGCCTTGGCTGTTCTGGTTGGAAATGCTTCTGGCCATCCTGAAAAGGTGTCAGTTAATACCAACAAATACCAGTACCCCCCTTTTCTTGGGAGTTTGGTGAACTCAATCTGCCATTGTTGTCCAGGCCCATTACCTTTTCCAATTTGGCCCATTTTTGGCTTGGGAGTGTTCTTGGAATTAGTCTGGAGACAAAGATCACATTGCTGAGTTACCTGTCTTACTGTGGTATCCAAATTAGGCCCTATCCATTCTCTATTTAAAAACTCTTATGCTACTTCAGCTCCCCAGCATGCTTTATTATGTTCTCCAGTTACCATTCAATTTAATATGGTATCACAACTCTCCCATCATTTATTTATGTTAAACCTGCACGTTAACATTTTCTGTTTACATCTTAGAATATTCTACTTCATTTTCTCAAGCTTTTGTTAATGCCTGGTTTTCTGTTCCTGGTACTAGTGCCAAAATTTGACTTTCAGATGCCTGTTCTACCACCCCTTTGGCTCCTGCATCAGCCAATCTATTTCCCCTTTCAATATCAGTATCCCCTGCTTGATGTCCTTTAATGTCAATTTTAGTAGGCAGGTATACCACTTGGAGTAATTTCAGTATCTCTTCTGCATGCTTAAAAGTCCTCTCTCCTTCCAAATTGCCCCATGTGTATGCACTACACCAAAGGCATATTTCAAAAATTTATGTGTAAACAATAAGATTCCTTTTTCAGAGAAGGAGCCAGGTTATGCTCCCTATAGCCCTAATATTGCGCCGGTGGCAGCAGAAGTCGCTCCAGGAAGGGAAACAGGGACTGTAATTAACATTGTCCCTAGAAGAGGAGCGTACTCTAGGCTCTGGCAAGAATTAGAACAAGGTAGAAGAGATATTGAGAATTTTGCCTTCCCTGATACCAACAGTACTAACACTTAACTGTGTACCCTCTTAAGTGAACTACCTCCCCTCCTTACCATCAGAGAGGTTAGGAGTTTTAAGAGGAGAGGAAGTCTTTAATTGAGGATCCCATCAGGCTAGCTTAACTATTAGACCAGTTCCTACGACCTAACTTATACTCTTGGTGGGGGTAGAATTATGTCTATAAGTATGTTGTTTACAGGAAAAGAAATGGGAATGATCAGGAGGAGAGCTGCTATACAAAAATGGGAAAGAGCTCATCCTCCAGGACCAGCAGGGCAGAAATACCCTCTTGCCAATCCTGGCTGGAATAATAATAGTGTGCAACACAGAAATCATATGAGACACTTGGGGTCAGAATGAGAAAGTACTTGGGGAAGAATCCAGAGGACTCGGTATCCCATGGGCTCTTGAAAGTTCATTTTGTGATTAAAGCCTGGCAAAATACACAGAAAATGCTCCAGAAGGTGAAGGGATGTAGTGAACAGACACTGGGGGGCCCTCCTGTGGGAGGCCCAAAAGGTGTGTGTCAGGAGGGAAGATGAGAAGAAAAAGCAGAGATCGAAACTAATGGTATTGATAGTGTAGCAGGTAGTGAGGAAGAGGGTTGGAGAAAGAGGAAGAAAATCTTCAGGGGGAGTCAGGGCCAGGATGGAAAGGAGAGGAAGAGAGATGAAGGAATGGCAGGCAAGGAAAGCTACCTGCATTGCAGCCTGAATCCAAGCAGGGACAGGCTTTGATGGGAAGTGTGGCCAGGCTGGCCACTTCAAATAGGAATATCCTGAGAGGAAGGAGGAGAGAAGGAAAAGGGGATTAAATACGGTATACTGATATGTTGTTTCAGCATCCTGGAGGGAAAAAAACTATGGAATTAAGTTGGCCAATGACTGAGTCTTTTGTGAAAGTACAGGCTGGAGAAAGATAGAAAGAGCTGTTAAAAGAGTTATTGAAGGTGTTAAATGTGTGGTATGTAGTGTCTGACGCAACTGTCTGAAGTTCAGTGAGCAGGGAAAGAGGATGTAGGCATTATCTAAGTAACGGTCTAGAAGTTTTGGTATATTTGCTGTGATGTTTGTTCAGTTTCCCAAGTATGGGGGGGGTGGGGGGGGAGTGAGGGAGGCAGCCTGCTCCACAGGCCGCAGGAGGGCTTCAGCTCTGGTGCCTGGAGCACCTCCTCCCCCTCCTCCTGCACTGACTTTGATATCTGCAGGGAGGTTTCTCACTCCTTGCTCTCACAGCTGCTGTTGAGCAGCAGGTGTTTGTTTGTCTTCGTGGATGTGCTCTCACAGAGGCATGGACTGTGTTGCTCATGGCTTGGCTCTGGGCAGCATTGGGCCCCTTTGGGGCTGGATGAAATTGTCCCTTATCTGCGACGGGGAGGCTTCTGGATTTTTCTCACAGGGGCTGCCAGTGCAGCTCACCCCCGAACCTCGCCATCGAACCCAATACACTGGGGAAGCTAGGTCATTACTGGCCTATAAAGTATCAGGGGTTAAATTAACTAATGAAACCCTAAAAGCGATAAGGGTAGAAGGGGCTGGGATAACAGTGCCACTTTTGGGGGTTCATCTGAATGAGACAGTGGGGTCATGTGAATGAGACAGGTGGAAGTTGCAGTGGCTGCAACTTTGCCAGCTGACTGCACTGTGTGAGGTACAGCTTGGGACCTTCCTGCCTCAGGAGGAACCCGAAGCCTGGGGTGATCCCCAGCACCGAGCTGTCCTCACATGCTGCCCGAAGTACATGTATGTGAAGTCGAATCTCCCTAGGAAGAAGTCCAGGCCGCCATGTTGATTCAAAGATCGAAGCCGAAATTCCTTTAAGTGGTATATTCTTTATTGCAGCGCTGGATGCACGGGGGATCTCTCCACCTATCGTGCATACCCAAAGCGGAAAGCAGTCTTGAATTTATACAATCAATCTATCAATATTCTACAAGTGCCTATACATATTCATTACCTATCCCCGCCTTCCCTCGCTTCTCATGCTAATTAGCCTTTTGGCACCTTGCGCCTGCGTAGAGCCTCCCAAGAATTGTGGGCAGGGGTCTTTGGGACGTGGGCAGGGGTCTTTGGGAGGAAGACCCCGAGTCTTCCTCACAGTGTACTTTTCACCTTTGGTCAGGAATCTGCTGAATTGGCAGGTTTCTTAATTGCAAGAGCTGGTTGTTGCTAATTCTTCCGTTTGTTGTATCTTTATAATGAATTCCAATGTCCAGTTTCGAGATTTATAGTCCTTACATTCGTTTCTCTGTCCGTCTGCCGCTTCCTTATCATGAGTTCCAGTGTCTTGTTTCGAGATATACAGTCCATGTCTGGGGATTGTCCTTGCCTCCCCAATGCCTCCCCAGTACCTCCTTAATCAATCCCCCCTTTTCTTTTCCCATGCAAATTCTTTTGCATCAGATACTTTCATTATTTACAGTAACACAACAAAGCAGGCATCTAAACAACATGCACACAAATATTCCTAACACTACTAATACGATTAGAGCAATGAATACTTGTTTCAACCATTGGAAATTGGGCAACCAGGAGGTTAACTTATTCCATAGTTCACTAAAACTCCATGAAAGATCATCTTTACTGATCTCATGTAGGATCCTGGTCTGCTTCCATATTTCTTCCAGGTCGGTAGAGATCCTTCCACTCTGATCTACATACATACAACAACTTGTGTTTATTACTGTACAGACTCCCCCTTGAGTGGCCAGTAACAAGTCTAGGGCCATCCGATTTTGTAATACTACCTGTGATAAACTAGATATCTCTTCTTGTTGAGCCTTTATAGCATCCAGAATTTTGTTTTCTAACTTCTCTATAATTGCAGAAATATTAACTATTGCCTTTTCCAATTCACTCACTCCTAACCATGGGATAAACCATCGCACAAAACTATGAAAAGGGGTGTGTCTCTCTACCAATGGATTGTTAATTTTTCATCTGATTCTCCGGATATGATTTCTCAAGTAACCTCGAGGCACTACATCATGTACTGTCATATTGGGGACTACCGCTCCAAGAGTGCAAGTTCCCTTCCAATTCTCAGGCAAGACCTTACGGGCTGTATCATTGCATAGCCAATACCACCCTTTTCCTTCTGGAACCGGCCAGCTGGTTGAATTTGCCCAGCCGCTAGTCGTACTAATATCAATTGTTCAATTACAAGATGTCTGATTTCCCACATAAGTAGTATCCGTATTATACAATGCTGTTTTCCTATACCCTTAGGCGGGTTACACCTTTGTACACATACATAATAGGATTCTAACGGCATGAAGCTACTCACTTCTAGTTCCAAAACTGCTTAATATTTTCGACCCCAAGATGTGTTTTCCCACAAATTAGTCCAAGATAAGTTTGCAGGCAAGGGAATCCCAATTAACGATACACCCTTATTCCCATGCTGTGGCAGATGGGTGCATACCCAACAGTTCGTCTTATTAGTTACTTGAGAAATTGTTTGTATTAAGGTCAGGTGTAAGTTCTCATCCCAAGTTGCCCACCCCAAATCCGAGAACCGCACCCCTGCAATCATTAGGATCTGGAAAACCGTAATTTTGTTGGTCCAATTGGAGTGGTGGTCCATATCCTCGCCGGGGCCTTCTTCACCCTTGAATTGTGGATCCAAGCTGCTTGCTTCTTAATCTTAATGGCGGTGTGTGTTGTCAGTAATACTTGGTATGCTCCCATCCACTTTCCTTCCATTTTTCCTGCACGGGTTGTCCTGAAAAAGTCTTTATATATATATAATCCCCGAGCTTAAAGGGGTGGATTGGTTGATCCAACCCTCTAGCCCTGGTCCCTAAAACAAATGTATGTACTTTATTTAATTGTTTCTGAAGTTCAGTTATATAAGCATATAAATATTCTGATCCTAACTGCGTTAGGTCCTCTCCACTAAATAGAAATTGCTATGGCCTTCCATATAAGATTTTGAAGGGACTCAAATTCCTTTTATTCTAGGTTTAACTCTAATTCCAAGTAATGCTAAAGGGAGGGATTGAGGCCATGACAAATTAGCTTCTTATCCAATTTTAGCTATTTATTGTTTAATTAAATGGTTCATTTTTTCTACCTGTCCACTTGCCTGTGGTCTATAAGGAGTATGCAGTTGCCAATCTATCTTTAGAATCTTACTTATCTGTTCTACCACTTGTGCACAAAAAATGTGAAACTCTATCAGAAGACATTGCTACTAGAATCCCAAAGCATGGTATTATTTCATTTAACAAGACTTTAACCACTTCTCTTGCTTTGGTTGTTTGACAGGGAAAGGCTTCAGGCCTTCCTGAAAACGTTCAGTCAGAACCAGTAAATAATGATACCCCCCTTTTCTAGGAGTTCTGAAAAAATCAATTTGCCACTGTTGCCCCGAATAATTTCCTTTACCGATTATTCCAAACTTTATTCTATTCTTGGTATTGGGGTTATTGTATAACCAAATGCTACATTGTTGAGTTACTTGTTTTATCATATCGTCCCACTAATGTCTGACTCAGGCTCTTATGCAGCGTGCCAGCTCCCCAGTGCGTTTTATTGTGTTCTGTAAGAACTATGGGCCATGTCAAACTAGAGGGTATTACTATGTGGTTATCTTTTAAATATACTCATCCATCTGGTTTCATTTTACCTTTCAAATCTTCAATTAATTTTAAGTCTTCTTTTGTATAATTTGGATATAGTTTGGATTTTACCGTCTGGTATCAAAGACAATGCCTTCACCTCAGTTATTTCAGCTACCTGCTTAGCCTCTGCCAATCGATTTCCAATTTCAAAATCGGTGTTCCCCTTTTGGTGTCCCTGACAATGCATGATAGCTACCTTTTCTGGTTGTTTTACAGCCTCTAACAATTTTAAAATTTCTTCAGCATACTTTGTGTTTTCACTGAGCGGTCAGCAATCCATGTTCTTTCCAAATTGCTCCATGAGCATGTACCACGCCGAATGTATATTTAGAATCTGTCCAAATATTTATCCTTTTTCCCGCTGCCAGTTCCAATGCTCTCGTGAGAGCAACTATCTCTGCCTTTTGAGCTGATGTTCCAGGGGGTAAAGGCTTAGACTCGATTACCTGCTGAGTAGTTGTTATAGCATATCCAGATTTACGTTGTCTTTGCATAACAAAACTGCTCCCATCCGTGAACCAAGTTTCTTCCGCATCTTCCATGGGCTCCTCCTTAAGGTCTGGTCGGCTGGAATACACAGTCTCTATAGTTTCTAAACAATCGTGAATCACAGGTTGTGCCGGAGCATCACTAAGAAAAGAGGCTAGATTCACAATATTAGTTATCACAATTTCCAAGTTGTCCTGTTCTACCAATATTGCTTGATATTTCAAAATCATCAATTCTTGTTTAAGTTGTTTAAAGACTTTTTGTGCTTCTCCAGTCCAGACTAACTTTGACTGGTTAATCTTTATCAATTCACATAGAGGCTTTACCAATAGTCCATAATTATAAATCCAAAGGCGACACCAACCTGTCATTCCTAAAAAGGTTTGTAGCTCCTTTACCATTTGAGGTTCTGGAGTCCGGCAAATGACTTCCTTATGTTCAGTTCCTAGTTCTCGTTGTCCTTCCGAAATTTCAAATCCCAGATAGGTCACACTTTGTTGAGCCAGCTGGACTTTCTGTCAAGAGACTTGATATCCATTTAAACCCAGAAAATGAAGACGACTTATAGTCCATTGAATCCAACTCCCTTTAGTCTCGGTAGCTATTAAGAGATCATCTACATATTGTAACAAAGCACCTTCAGTGTCCGGAGGTATCCATGTTTCGAGTTCCCTTGCTAATTGGTTTCGAAAAATAGTGGGGCTATTCTTGAATCCTTGAGGTAGTAATGTCCACGTAAGCTGCGTCTTTCTGCCTGAATCGGGATTTTCCCATTCAAAGGCGAATAGGTTTTGGCTTTCTGTGGCTAAGCCTAGGCAGAAGAAGGCGTCTTTTAAATCCAGTACGGTAAACCAGACTTGACTATTCTTTAATTTAGTCAGCAAAGTATAAGGGTTTGCCACTACTGGATGTATATCCTCAGTGATTTTATTTATGGCTCTCAAATCCTGAACTAGCCTATAGCTTTTACATCTGCCTTTTTAATTGGCAATATGGGTGTATTGTATTCTGATTCACGTTCAATCAATAATCCATACTGTAAAAATTTATCAATTATCTCTTTAATTCCTTTCCTATCTTCTATCCTCAAAGGATATTACTTAACCTTAACGGGTTTCTGTCCTGGCTTTAATTTAATAATTATTAAGGTCACATTTTTAGCTCTTTCAGGGGTTTCAGTAGCCCAAACTCCTGGACATACTTGATCTGTGATCTCTAAAGGTATTTCACCTTTAGGGTCAGTTTGTATTAGTGCCAAGCTTAACACATTTGTTAGTTGTTCTTCTCCTATTCTTAATTCCATTTTCCCTTTTTCAAAAACAATTTCTGCTCCTACTTGCTCTAATAAATCTCTACCTAAGAGTGCCCATGAGGAGCTAGGCATAGATAAAAATCTGTGTATGCTCCATTGTTTCCGTAACTTGTACTTCAAAGGTTCACAAAAATAAGCCTTTTCGGTTACACCTTGTCCTGGTTTCAGTTAGAACAGAGTTAATTTTCTTCCTAGTAGCTGGTAGAATGCTATGTTTTGGCTTAGGATGAGAAGAGTGCTGATAACACCCTGATGTTTTAACTGTTGCAGAGCAGTGCTTATACCAAGCCAAGGACATCTCAGCTTCTTGCTCTGTCTTGCCAACAGGCAGGCTGGGGGTGCAGTAAGAGCTGGGAGGGGACAGACCCAGGACAGGTGACCCAAACTAGCCAAAGGGGTATTCCATAGCATCTGACGTCATGCTAAACAATATATAGGGGTGGCTAGCCAGGGGGAGGGGGCCGGACTGCTTGGGGTTAGGCTGGGCATCGGTCAGCGGGCGGTGAGCAATTGCATTGTGCATCACTTGTTTGTACACATTATTAATAGTGGTACTATTATTATTATTATTATTATTATTATTATTATTATTATTTTATTATTTTGTCTTATTAAACTGTCTTTATCTCAATTCACGGGCTTCACTTTCCATTTCTCTCCCCCGTCCCAGAGAGGGAGGGGGGAGGGTGAGCGAACGGCTGCGTGGTGTTTAGCTGCCGGCCGGGTTAAACCACGACATGCCTTTTACCCTAACATAATAATTCTGTGAAGGCATTAATGCTTGATTTAGAACTGAATACGTTGCCCCATATCAATAAGAAATTTCACTTCCATTCCTCCCCTAGCTTCATTATAACCCAGTGGAGGATCCGCTAGGGTAGATTCCCCGGTCCCCGTTATTCCTGTTGAAATCAGGGGTCGATTATCCTAGGAAAGAGCTAGTCAATGTTGTCCTCCGAGCCGAGGTCCAAACCGTTTTGTTTATTTATTTATTTATTTATTTATTTTCATTACATTTCAGAGTTGGTCCAAAAATTCCATAGGGCGTTCTTTTAGACCTTGTGGAAGCATATTCTCAATTCCCAATTCATCCAGGTTTTAGTATTTACTTTTTAGTATTTTACTTTTAGTATAACTGTTCATAATTTTCAGGATGATTCGGGTCTTAGTGGGGGTCGGTCAGGGGAATGCAATTGTCCACAGTTCCCTGAACGGTCCCCATCGGCAATCTGGCTCGCACATGAACTCAGGTTGTTTAAGAGTTACTGGTTTTCTGTTTCTGTGACAACTCTCTCGGACCATCATGGTCCCCTTTGCCCCAAAGGGCTAACACCCATGATTTTAAGATCTCTGCCTCGGGCAGAGGCAGAACTAATTAACCTTCCTACATCCTTTTTCCTGCTCATTCAACTTCAACACCTTTAACACTTTCAACAACCCTTTTAACTCTTCCTTTATCTTTCTCCAGCCTGTACTTCTCTAATGCCATCATCAAAGGCTCAGTCAGGGGCCAACTTAATTCCGTACCTTTTCCCACCAAGATGCTGAAACATCAGTATACAACATTTCATACTGTTCTGCTTCTCAAAAAACAACATTAACTGTAGCAAAATATTATAGTTTAAAGTTCCATTTAGGGGCCACTTTTCTCCACATTCCAGCTTATAAAGCGGCCACCACTGGTTACGATATTTTATCAATGTTTTCCTGTTCACGCTTCCACCGGCAGATCCTCCAATATCCTTCCAGTGACTTAAAACACATCCTAACACACTTTTCTTTAAAATTTCACTGCTTGTTTGCCCCCCCAGTTTCCAGTTTACACTTTCAGAATACACGTGTTACTTACAAAAGTGTATCACGAAAATGTATCACTCACAAAATTACAGGCACGCAATATCTTTCAGTAGCGATGTCACAAAGCTACTATTACCAGCAATATTGCTAAAATCACAATAACAATAGTCAGAGTCAAATTCCACATGCGATAAGTCAGAAAACCGAACTGTGTAACACCATAACGATATCTCTCTTATAACAATGCCACGAACCTACTATTACCACCAGAAAAATAGCCAAAATCACAGTAACAATAACCAAAGTTAAATACCATACTCCATGAGTCAGAAAACCGAAATAGACAACACAATTCCAGATGGACCTTAAAGCGAGCTCTTTCCTTAAGGTCCCCAAATATACTTATGGTGCTTACCACAAAGTATATACCAAACACTGCCTCGCAGAAGATCACCTTCTGACTTACAGACAGTTCCAGATACAGATGGACCCCAAGGTCCCCAGATATACTTGTGGTACTAACCACAAAGTATATACCAAATACTGTCCTGCAGAAGTCACCTTCCGACTTACTGGACAGTCCCAGATGACCGGTCTACCAGAAAACCAAACCAGAATAAAGAATATACTCACTTACAATGATGGGGTCCTTGTCTGCCTCCGCAGTGATCCGGTGAGTCGAGGAGTCCCTCCGGGAAATCCCGGGGGTACCCTAGGGAGTCCTGTCCCCAGCGGGTCCTGCGGTCCGGCAGAGAGGTCGTCCCATCTGGGGTGCCAGATTGATTCAAAGATCGAAGCTGAAATTCCTTTAAGTGGTATATTCTTTATTGCAGCGCTGGATGCACGGGGGATCTCTCCACCTATCGTGCATACCCAAAGCGGAAAGCAGTCTTGAATTTATACAATCAATCTATCAATATTCTACAAGTGCCTATACATATTCATTACCTATCCCCGCCTTCCCTCGCTTCTCATGCTAATTAGCCTTTTGGCACCTTGCGCCTGCGTAGAGCCTCCCAAGAATTGTGGGCAGGGGTCTTTGGGAGGAAGACCCCGAGTCTTCCTCACAGTGTACTTTTCACCTTTGGTCAGGAATCTGCTGAATTGGCAGGTTTCTTAATTGCAAGAGCTGGTTGTTGCTAATTCTTCCGTTTGTTGTATCTTTATAATGAATTCCAATGTCCAGTTTCGAGATTTATAGTCCTTACATTCGTTTCTCTGTCCGTCTGCCGCTTCCTTATCATGAGTTCCAGTGTCTTGTTTCGAGATATACAGTCCATGTCTGGGGATTGTCCTTGCCTCCCCAATGCCTCCCCAATACCTCCTTAATCAATGTACTCCCAGCACTGGGTACATGAGTTCATGTCACCAACACTCCAGACAGAGGCCTAACATAGCGACCACATGGCACACAAATGCACCCCTGAGGCCTCTGGAAGGGCAGGTGGTGCAGCCAGGCCTCCCCAGCCTCCTCCCAGGCATTTCAGGAATTTGAAGTTTCACAGTGGAATATTTCTGTTCCTAAAAGTAGTCTTAGGTAGGATAACTGTTAATTTTTTATTTTATTGAAGTCCCCAAGTGGAAACTCATTGGCTTTGTAATACACAATAAATGTTTGTTCATTGTCTTTTGTATTATAAAACAAGGAGTTCCGTTTGAGGAGCAGGAGTTGCAAAAGCTGTTGTAAGTAAGATGTCTAATACTTCGCTAGACACTATGAAAATTCTTTTGCTTAATGTAACAAAAAGAGAACCCCCTCCCCTTCTCTCCTTCTGCATCTCAGTTGCCTCTTTTGTTCAAAGACACTGCTGCAAAGTTCATGTAACCATCTCCTGATAAGTTGCTAAACTAGTGTATCAACATCCTGCATTCCTGTCTCACGCTGGGCCAACATGACCAAATAAAAAAAGAAGTTGAACCACAACGCTGAGGAAGACTACGGCCTTCATCTTCACGACCACCAGAGGGACAGAGACGACCCCCTAGCAACAGTGCGCGCAGTCGCAGAATATACCAGGATGTGCTGCGTAATCCCGGAATTACCAAGATATAAAAAGGGACCCTGGCGGGGGTGAGGTGCGCGCCGTTGGTGGAGCCGAGACTCCCCGGCCGCCCAGCGCTGTTTTGCTTGCTGTTGCTTACTCAATAAATTCCTTTCTATTATTAATGCAATGCTCTCTGAAAATTAATTAAGGGGGCAACTTATAACAGGCTTGTTTATCCAATATAATTTATTTTAATGTAAAATACACTTTTTTTATGACAGAGAATACTTCTGTCTCCGATTTGTCTTTAAAACAATTTTTTGTTTCCGCAAGCTGCCTTTTTAAAAAAGAAGAGAGCTCTTTGAAGGGCTTAACTGAAAACTTGTTGCTGGGTTGTGTATTTTCTTGTTTTCTCCCCACCCCAAAAAAACAAACAAAAAACAAACAAACAAACAAACAAACAAAAAACCTTAGACATCACTTTTTGCAATTTGTACTTGTAATTTTCAGAGTCTCCATCCCAGAGTTTCTCTGGATCACTGGTAGGCATTAAAATAAATTGGTTGGCATTGTTTCTCTCACTTGTATTTCCAGTTCTAAGAACAACACATTTAATTAAATGTTCTAGATGTCTTTCTTGTCAATATCTTACAAAAAATGGTTCATTTAATTTGTCGCTACATAAATTTTTACACAAAGTAAATCACATACATTTACACAATGTATGTTACACAATGTGTAATGTTACACATTCTAGGCTAATCTAAAAATAAAAAAGGCAGAAAAACAAAACTCTAAGAGGTGTGTGTCAAAAAAAAAAAAAAAAAGGCATTGAAATTCTGCATTGAAGTGCAGGAGCAATGAGAGGCAGCTTCAGTAAATTTTTTTGAGCTGGCCAGCTTTTAAAATTTAAACATGTTTCAAGCATTAGCTCTGCCTTGCCCACAGAGAGACGAGTTCAGATTTTATATCTGACCTAAGAAGCTGCCACAGTGAAAAGTTTCAGCAAAGCTAGGAAAGTCCAGATGGTGAGACTCACACAGCTAGCCCATCATGTTTTACATGAGACAGTGCCTAAGAGTAAGCGGTTCAAAACCTGGCTGTTCAAAGCTGATGATGCTTCAGAAGCAGGGCTTCTTCCAACTCTGTGCTCATCTGAATTTTCCTGTTAGTGTTTAGAAAGGGAATTGACAATGAGATGAAGAATAATCCCTAAAACTGAGGGATAAAAGGCTAAGAGATAGCTTAATTTGAACCACTGGATGTTTTTGGAGGAGAGAAAAGCACAGTGGATTGTATGTTAAGACTTGAAACAGTCATAGCACAATTTTCATTTGATGTGACCTCCCGTATAAAAACGACTGAGAGCCTGTATCAGGAGAGAACCCAGCTGAACGGTTTTATGAGGCAGAAAGCCAATCTTTCCCGATTACTCTTTTCTGTTCTTCACTGAACTCTCAGGACAAGCCCAGAAATAATCAGGAACTGCCTCTGCAGACTTTCAGACCCGAAGGCTCCGTTGGAGAAGCCGCTTCTCCTCCCGACTACGTCAGCCCCGCGGCCATGCCGGGTCAGGTCGGTCAGCCCCACACAAGGGCGGTGGAGCGCGGTGCTTCCCGGGGCGGGAAGTCGGAAACTGCCGAAGCCGCTCGGGTTGGAACCGAAGGGCGCCGAGGGCGCTCGGGCGGAGCGCTGCGGCCGGCGGGGGAGGGCAGCGCGGCGCAGCGCCCCCTGGCGGCGGCGCGGCGGGGGAGGCGCACGAGCGGAGCCGAGCCCGAGCCCGAGGAGCGGCGGCGGCCGGCGGCCGTTCTTGAGGGAAAGGGCGGCCGGAGCGCAGGTAACGTGGATCCTCGCCACCCCCGTCCCCGTACCCCGCCGCCCCCTGCTTCCCGCCGCCGCTACCCCGTACAGGGCCAGGCCGCTCCGGAGCTGCGGGCCTGGGCTCGGGCCCGCCGCCTGTCAGCGCGGCCCGCCGCCCCTGGGGGCCTCCGGGCGCTGGCTCCGCTAACAGCCGCGGCCGGGGAGCTTCTCCCGCGGGCTGCCCGACCCCCCCGGAGCGCCGCGCTCCCCCTTTTGCTGCCTCGCCGCCCCGGAACGGCCCTGCGGATGCCCGGGGAGCGGGGCTGTTTCTCTTCCTGGGCAGAGAAGGGAGGTACCCGCAGCGTTTCCAGCGGCGCTGGGGCAGGCGTGCACAGGTCCTGGTGGCCGGCCCCTAAAATGAACGCGCTGCCGAGCCTCTCCTAAATACTTGTGGAAATATTCCACAACGGAAAACAAACCTCTGTTAACGCTCAGACCCTTTGAGAAACCGTCATACAGCATCCTGGTTTTCAAACTTACCCTATTTGCTATTGACTTAGACCATCATTTCTTTTTTTTTTACTCTCTAGGAGATGAGAACAGAGGGTGTATTCAGTTCTGCACATACCTTGCATGGGAGGAAAAGGGACAGATTAAAAAAAATAAATAAAAATTTTGCAGAGTGCTGTAGCATTAAGCTTATCATATAATCATAGAATATCCTGAGTTGGAAGGGACCATAAGGATCAAGTCCAACTCCTGGCACTGCACAGGTCTACCCAAAATTTTACATGTAGACCATGTGCCTAAGTGCACAGTCCAATCGCTGCATAAATTCAGACAGGCTTGGTGCAGTGACTGCTTCCCTGGGGAACCTGTTCCTCTCGGTGAAGAACCTCTTCCAGATGTCCAGTCTAAACTTCCCCTGCCTCAGCTTAACACCGTTCCTGCGGGTCCTATCACTGGTGTTTACAGAGAATAGGTCACCTGCCTCTCCACTACCCCTCGTGAGGAAGTTGTAGACCACGATGAGGTCCCCCCTCAGCCTCCTCTTCTCCAGGCTGAACAGACCCAGTGCCCTCAGCTGCTCCTCATATGTCTTCCCCTCTAGGCCCTTCACTAAGCTTATGCATGCCGAGATTTGTTTTTTCAAAATTATTAAACTGTAATTTTCAAAATTATTAAACTGTAAATGTGTGACACCGTCACACAAAGCCAGAAATCCGTGGTTTTGCTTATTTGATACCTCTTGCTTTCTCTTTGTAGGAATGGAGGGGGAAAAACTGATCTCTGCAACAGACACGCAGTATTCTAACGCGCTCCTTCAGTCTTTGAATGAACAACGTGGCCATGGACTTTTTTGTGATGTTACTGTCATCGTGGAGGACCGGAAATTTCGAGCTCACAGAAACATTCTTTCTGCCTCAAGCACATACTTTCACCAGCTTTTCTCAGTGGCAGGGCAAGTAGTTGAACTGAGCTTTGTAAGAGCCGAAATCTTTGCAGAAATACTTAACTATATGTATAGTTCCAAAATAATCTCTGTCCGATCTGACTTACTTGACGAATTGATTAAATCAGGGCAACTGTTGGGTGTTAAATTCATAGCCGATCTGTGCATACCTCCTTCTGAAGGAAAAAGCTCGTCAAACGAGGTGAAAGATGCTGCTTCAGAAACTTCAACTTCTAGCCCCACTCAAAAGGATGCTGAAACACAAGTACCTGCAATCAGGCAAGAGAGTGGGGATGTACTGGGGGGGATGCCGGTTATAACTGAATCGTTTTCCCTGCATGGAATATCATATGAGACTGCAAAAATAACAGTGAGCGACTCAGATGATGATGATGATGTCATTTTTTGCTCTGAGCTCGTTCCCCCAAAAGAATGTACTAAAGATACTAGTGCTGCAACCCACAACCAACCTTGCTCAAATGCAGCTGGAGTGTCTGACCAAAAATCATGTGGCAGTGGTGGCTCCCCACTATTGACTAGCCCCACAGCAACTCAAAAACTCTCTTCCTCTGCTAACCAGCTGAATGCAAAACAAATACAATCAAGTGCGGAATCCCTTGTCTCTGCAACACCACAGCATTTGACACCTGAGATTATTTTGCTAAATCGGCCTCCAGTGAATGCATCACCCACTGTTAGCTCCTCAAATCAAACACATGTGACCCCTACGATTAATTTGGTTGAGGAGAACCAGAAGCCATCTAACAACAGTTCCTCAGCTGAAATGGAAACGACTGCTGTTGATGATGTAGAAGAGATGGTTGAAGATGACGACGATGTCATTAGCTCCTCTAGTCCTGGTTCAGTCAGCAGTAGCTCTTTGGTTCAGCAGCCTGCTGCATCCAAGACTGCAGCCTCTGAAGGATCAGGTGTACAGAAAAAACAGGTTGTTACGTTTTCACAAGAGCCATCTTCTAAGCCTGGAGAATTTAAAATAAAAATCTCAGATGTCCTTACTGGAAACAATAGAGAATTCAGTGCAGGCATTGCACCAAAACATGTGGCGGAAGGGCAGAAAATCATAACGTTAGATACAGCCACTGAAATAGAAGGCTTATCCACAGGCTGTAAGGTCTATGCAAACATTGGTGAGGACACCTATGACATAGTCATTCCTGTAAAGGATGATCCCGAGGAAGGAGAAGCCAAGCGTGATGAAACACCCAAAACATCTGGTGATGATTCTCCAGGCAGGAAACGCATGAAAGTTAAGCATGATGACCACTACGAGCTGATAGTGGACGGAAGGGTCTACTACATCTGCATTGTATGTAAGAGATCGTATGTGTGTCTGACGAGTTTACGGAGACATTTTAACGTTCATTCCTGGGAGAAGAAGTATCCATGCCGATACTGTGACAAGGTTTTCCCTCTCGCTGAATACCGTACGAAGCATGAAATCCACCACACTGGCGAGCGGAGGTACCAGTGCTTGACATGTGGCAAGTCTTTCATCAACTACCAAATCATGGCCTCGCACATAAGATCAGTTCATAGCCAAGACCCTTCTGGAGACACCAAGCTTTACCGATTGCATCCTTGCAGGTCTTTGCAGATCAGACAGTATGCGTACATTACTGATCGTTCAAACAGCATACCGGTATTAAATGAGAATGGAATTGTTTATCGTGTTGACACAGGAAAGGAGGGCACCGAAGGAACAACATCGAATCCTCCAGCCAAACAAATGACCTGGGATGATATTTTCATTCCACAGGGAAACGAAGCAATTTTTAAACAAAATCAATCAGAGGGTAGCACTGAATTTGAGTTTGTAATACCAGAATCTTACTGAAATGCATGAAATGCTGGAAAAGGGCTTCAGTGCAGAAACACTGCAGCTGTTTTAAATGAACTGTTAAAATAATTGCAGAACAAATTGTTAAAGTGAAAACAAGTTAACTTGTTCTACCAAGTCACCAAATGGTAGTACTTAGATGGATCATTAGTAGCTGCAAGCAATTTGTGGAAGCAATTCATTGGAAAGTTTACTTGAATACAGATTAAGACATTTTCAAGGAGCTAGCAGTGTTTGCTAGTATGTTAATTTTGATCAAACCGTGGGGATTCGTAGCTTGAAAAAGGTACAGTTTATTCTAAAGAACTAGAGATCTAAAGTAATTTCTAAAGTAATCGATGTATTTCCTATACCCACACTTCTTATGTAAACCCTTTCTTTCATGGTAGAACTTCAATGCTGAACTGTGTTTAAACATTAACCAAGAAAACAGTAAAAATATTCATCATAGTCTCTTGAATGTGGAACCATTTAAAAAAATAATCCCACAACTCATTTTGTTTTTCTGAGCAATGCATAACTGCAAGGGTCCAGTTTTTTTTTTGTTTGTTTGTTTTGTTTTGTTTTTGTTTTTTTTTTGCTATCTGAAGGCTTCTTAAAACTGAGAAATAACCCAAGTGCTGCGTCAGCTTAGCACTGAAACTGCAGAGGATCTTGTATGTCTATTTGGCTAGATTTTTAATTTTAAAATTAAAAAAAATTTTAAATTAAAAATTTTTTTTTCCCACTTACAGAATTAGTGTAACCATGTAATAATGATGAACCAACAATCAAAAAATACCCCTCATCCCTCATAGTCCACAGTATAATTCCTCTACAGCTGCCTAGTTGTTATCTGTTTTCAGTTTCAGGTTTGTTATATTGCCCCTTTTTTTCTCCTTGCACTTGGTACATTTTATGACTCCTAGGAGATGATCCAAGAAGTCCAACCTGAACGGGAAACAGTAGATCTGAGAAAAACAACTGTTTACTGTAGTTTAGCACATCAGATTTAGTGACTTCTTGAATTTCTGTAAATGGTAATATGAAAACTGCACAGAAATTCTAGTGATGACTGACTGAGCAAGGTTGTTTTGCATAGTGCTAGTTAGTTATTGTAAACTTTCATTGCTTAAATTACAGCTAAAAGTTTTTCTTCTCCTGTTTCAGAGAAGCGTTTTGGTCCTACGACCTTCAAAGATTTTAGGCATCCGGTATTCCTGACAGAAAGATATTTAACTGGTAAATGGTTCAAATACAACTGGAGCTATAAAAAAGGGTACCAGAAATGCGTAACGATGGGAGAAAGAGAATGTTTACGTTTTTTGTGTAATACTCAACGCTTCTGTTTTGTAGGCCAAAAATTATATACGTGGTTATTTCCCAGATCATGTTGCGAACGCCTTTGAGTATAACAGGATATGCTTTCAAATGTTACAGGTTGGATGTAGTCTGAGATGGTATTGCAGCAGCCACATGTAATCCTCACAAGGAGTAAGTATTGATTGCTTGACGTAGCTGGCTGCATGCTGTGTAGAAATTTCATGAACTTTTGGTCATAAAAATGTGATCATTTTGTTGTTGACATGACACACAGAGAATTAAGGATACACTGAAAAGTGTGCGTTCAGTGATAACAAAAAATAATGGCTATCAATATTTGCTGCTGATATATTTAAACCTTAAATTAAACTGTGCCTACTGAAGATCTCTCTTTGGAGGAAAACTGGAAAATTAGGGCTTTGTAACTGTATTTTTGCTAGAAGACTCGTGCTTGCATGTGTCTCAGGGTCTTCAGTTTTCCTTGGAAGTGATTTTTGATATCCAAAGTCCAGAGGTCACGTAGAGCGTTTTTTAATTTTACTTCCAATATTTATTCATTTGGAAACATGTTAGATCCTTCCTCTTTAAACTTTATGGGGCCATGAGCTTTTATATTTAGATTTCTGGCTATTGCACTTATATTTGTTCATTTGTTTTTAAACATTTAGCTTCCACTTTAACTTAATGAAAAACCTTATGTAAATATTAAGAAATTGGCTTTGGGGTAATGAGTGAAAAAGTTGGAATCTGAAAAAGCATTTAGATAAAAATTAACAATTTCAACAGAGTGCTAGAAAACCTCACAGTCATTTATACACGTATAAAAACATTAACGGATCTGCTGCAAAATGTAATGATGGTGGTTACATTCTCGCTGTATGGTTTCTTTGGAGATTCATCCCATAGCATTCCAGTATATGAATAAAATAAAAAACAAAAAAATCACCTGCTTATTTATTTTGTACTGTTAAGGCATGCAGCTTAGAAAAAGATGCAGAAGCTGACAACTATATACATTGAACATTGAGTTCTACACCTGTTACCTATGAACTGTTCCATGTGAAAAATCAATAATTTTTGCCAGATCTGTATATACTTGTATAGTCTTTCTTTAACATACTTTTTAAAGTTGTGTTCCACTTTTCATTAATCAATACTTGGTATTAGTTCTTAGAGCTTTCTATGGCAAAAAATAAAAAGTTTAATTCCAGAGATGTGTAGCATGTTTCATTTCAATCACAAATCAGCTTCTGCAATCTGACGTGGTTGATGGCTAATAGTTTGTACCATTCTTCTCCAGGTCTATGACAATAGCAGGAACCCTCCCTAGAGGTTGTTTTTGTTATTTTTATTTGAGGTTTTATTTGTTTTTCCTTTGATTGAGTACTTTCCAAGAAAGCATTTTAGCTGAAACACTCCTCTGTATATTTTAAGCAGAATTTTGTTATATACGCTTACCCTCAGACCAGTAGAGTACT
Source organism: Aythya fuligula (assembly GCF_009819795.1). Lineage (NCBI taxonomy): Eukaryota > Metazoa > Chordata > Aves > Anseriformes > Anatidae > Aythya > Aythya fuligula. Next base: position 141,176 of record NC_045571.1, read on the forward strand.
CTGTCCAACTATTAATGTGGTTGCAAATAACCTAGAAATCAAGAAAAATATATATAGTGACCAGCAAAATGCATTTCAGCTAACTCAGTATTACGTCTTCTATTCTTAACTGGTTATCATATAGAATAGTTAGATTGCTGTTGAACGCTGGCTAACGTTGAGAAAATTACTTTAGTTGAATTTAGCACAGATAAGGCATACAATTCAATGAGTAATACATAAAAATGATACTTTATATGTCTTTATCTACATGGCACGTCTTCCATTTTTGCTAACATCAAATAGCAGTTGGTGTGATCAGGACAGAATTAGGCCCAAATACAATAAACACAAAAGTATGTGAAACTCTTAACTGGATGGATTATTCATCCATGTTAAGCAGAAATTTAGCAGCAATGACTTTACAGTGATTGAAATTAATGCATCCTGTTATGTGGGTAGGGCTGCAAAACTGACGGGATATCTGAGGCTTAACAAAACAGAACTTAATAATAAAACAAATCTCTGCTTACTCCTGGTAGAACCACCACTGATTTCCTAGTACAGCAAGTCCTGTTGTTTTGTGTTTTTGATTGTTCTTAAATGCATGCTGTTAAACCAAATTCCTCAGCTAGCATTAAAGGTGCTTGTGAAACAGGACCATTGCTGAAGTGTAAAATGCAAGTTATGTTTACAAAAGTCGCACAATTTTATTTAACTTTGGTAAAGTAATAAAAGGGTACATATGAGTCACAATTTTACATTTGCATAAGAAATGATGAATACAGCGCAGAATGTTGCATTTACATTAAACACTTAGTTTTACTCAAGCAGAAGGTAATGGGTAGTTCAACAGAAAAATCCAACCATTTTTATTTTTTTTTAAATGTGACAATGGCCTTATCCTTTTACAGTAAATTTAAAGCAGCAATGTAATTTTTGCTTAAATATTCCTTAGAGTTCCTTATAAAACAAGAATTTGGATAATTTCCTAAGTTTAGTATATCTGTCAAGTCGAAACCAATGACACCATCATTTCTTTATTGTTTCTCTGCCACTAAGTTGTGCTCCCCTTATGAGTTTTCTTAGTCCTGTCCTGTGGTGTCCCCTAGTCCTTCTAGCCCTATTTAGTAGATAGGCACAAATGGTATAGTATGTTTGTTGAAAGTGGGACAAGACTGTTAGCTTCCATTTCAAAGATGCAGCAATAAAAAGTTTTCTGATATTAAATTTATGTATCCTTCAAGTGATAGGTTTGTGGGGAGTTTTAGGTACTGCCTATTTGGAAATTGCACATGAATCTCTTTAACAATATTTCGTTCTCGAAAACATAATATAAAATGGATGAAGCCCTAGTATGCAAATTTATTTTCAATATGCAAATTACAGGGGCTGCACTTCAACTATCTCAGTAAAACAAAATGTCACCAGGAAATGTTTTGCATACACTACTGCTTTAAATCCCAAGTGCTGTATTGCTTTCTCCAGCTATTTATTTTTATTTGTTGCTGGAGAAAAGGTACGTGCTTGCTTCTGGATAAAAGGTGTCATCCTTTAACTTACTAATATACTGACTAGTGTTTGACAGTAGAATGATAAAGTTAACACAGCTGAGCCTAAAGGCTTTGCAAATGCATAGTAGTAAAAACAGCATTATAAAGTGTGAGTGTACTTTGAAAAGTGAGATCAGGGACTTCAGCATTTATTCTCCATTTTGACAGTATTTCAGGTTTTTTTAGCTTAAAAGCAGAGAGATGCCACAGTTTAAATTCTAGCTGTTGTTTTCTTTCCCTAGCATGTATACCACTTCCAGATTCTGCATACAAGATTTAGCTTTCTGGTAGCTTTCTGTTTGCATTAAATTGAAGGTCATGTAGACAACTTAGGAATAGGATCAACAATTTGGTGCAAAGGAAATCAAATTTTTAGGAAATAAGGAATAAAATGTCAATACCTTATTTTTTAACTCTGAAGCAAGCAGTTGAGAATGCTCAGGTTGAGCAGCTTAGATCTAAAAGCTGTCATCTGAGGTCACTTCCTGGAGTAGAACCACACTTTACAGGACATTGTATCACATAACAAAGCTGACCTTCTTTTGTTATGCAGGATGCATGCAAAATTTGTTGGAATCTAGATCAATCAGCACAGTCATCAGCTGAAGATTAAATGAAAGTCACGACAATAACTGTAAATTCCTATCAGCTTCATCCTATATTACATGGTGATGAATTTTATTCATGTGAGACTTACCTCTTGGAGAACTAGTAGTGGAAATTCCTTATGTGCAGCCTGTAATACAGCTACTAAAACAGTGCTTATTCAGGGTGCTGATTCAACCCATTAAAAAAGTTGAAATTACAAGCTTAAAAAATAATTCCCAACCAAACAGAAGGAAAAAAAAAAGTTTTCACTGCAATGTAGTAACCCAAAATAAAACAGCTAATAAAGCCTATTAAAGTTTTTCCTGTCAAAAAAGCAATATTCCAGTTGTTCTGCTAGACAAATATGAAAATACCCTATGAAGTTACCTCTATTCATTAGTTTTAGCGTTAAGAGATGCTGTCGTGGCTCCTCACAAGGATTTCCACTACATAGACTGTAATCAACAAGTGACGTGAGCTAGGTTCAGTGGCCCCACAAAATCCCAACAACTGGAGATGAAAGACCAGACAAAACAAGCATCAAGCTGAGCTGTCTGCAAGCACTCTCACCTTGAACAGAAAGATATTCTTGGGCAGCTGTTGGTCCTGGCTACTCTTACTTCAGCTTGGCTCAAGATGAAGTAAGGCAGACCAGAATCTAGCATACATGTCGTATCACTTTATTAAAAAACAAGGACTATATGAACCTCACTGGAAAATGAGGCTAGAATTTAGGTCCCCTGGTACTCACCACCACTGCAAAACATCCACAATACATCCCTTTCCTCACGCCCCATTGATAAACCTCTGAAATAAGTCTTGCATGAAATAACAGTCTGATCAACTAGTCATATTTGCAATTATCTTCTGTTTCTATCCTCCTGCTTTCTCCCACAGTAAAATATAAATACAAAATGTTCACAATTATTTCAATGGCAAGTATTTCTTTCTTCTCTTCCACATTCTTTATGGCGTATAAGGTGGTGGCTTTTCAAAAGGTGGAAAATACGGTGGGGAGTAACGAGGAGGTGCATTGGAAGACCACATATAGCTGGGAGAAGGTGACACTGACTGGGGGTCATCGGAGAGGCCAGAAGGAGTGGAGACTGGAAACATGCTGGAATGCTGCAGGGAAAAAGCAAGAAAGCTGTAACATTTCTAAATAAAGGACAATGGTAAAATAAGATTTCATTACCAAGCAGTGTAAGATTAATATTTCAAGACTCAATTCTGCAAAGCATGTGTACACACAACTAAGCATTCAAATAACTCGTTGCACTCAAGGAAGCATTTAAGAATTTCTCTCTCATCACTTCTGCTGTGTACTTGCTTCTGTTTCACATAGCCGGAACAACTGAAAACTGGTTAGTCTCTTTCACATCTTGGGGTTTCATACATGAGCCAGTGGCAACAAAGAGGCTACAGCTCATTTCTTCTTGTACTACTTTCATCACTAATTAAAAAAGAAAAAAGCAACCAAAAAAATAATGGCAATAAGATAATGAAACTCTTCAGTAAATGCAAAGCTTCAGAAGGTTTTACACAGAAAAACTGCGTGTGCCTGAAAATTAATTTCTGCTCTCCAAAATACCTTTGTTATCAGAAATACCTTAAGCCTGAAGTCATATGATGTTGGCACTGTGATTGACCTGTGAACATGCTGTGTTCTGTTCACAAATAGGCCAGACAAATTAACTCTGAATAGGTAATGAAATACTGTCACCTACATCGGCTCCTGCGCCACCAATACACTTTATCTTTATCCCTGGCAATCATATTCCCAAGCTGCACCTTGTGTTACCATTTGCCACCTGGCCCATCCTAAGGAGGCACTCGTAGGGCAGCCTGGGGAAGGGATGGGGTCACGCTATCAGTACACTGCGTTTCTGAAATAGAGCACGTTCCTGCTTTGGTACCGAGCAGCAAGCACCCTCAGGCTGACTCATCCCTTGGGCTGCAGGCAGGCACTGCTCACACAGAGCCAGCGTGACAAAAGGTGTGCAAGGAGAGGATTTGTACAGCACTGCTGAGGGATCAGCACTGGAGCAGGGCACTCACACCTTGCAAGGCTGAGCTGCAGACAATGTTCAAGGTCAGATTTTATCCTGGTGGGGGCAAGGATGACTGACTGTGGGGATAATAAATTGTTTTCAAACAGCTTCTTTTTTTTTTTTTTTTTTTAATGCTTACTTACTAAATCACTTACCTAAAACTGACCTGTGACTGTTTATTGAGTGGATATATAACCCACGAAAGCCCAGCTTGGTCAGCTAGGTGGCCACAGAAAGCCATACAGCTCATTCTCATTTTAAATAACACAGCAGCCCCCATCAGTGGCAGCCCCTAGCCTGCAGAGCCACTTATTTGTAAGGACACTGCTGCAGCAGCACAGCATGGACACCGTTGAGCAAAGGCAGCCTTGGGTTTCAAACACTACAAAGCATCTGAGTGCTGCTGCCTGGCAACAGCCCGAGGCTTTGAGGAGAGCCACCTTTGTTGCAGCTGCAGAGCCGGCCTGGCTTGCTCCAGCTTCAGGCAGCAGCCTGGTTTTATTAACGAAGCCAGCACTAATACCTCTCTTTCGAAAGAGGATAAGAGGCAGAGCATGCTGCTGCTGGGGTGAAATGAACCATTCATCTGTGTCCTCTTGCAGAAGGCGAAATGTTGCAGGACTAAGATGTGCTCAGTTAACTGTCCCCTGGCCATGCAAAGGGAGGAATAACATACAGGCTGCCACCCTCACCAGAACAGCTTCCTCCTGCCCACTTCCTGTCTCAGCATATTGTAAAGACTTTGGCACCACGAAGAGCCTGCTCTCCTGGGGGATGTTGCTTCCTGTGGTGAGAACTAGTAACTGCCAACATCCATTGGCAAACCAGAGCACCAGTTCTGCTGTCTTACATTGTGTGGGGAAGCAAAGATGCTGCAGGGGCACAAACTTCCTTACAGACTTTGGAGTGGCTTTTTTTTTTTTTCCTTTTTCTTTTCCTTGGGAAAGAGGTCACTTATACTGGGAAGTACTGACCTAGCCCATTTTGGCACCAGAATTTTTGCAGCCTTCGACAGGGCATTGAGGAGTGAGGTTGCACAGGGGAGAAGGTGTCCGTGTGGTAAAGACACTGCTCAGATCAGAGAAGATAAAGAGCCTCCACAACCAGAGCCCTCAGCTAATGCTTTCCCGCAGGCTCTCACATTTCCTTGAGGACAAGAAAGGCTCACACTTAGAACTGCATCTGAAAGCAAGACTTGGATTACCTTAATTTACAACCGGCTTTTTTTGGCCAGCTTCTAAGCCAACACCTGTGGTACCACAGCAGTGAGAAACAAGGGCTTTCATCTGCTGGCTGAGATGTAAATACTAGGAGAGCCCCAGCAGTACTTTTAGTTGAAAAGCAGGGCAAATCAACCCATGCTGAGCTCACTGCTGGTGCAGTGGCAGTACAGACAAGCACAGAGTTAAACAGTGTTTATTATCAGCTGAGTGTCTGACAAATGGACTTCACAGAAGAGCTTTTTAAGATATATGCTGAGGTTGGCATATCTGTAACAGGAAAAAGTTATACAACACTGCTGAGTGTCCCAGGTTGTGCTAATCTCAAAAAATAAGTCACAAATCTGTATACATAAGTTTTAGAATTTCTGATGTTCAAATACCTCTACGAAATTCCGACAACAGTGTTGTCCAGTGGCACTAGCAATAAAAACAGAAAGGTTTGGATGCAAGGCACATTTAGTGCATGGGTCTGATGGGGGAGATTGTGGCTACTGCAGACCACAATCTCTTAGCTGACGTCTAAGAAATTGAGCTTTTGTTAATTAAAAAAAAGTCTCCTGCCATGATGGTTGCCAAGAAAATGTATGATGTTAAATTAACATCACCACTCTGGTAATATCCACCTGAAAGAAGTACTGATGTTGAAGCAGATACAGACACTCCCACAGGTAAAAACCTATGCTGACAGCAAGGTTCAAGTGAAATCACAGGTCCGTAACTCAGAAGAGACAGGGATTGCAGCAGCAGTGGTGTTTGCAGGGACTGCTCTTAGACCCAGCTGAAGTGTGTGGGAAAAACAGAAGAGGTTTTCAGTTGGTATACCAGGAGCTCAAACAGCTTATTTCCAAAAGCTCATCTGTTTCTCTCAGGCACAGCAGTTGGCCTAATAAAAACAAACAAAACAAAACAAAAAAATCACCAGAACATCTTGCTTTGCCTCTATCCTCAGAGCATCGCAGATGCCAGAGGCAATGACCATTTTTAATGTGGCCTCTGCTGGTGAAGGACAGGGGAAGCAGGCAGCATGTCCTGTTGCCTTCTTTTCAAGGAGAAGCTTTCAGGAAAACCTTGTCTTAGTCAGAGAGAGTGCTGCCAAGGAGCAGTGGCTAGTAGGAAAGGCCTGGTATTCTCTGTATGAACAGGAAAATTAAACCGTGTAAATGACAGGAAGACAGGCTTCCAGAGTCCTGCAGACCGGGCTATATTTAACTTTCTAGCTAAACGAGGAAACATCCTGTAATGTTCTGTACCTGAAAGTCATACGCAGAGTAGGGAGGCAGGTGAGGAGTGCTGTGGTAGTAGGTGTTGTAAGATGTCACCTGTGGCCTCGAGTAATAGGACACTGTAGGATGTGCATTTTCAACCGTGCAGTTCAGCGTAGGGATGGAAGGAGTCTGTTAAAACAAAGAAAGAATCTCAACTGCCAACCAGGACATCTTCAGAGTCACCAAAAACTGACAGCTGAATGAAAACAGAAATGATTTAAAGGAGCAAAGTGTCTCTCTAGAGCTCGATTCTGCTGAATCAGCAGCTAGCAATCTATTTCCCTCTTAGGCAGCAGGCAAGTCTTGAGGTCATTTCATTCTTTACCAATCCATTGTTTCCTTTAGATTCCCCAGAACAAGCCTGGCAATAGCCCAGTGCATGTTAGTACTCAAACAAAGTGACTGCTCAGACTGTTTCTCCTATTTGTGAAGATGCAAAGTGTTAATTTTGATTACTCTATTACTCAGTGCATTTTGAGATTGGCATATTTCAAATCCTCTTGTGCTGCTGTTCACAGAGACTTCCATACATCTTTTTGCAGTGGTTTACAGGCTGTCTGGTGTGGGTCAGAAGACTGTAACACACAGCTGGGAATGTGTCTCAAGATTTGTTTGGGAAGATTTTAGTGCGTCTGAAAACAGAGTAGGAAAGTTCAGAATTTTGAAATAAGGCACCCCTGATGAAGGGCCCAAGATTTGTTTGTAAGAAAAATATATTGACAAGACAAAAAATGTTCTTTTCTGCGTATCTCATTTTGTATTATTCCAAATGAGTCATAAGAGACTGAACTATATGTATGTATTGAATGTTCAGTTCTCCCCATTGATTTGTTCTCGTCAGAACAAAACTGTACGGGATGTGACAAGCAACCTGGCTGAGTGAGGGTACTTCAAAGCTTGTGTTGCCAGAACAGCATTTTTTTCCACTCTATGAAGTTTGCACTCTCTTGCCTGGCTTTGGTCCTAACCTCACCTTCTCAGATTCTGCAACATGAAGAAACTATATGGAGAGTTTCAGCCTAGCAGTGCTGCGTAAATACTCTGTAAAGCTCAGAACTCTACTATTGCTATAAAATCAACAATTCGAGAGCAACAACCACACATTTCCTTGTAGAAGGTCAGTGCTATGAAAAGAAATATCATTTTTAAATAAAAAGTTGATTTTTATTCATCCTGGTATTGCCAACACTTCCGAGAAAGTTCCTTTTGAAAATAAAATCCCTATTTCTTTTCATCTTTTCTAATTGTGTTCAGGCAGTGACACCAGATCAGAAAAGTTAATCGTTTTTACTTTCTCCTTAGAATTATTTCATGTCCTTCTTTCTGGCCTGACTGCAGTGATGCATAGATCATTTGCACTGAAATATCAATAGCTGTTTCCATGCTTATTTTAAAAAGGCAATTCGTCTGATTTGCACAGAAATTGGTACCACCTTACCATGTCTTTAAAGCCTCCAAGTATCGCTGCAGTAATGATCCCTAGGAATAGCCCCACTATGTTCAGAATTGTTGCCGACCAAAGCAAGTGGTAAAGATGGATGATGTCCTGGCAGCTGCTGACATCAATGTATTCATAGTAGCCTCCAGAAATCTCTACTCTGCTGGATTAGGAAAAAAAAAATCCCACAGTAAAACAAAAATGATTAAAAAAACACACCACACAATAAAACCTAAGCTCTTCACTGGGCACGTAAAACACATTCTTCAATTTAATGATTGACTGGACATAACCACCAAGATGAGAGTGAGGGTAAAGCCTTCTAGATCCCATTCTTGTGGCATCTAAGATCTCCCTGCATGATACTGGCAGCAGAGATGGCTTGATATGCTGTGAAACAAACAAGTCCTACGAGACCTACTAATATCAAAATGCCCTTGAGTCTGAACCTGCCTCTTATTTCCATCAATTGAAATCTCCAGAGCCAGCCCTTCATGCTGGTGGCTTCCCAAGGACATACCAGTCCTGGAATCAGTAGGGAAACCAGCCTCCTTCCCCTATTACTCACTTCCAGTTTCTTCTTTTCCTTTTTCTTGTTGTAGTGGGCCACTGCAGAAGAGATTGCAATGAGGAGATGATTTCAAGCAGAATCGAGGCAGAGGTTAACCACTGGCCTTGGCTGTGAAGTGCCTGAACAACCTGAACTAGAGAAAGCACATACCATGACTGCCTTTAACAACACAACCTGTACTTACTGCTTGTACAAGCTCGTTCTTATGGAGATGCGTAAGGGCATAATGTTCTCAGTGAACCCTGGTACACCATCAAGAACATTCAGCACTGCACAGACTTTAAAGAATACTATAATGATGTGAAGAACCACGAAGCTGCTGAATCTCACCAGGGATGGCAACCCTGCACAACATTTGACATGAAGGGGCTCATACAATACTGCTGCTTCCAGCATTCCTGGCATCACAAAGGATGTAAAATTGCCTCACTTTTTCAGTAATTCCCATCCTTTACGTGATAAACATGCTAACCAGCCTTTAGTGTCCGTGCCTGAGATCCCAAAAGAACCAGCATCTCCACAGTGCAATGCACTTATGGGGCACCAAGCAAGATTAAGATCATAACAACTGGTACAAAATAATGGAAAATGGGTCCAAGGCAGAACCCTGAACCAGCCTGGCTGGGGAAAAAAAAAATAAAACAGAAAAAAACACCCATTAATACAGAACAGTTACAATTTTTTTTCTGTTCCAGTCACTTCTAGGTGTATCATTCCCTTCAGTTAGTAAAAAGCAATCATGTTCTTTAAATGCTCACACAGAAATGATGTACTACTGAGACCAGGGATTACCCTTCCCAGCACACCAAGCCACCCTCTTCCAACAGCATCTTTTGATCTTCCTCCACAGTCAATGATTTACGTGGGGGCCAGCTCAATTAAGTATGATAAGAAACATTACCCCTGAAACAGCCCTAGGCAAGAGCCAGAACTAAAAAAAATCATTTTTTTCTCTGCTGACACACACTAGACACCCCAAATGACATAAGAACTGCATGCTCCATGGTTAGCTTAGGCACAGCAGCCAGATCAAACAATGGTGTGATCACTGTGTGAGGGTGCTCTATTGCTAACCACCCTTCTGACTCAGCCTTGCACACTGCTGGTGCGCTTTCCACTCTTGTAACCATAGGAGATATTCACTGGGCAAAGAGGGCACTGATTTATGAACACGCAGATGGCACTAGTTTGTGAACTCTCCTCCCTGTTACTAGGATGGGAAACAAAACAGAGAGGAAGGCGAGGAAGAACAATGTCACAACCTTTATCTACTAAAATGAAATAAAAATCAGTGAACAAGTGGTACCCACAGGTGTCAGGACAAAGGACACTCAACAGTGGGGAAAAAAAAGGGCAAGGCACCAGGAATGGAAGTAATGGGACATTACACCCATAATGAGAAGTAACACCCATTTTTCCAGCTGGACTGGCGTGGGGTATGCTTACATGTAGCTGGCGTAGATTTAGTATACTTCATACACCCCTTCACTCTCCTTCTGACTGGGAGTCCTTTTGGGAAGCAACCACAGCTTCAGTTCCCTTCCTACAACAGCTGTCATTAACCAAAACTTTGCTCCTGTCTTATCCTGGCCCTTCAGACACCTGCAAAACAGCGTGACCACTGCTCACTCTGCCCACGACAGGAATGGTTGTTTTTTTTTCTGCTTACTCACTTCCCACAGTTGTACAGGTCACAACAGAAGCAGGTGTTGGTTTTTATTTTCGGTGTGCAGGGTGCACGGCGTTGCGGATGACAGATTGCCTGTGTGAATCCAGAAGAAATATGTAAGGCACATGAGGATACAATCACCAAACACAAATTCCGCTGCCATTTGGCCTGCTCTACATGTAGGTTTTGCACTGATCCCAGTACGAGCCCCAGGCAGATTTTTCTTCCCTTATCTTGCAGCACAGCTCTCACAAAGTAGGCAGGCTGCAATAAAGACACACATGACTAGAACAGGCCAGGCTTTTCTTCCACCATGGGGAAGTCACAGATAAGCACGCATCTGCATAGGAAGGGAGTTGTGTAACTCTTGCAAAGAGATAAGACCCTGCTGAACTAACACTCTTCCCCAGATGGCAATGTAGTGCAAAGAATTGTCAAGAGACTGACGCTAACAGGGAAAGATTCCAGTACTGGCAAATAACTGAGCAAAGAGGTCAATTGGTTGCCTGTGGGTGCTAACACCTAAGTTCACACGGATGGTCTTTGGGCCAAAAAGGACACCACCAATGCCACTGGGTGGCACTTTATTTGCACCTCCAGCAGGCATTTTTATGTGGAATGTAGTGGTTATTCATAGCTACTCAGACACTTGGGAGGAAACCTTAGAGGAAAAGAAGCCAAGGGTGTCCCATACACACTGTCACTGTGTGGCAGGAACACCCATCCCCAGCAGGCTTCTCTCTGGAGAAGACACAAGCAGAGGTGCAGAGGAAGGTACATTTTGTTCACATCCACAGAAATTACTGCTGTCTGGACTCTTAATCCACACCCTGTTCCTGTGATGAATGTGCAGCTGAAGATTTAAAGAAATCAGTGTATTTTCCTCTCCCACCTCCTCCTTTCTAACTACTTCTCCGCTAGCACAGCACCAATCATGGAGAAAACCATTCCCGGCCTCCCAGCCACTCTGCAGAACTCCGAAGATGGCAGCAGCAGCCTGCCAGGAGGTTTCTCCACCTGCAAGATGAAGCCACCCCTGCAAGGAGACAGCACAGCCACAGCTGCTCTCACCTCTGGCAGTGTGGTACTCTTGGAGTAGTACTGGCATCGTCCCGCGTACAGCGGCCGCAGGTCCTGCCGATGGAAAAGCACCAGAATTAGCACCACATTAAAACCAAAATCTGCTGCCCAGCTGGGCTGGGGCAGCAGGCCAGGCCTTGGAGAGGTTCCTGCCTCAGGACCCACCCACAGCAGCCCCTCCTGACCCCCAGACAGATTTTAGCTCTGGTCCTTTGAGGCACATATCTGTGGCAGCTGAAGTGGAAGCAGCGGGCTCTTAAGCCAGCCTCACCTGGGTGAGGGCAGCCACCCTGAGCTGAATTATCCATTCCTCATTTTCCCAGACGCATCCCAGGGATGCCTGAACCCACAGAGAAAGCAATGCCAAATTTCCCTTTGGGGCAGGGAGGGTGGTGGCAACTGCTTTGCCTTGTGCATGCTGGCTGATAGGGACAAACTCATGCCCAGGACCCTCCCTGCGGGCAGCCGGGCCCACTCTCCAGGTGTCACCCAGCACACCCAGTGGCAGGGCCACAGTGGGAACGCTATGTGCTCGGGTGGCAGGAGCATGTCTCTGGCCAGACAGTGACATTCTTGCACGGTTAGAGGAGGCCAAAAGCACACCTGTTAATCAAGAGACAGAAACCAGAGCCCTCGTCACCCCAGCCACGCGGTCCCTGCTGCAGACGCGCAGGCATCCCAGCGCCTGGCAGGACCAAGTGCCAGCTCCCAGCCCACGAGGTCAGTGCCCCAAATCACGCAGCTGGCCTGTGGGCTCAGGCTCCAGAGGCTCTATCAAAGCTTCATGAACCCCTGAGAGGGGGTAGAGGTGGTCAAGAGTTGCTCCTCACATCCCGACAGACTGAGACCTATCGCTGCCCTGTGCTCTGCCAGCAAATCCTGCCATCCCAAGGTTTCTCTACCGCTTGGATGCTCAGAGGCAGAAAGGGGAGTCTGCATTACAAGGCAGAATAAAGAGCCAGATGACATGCAGAGTTTCCGTTTCATGGTAACTGTGACAGTCTGAAATCGCTTCCCACTCTGATTGCAAATAAACTCTAAGCGTGTCTTTTTAATCCCATTTTGCCAAAAATTAAAACCAAACAAAAACAAAATCATCAAATATCAAAGTTGCAGGAAAAAAAAGTCTACGTGCAGTAATAAATTTCAATTTAAAACTTCAAATGAAATCAAGTGTTTGTTTTTTTATATCCTAACAGCTGAAGTTTTTGCAGTTTTTTATATTAGTGATTGGTCATGCCAGCAGCAGCTCATATTGTTTTTTTTAAGTCATCAAATGTAAACTTAGAGCCCAGTGAGTGCTTCCTGTTTGTACTGCACCCCCTCAGTGAGCTTTGTATCAAATTGTATCCCTCTACTAGAACATACACTGATACAATCATCATTAGGAATGACCACTACAAGCATGTAAAATAAGATTGATGCTACTGCTCATATGTTATCCCTTGGCACTAGCTGTAATTCACATTATGCCTTATACATTTCAGTCTCAGTAAGCACACAAAGCGCAGAAGAACTAAAGCAAAGTTTCCAGGTCTTAATGTTTAATGTGCGTTTAAAAATATATTTTTTTAAAGCCAACACGTTTTTCTAAATTTTGTAATTTAAACCAGCATTCAGCATCTGACATGTATTTACAGAGCTCGATGCAGTCTGATGTAGCGCGTGGACACATCACCTCTTTTCCTCAAGTAAAAGGACGGCAGGCCCCATGTTTTCCTGGAAGTACTTACTATGTGTCTGGCAGCAAAGACGCCATCTACTATGGCACAGCAGAATGCAGCAATGACACCAAAGCTGATGAAGACGATCGATGCAACCAGCTGAGAAAGGAAAACAAAGCAAAGTATGATCTGCCTTGCCACAACCAACTGCTGCATGCCCCCTCCACAACAATACAGAAACCACAGCCACTAAGCCCTTGAGCAATCAATGACCCAAACGTTTGCCCAGGCTGCACAGACTGGTCTTATTGAAGTCAATGGGATGTGTGTCTCAGAGGAGAGCCTGTTCTCATGCAGAGGTAGAGGCAACATAGCAGGAGCAGCAGTGCCAGACAGGTTCTCTGGGGACATGATATTGTAATGCAAGTTCTTCCATGACATCAAAGTGCTAAACTTTGGCTGGGGATACACCTCCTCTTCTGGCTGCTGCTGTCCTTAATTCTTCCCTGCAGAGAAAGAAGGGATTTCTTCTCCCCCACCACAAAGAGCTGCAGGCAAGGTGCTCCTGTGAACAACCCTCAGGCCATTTCATCCCACAGTGGCTTCTGCTAAAGCCAGCAAAGGCCACAAGACCTCAGTGACTGTGCTGGCTGGCACAACAAATGGCTGAAGGCTGCAACTTCTTCAGCTGGCAAGGAGTGGTGTGTGCACTGCCTCTGTACCCTGTGCCAGGTGAGTGCCAGAACAGCCCACTCTGGCTTGGAGGGGCTGCAAGGAGTCAGCCACGGCCATGTCGTACCCTGTATTGTGCTGGGATGGAGAGACACTGAGCAGGTAGACCACCGAAAGCAGGGGGGCACCAAGGGGCAAGACAAACATTTTGTCAGTATTAGTATTTGCCCACTGGACTAAGCAGCCTACCAGACAGGTGCACATACTTGAGAACAGCAGCATTTCCATTTAAAGAACTGAAAGCTTTGCTGAGTTTTTCCCCAGGGAGTTTTCACTCCAGAGGTTGTAGTCTTCAAGTGCTGCTTGCTAAAAGCTGCTTCTCCACAAGTACAGAGGTGATTCTTGTAATTAGGAGCTCTGAGCAACATTAAAAATAATTAATAATACACATGCAAAAGTAACAACTAGCCTGGCCAGCACTGACAAATACCTCAGGTCTCTGGGCATGGATGGGGATGTTTGTTTTAAAGCCTAGCTGTTAAGTAATACTTGAAAAACTCAGTTCTTGGCACTGCTTAAGGAGCCAGTTCTCGGGAGGACAAACCAAAACCTTTGACAAACACAAGCCAGAAAGGATCCTATATGTATTTTTTAAGTAGCTTGGAATTTTCAGATAAGTCACACTAGTTTTATTCTGTGAAAGTAGTGCCAACAAAGAGCAGACATCCCTACTTTTCTTCCACTGTTGCAGCCTCTCCAGCCAGTCATTTGCTGATCCTGAAAGAAGAGGAGTCATTTCTCTTTCTCAAACACCTTTTCTGTCTCCTGGAGTCTGAAGCGGTTTTCGGGGAGACCACAAAAATCCCCGAAGGCCTGAGGGCAGGCAGGACGTCCCCTCCGTGCCCAAGCTGGAAAACAGCTACCACCCAAGAATCTGAACAGAACAAGACAATGTGGAATCCACACGTGGTCATACATTCCAAATCAAGGAAAAAAATATAGGGATAGAGAGATGTATGTGCTTTTACTAAACCTCTAATAATTCCTCAGCAAATTATCAGTAAAAGTTTAACCTTGCTGAAACCCTGAAAGACTGCTATTGTCTTGGCCTCCAACCCAGACCTTCAAACAATCCTATTTCTTCCCCAGCCAAATGGGATGAGACATCATCCTGGACACACGAGCAAGCTTCTAAGACTTGCAATGTCCCACTGCAAAGATGAACTGTGATGGTAGGCAGAACAGACTAAGATTAATCCAATTGCTGTAAAAACAAGTCACTGTCACCAGTAACAAGCTGCTGCTGGAATTAGATGCCCCAACAAGCCTGCCGATGGTAGCAAGCGACAAGTTTTCCAGGGTCAGGACCCCGTTTCTGTTTGCTGTAAACACCAGCAATTCCTCCCCATTTGGACCCGCTCCATCTCCACAGCTGAAGCACAACTTGGACCATCACTTACAACGGTCACACTCCTCTGACCTAAACAGTGAGAGCACAAAATGGGGGAAACCACAGCTTCATACAGTCTTGGTGGAAGGAATGTTTTTTATGGCTTACGTTATTCTGTAGTAAGTTTCCCTATGCACTTTCCTTCATTGCATGCACACACAAAGGAAGATGTTCTCCCTAAAAAGCACAAGCACTGGAGATGGGAAGTGAGCCAAAACCTAAGTATATATATACAATTGGGTTATTTGTCTGTTGGCCCCGCTCTTGTAGACAGGAGCTGTTAACATGGTTATTTCAAATGACACAAGGTTAATGATGAGACTTTCATAACAGCCCCACTAGGATCTGAGTGAGGATCTGGTGTCAGAAACGGGTTTGCTAACTTTACATACCCCCCGATTTCCTCTCTGAGCTGTAGAAAAAGAAGCCTGAAAAACAAACACTGAGAATTTATGAGAAAGATAATAAAATGGCAAATTAATGTATAAAAAGGCATCTTAAAAATCACATGGTTTTCAACTAATCTTATGATTTGTCAAGAAGATTTTGATTCAGAATCAACAATACTGTTACTATAATAAGATATCGGTTCTTCAGGTAGCTGCCACTGATGTCAGTTACATGGAGCCGAACTAGGACTAGAAAAGACAAACTGGTTTTGGATAAAGTAGGAACTATAAAATAGGAGCTTTCTGGTCAGAAGTCTCCTTCAGGCCACATCCCAGCGATACACAGGCTGCAAAGCTGCTGACAACTCCTTTTGCGTGGCATGGGTGACTGTCAGAAAGCGGCACAAAATGCTGACTCCTCATTTGAAAACCGCTGCCCTCAAGGAACAAACTCTGCTGAAAGCTCTCCACTGTTCTGACAAGCCACACGGCAGGGAAGCCAGCATGACAAGGTGGGAGAAATGAGAGACATCTATTTCTGCCAGCAGGCAGGACAGAATTAAGTTTCAGGTTAGTTCTCCCTTTGGCCAAGTTGGCACACTCGACTCCTCATGCCCCCCTAGCCAGCTCATGGGAAGAAACATGCACAGGAACACAGCTATAGAAGTTGCTTTTAGCTTGTCCTGCCCTACTGAGGAGAGACTGAGTAACAAGCAATGCAGACAGCCTTCTAGTAAATTAGGACACGAAGGAAGTCCATAAAAAAAATAAAACCATCTTGCACTGGCAGTGGTATTAAAGAAACACATAATTGGCTCAAGTGCCTCTGTAAAATTAAGTGCCCCAGGGTAAAGAGGAAACATGAATAAAGTATGGGGACAATGAGTGGCAGCAACTCTGTGTCCTCTGCAGTCAGAGCAGGCTCATGTTAGCCTGCTAACCCAGGTGGCAGTGATGCAATCCTTGCAAAGCTGGGTCACGCATGCTTTTTAGGACACAAAATGACAGAGAAATGAGAAGAACAGACACCGGCTACCCGGGGCTCTTTGGAATAAACAACCAAGCCAGGTCAGAGCCACATTGTCATTTATGAGCAGCCCTGCAAACATGGCATCGGTATAATATGATTCTTGCTCAACCAGGCTCTGATCTGCTGCTAATAGACAATGAGCACGGGGCTTGGAAAGCTGCAAGGACAGAAGGAGCAGGACGTGTTGCTCTCACATAGCTGGAGCAAAAACAACAAATAGCCACCAGGAAACCCACCTACCCTGAGCCCTGTGGAAAAGGAAGGCTTCCTTTCCTGCAGGGCCTGTCCCACCCTCTCCCTGCTGCCAGGGCTGTGCTCTGGGGGGAGGACACTGCTTGCAAAGCAAAGGGGAGCCCAGCCTCTGACTTCGCACAAGCAGGAATTTCTCCAGATCCCCTTCTGCCTTTGTCAGCAGCACATGGTGCTAAGCAAGTCCACAGGCCTCTCTGCAGAGGCAGCTCCATCACTGCAGAAGCACGCAGTGGTGGTGGGCAAGCAGGATGGGCAGCTGCAGCACGGTCCCCCCATGCCACCTCACATGAGGAAAGCTGGAAAGACCTCGCTGCCAGGGCCTGGGGCAGCCATTGAGAGGGACACTGCAGCTGCTGACACCTCCAAGCACCTCCAGGCACAGGTGGGAAGAGGAGGAGGTTGTGAAACAGAGCCTGCAAGACACCCTTAGGGGACATGAGAGACCCAGCCAAGAAAGGCCTTTCTGCTGGGCCCTCTAGAGGCTTTTACGTCCAGTCTCTGGGTTGGCTGTTTTACCATCTTCCTCTCTATCCTTTGCTTAGAATAGAAAGCCACCAAAAGCAATTTTTGCAGAGCTTCAAGTCTCTAGGAATTTATTTTAAAAGATTTAAAATAACTATATTGTACCTAAACTATTTCTATTCTGTGCCACATACTGTGACAGCTCAAATGAAAAAGCGCTGGGAGTGAGTCTACGAAGCATCAAGTATCCTGAAAACACCAAACACTATTTTGAGCCCTTGAAAAATCCCATTGAGTTCAATGAGACAGTGTATAGTTACTCTGTGCTTCCTCAAGCATTTTTGAAAATTTAAAAAAGTATCTGGGTTAACAGCCATGGGCTGCCAAGAACCATCCACAGCTCTCAAGAGGCATGCAACTCTAGCCTGGAAGGGTCAGGAAAGCTAGCAACACTCTTTACATACAAAATTCAAGTTGCTCTCACGTTGTTTTTTTTTTTCTTGAAAGTCTACGTAGTGAACTTACCATTTGCCTTTTGTTTTCTATCAAGTTTGATCCAATTATTCCAAGAAACGACCCAAAACCAAGCTGAAAGACAACATATTGTTAGCATTTAGATCAGGAAGACACCCAACATATTTCACATACAAACAGAGCACAATTAAATCCAGAAGCAGCAAAAGAATACATTGATGCGTGAGCACTCTTCCCTCAGCATGAAAATCAATGGAGTCTGTCACTAGCTAAAACGGTCAAGGGTACCCCTCATGTGACACTAAAATGTGTGTAAAAACCAAAAAGATGAATTCTGACCTCAATCCCCTCCCTGGTGATGCTGAGAAATGGGTGGTGGATGAGCATGTGCACTGCTGTCTTGGAACAACCCTGTCAACATTCAGCAGTCCTCAGATGCAAACCTAGTAGGACATCACTGGCATTTGCAGGACCAGGCTCTAGTAACCTCACCAAGGATGTGAGCTGCGACCTAAGTTTTCAGCTCAGAGTTCCTTGATGTGAAGCATGAAATAAGGGAGAGCTCATACTCACGACGACTCAGCAGTTTCTCTCCACCTGCTACCCCTCCCTCACTTCCAGAGGTGAAGTGTTATCAGCCAGCGTCCTTCTTTCAACCAAAAGAGCCCACAGCAGCCCAGCCAACAGAATGAGCTACTCTGGCAAAAGTGTATTTTCTTGCTGCTGTAACTGACAACCCTGTTTTTATTTCAGCTCAGTGAAGTCAGTTAGGAGTGCTATCACCTTTCTCTAAAGCCTTAAGCTATTTAACTACACTAAAGAAGTTTCTAGGACACAGTATGCCTCAACCAAGCCAAAAACAGGGAACTGAGGACTAGAGGGGAAGATCCAGACGTACTTCTGTAAGGGTCATAACTAGAAAGGTCTTTGATCAGTGCGTAGCACACACAACCCCACTACTTTTGGTCGGCAAAGAGAAATGCTCGGAAGTCCTACAGCTACCATTGCTTGTACTCAGCAGGCTACAAATACATTCAGTAGATGAGGGGGGGCAGTGAAGATCTGGGTGAGAAAGCTAAATAACTGGCCAGCTCCTAAGGAAGCAAAGCAAGGCACAAAACAAGCTGCAGTGGCTCAAGAATGGGTCAAGCAACCTGAAATCAGTATTTTAAGATCCAGGAATGGAAAGGAATGGTTTAACAAAACCGGTATTAACAGATGGGCATAAGTAAAGATTAACCAGCAGAAAAGTGACAAAAAGTTGGTGCTAAAACTTACCCTGCTCTGCTTAAGCCCTGTAACATTTGGTGCTGGTGCCAAAGGCAGCAAGGAGTGTTGAATCCAACAGCATGGGATTAAAGCAGAGCAGCTGACCTAGCTACTGCTTCCCAGCTGTCTGTGCTGCACTCTGAGCTCCCAGAGTGGACCCACATTGGGGTCCAAAGGAACTAGCCACCAAAGTGTGAAGCACAGCAGTGAGGGCAGGCACTAAAAGGGAAGAGAGCCAGGGCATGACTGAACTGCCCCAAACAGATCTGCTGATGTTTCTGGGCTGATCTTTCATTATTTTATTCAGTTTGGGAAAACAAAAAAAAAACACCTTTCCCATGTAAGAAGAGTCTTAAAATTCAATTTCAAGCCCCAAACCTGAGCGATCCAGGCATTAACAGTGACTTGGATCCAGGTAATATTTTCAGTCTGCTGATATTTAGCAGCAAAGAGGATGTCTGGCAATACACACCTAAGGCAAACGTTCACGAAAACCCTTTTGTACCCTTTAAACTTGACCTGACACATTTAAGAGAAGTGCACATGGCATTTCAGAGCAGCCCCAAACCAAAATGTGAGAGACTTGAAATAATTCACGGTAATTAAAAACGAAGAAATCAGAGTGACTGAGTACATCCAATGGGCAAAGATCAAATAAATTGGTGGATTCTCAACCAGCATTAATGGGAAAAACAGCAGTTCCTCATCAGAACCCTTAGTAATCTGCATTAATTGCATCACTGTTATTTGCTGGTGGGTAGGATCCCCTGGGGACATCTGTCTGGAAGGAGGACAGGGTACAAATGAACGTGCTTTTCCAGAAGAATGCCCCTGGCCAACTTGCTTGACAAGAAGCCATTACAGAAAAGGTGTTTCACTCAGCGCCTAAGAAAGGTCAATCATTTACACTGATGCCAGAAGCTGTTATAACTTGGAGAGAGCATTTGTACCACATGGATGGCCTTTTACAAGGCAACACAGAGGAGAGGCTTCTGATAAGCCTTGTTCTGCCTTCACAGAGGCTCTTTCCCATTCCTCAATCCAGCTGTCCTGCACAGAGCTGTGCCACATCCGGCTGCCTCTGCAGCTGCTGGACGCCCCTCTTCCACTGTACAAAGTGGAAGAGCTCTTGGAGTCCATAGCTGAGAAGTCCTGAAGAACATTTTTCTTGAAGATTCACAAAAGAGATGGAAGGAACTTGTGAGTTATTACTTTAAGAAGATGCAGGATTTTTAAGCTAAGCTCTCAACCTATGATCCCTGCTCCCGTAAGGGTGCTTGCCCTGTGTACCTGATGATTACTCCTGCTTGCTGGGTGTCACTGTTCTAGTCTGGGCTTCCCAGGCCCACATCAGTCAACCAGCCACAGGTGATGCTATTTCCCACGGAGACACAGCTGAGGTGTTCACAGAAGTAGCTGTGAAGGTACTAGTGGTTAGGGTGGCAGTGAAGGCAGCCTGGGTACCAGACACATCCTCATGCCCTCTGCTTCAGCTCCTCCAGCTGTGTCAGTGAGGAACTGCTCTGTTTGTGAAAAAAACAAAATCCCACTGATGCATGGGAAGTCTCTAGTGCCTGCTTCAGTCCTTCCTCAGGAGCCTAGGAAGATGATTTCCCCACAGACAGACACTTCTTTCCATACCCAAGGCAGGCGATCCAAAGGAGGAGCATTAGGCCTGGGAGCTAGGAGGCACCCTGGCAGCCAGTACAGGTCTACTTTTAGAGGAGCCAGTGCCAGCCAGGTGACAGTGACAGCACATATGTGGAGCCATCACACCAACCCAGATCACCACAGGGCTGCTGCGCAATTACAGATGGAGCCTGCTGCTTCGTCTACTCACACACATCAGGGCCCTAGGCTGAGGAACACAAAGCTAGACCAAAACAGAGCTTTGGGGCTCTCTTTTCCTCGCTAACACAGAGTAACTGCACCAGCAGTGCAGTGGAGACGCGTGGGCCTAACATCAGTGTGAAGCTGTGGGTGACATGACTTCTGTGGAGCCGCTACCTGTGGACATCATCTGCCCAGGGACACCCCACCAACACCCTCTCAGCACAGCAAAGGGAGAGATCCCATCTTGTTACAAAACATCAGCTATTTTAAGTACCTGCTGAAGCACCCAGCAGCAAACAGGAATGCTTTCCTGCTCGGGAGACCAGCGAGGTTGTTGTGCATTTCCACAGCTTAGTGGATTGAGAGTGGGAATTTGGTGACAGGTCTACAGACACAATCAGGGGGTCTTCAAATAAAGCGAGCGACTCAACACCCTTCTCAAGTCCAGAAATTCATGAAACCCTTGAGCAGATCAAGTCTCACAAAAGATGTAAGCAGTGTTGACGTTGCCAAAGAATAACAAGATAGATGTCACAGGGACGCAAACACCAGGCTCCATCATCTGTGGCAGTCTGGGGGACCTGCTCTGAGGCACGAGGTCCAGCTCGGGCTGACAGCATAGGCTTAGCGTGGAGAGCTGGAAGCCAGATCATCACCCTTCTCAACACCATGATAGTCCTCTTTTAAAAACTCCTCGATAGTCCTCTTTTAAAAAGATCAGATCTAAAAGCAGAGTTACTTGCATGAGCCAGAAAACTGATCCTAAATCAAAGAGACCAAACGCTGTCTGTAATAACGTTTCACATGAATGGCTGTAAAGGGGCTTTTTTCACTCACAGAAGAGCTTGTCCACAGGGCAGTAAAAACCTTCCAGAGATCAGCAGTGCATGGTAAATAAATCAGATAGTAATAAGGCAAGAACAACTCTCCCGCTAGTAATCTGACCTGGCTTTAAACCTCCAACTTTGGGGCTCCAAACCTACGCGTGTAGAAGCCTTTGACTGTTATACCAGGAGCCTCTAGCTCGAGGACTGCACTTGTGCTCAGCTCCTAAGAAATGGATTTAGCTGCAGCTCAGTCCTTATTGTTCTCCTGTATGAGCATGCCTCAGACAGACATCAGGACAGCCCAGCACATGCTTTCCAGCATGTGATGCTGGACTTCTTTTTGGGCAGCATCACAGAGTGCACACCTGTGGTTCTGGGCCAGGCGGTGCACAATGTACTCTCCTCACATGCTTCTGTAGACAGTTGTACATCTACTGGCAGGAAGGCTGGGCACCAGTGGTCTTCCCTAAATTAAGCAATTTGAAGATCATCCTTCCCCATTCTTATTTGTTGATTAAAAAAAAAAAAAATCAATGTGCTAGCCACTTTGATATGTATGCTCCCCCGGCAAATTGCCAAAGCTTTTGCTAGTGCAGTTCTCCATTCAGAATGCCAATCATTACACACTTCGCACATGAACTTTTTGACCATGAGTTCATATGAACAGTATTTCGCTTTTGGACTCCATTACCTTTGTAGGTCCCTTTCAGCTGAACTAGTCTATCCTAAAACCCAGTCTCTCAGCTGTTGCTAGCACCTCTGGTCCTTCTCCTCACCTATGGCTGGGGTTAATCTGATGCATGTAAACAAAGAAGTTCTTGGGTTGCTTTGACTGACGTCACACCTATTTATCTGTCTCATTGTTAGATCAAAAGCATGTAATTACCTAAGCTCAGGGGAAACTGCCACTTGACTGGATGGGATTTTTGCATGGGAATGATCAGCAGGTGCAAAATAATAAAACAAATAAATCAAATTGCAATGAAGTAGCTGAGCATACGTTAATATTCAGGACAAGATCACCCTTTATAACATTTGCAGCATCACAAGGGACTTTATAGGCAATAAGTTTTCTAGACCTACCTAGGAGTTCTATACTTACAATAACCCCTGGGTAATAACCTCCAACAGTCACATTTTGTGTTCTTGTTGTAGCAGCTAGGCCCACCGTTAGAATTAATACTGACACAATGAGGAGAGTCACAGTTACGTAGAGGGAATTTCTTTTTCTTCTATTGAACGACCCTAAAAACACACACAACAGAATTTGCTAATTCCATCTGGGGGTGGTCACAGTATCACAAAATTTTCCTCCCACCACCAACCACATAACAGTGAATTTCCTTTCTGGCAACGTGAGAATATTTTTTGTTTTGGCTGTCTCTTTTCACCTTCACTGACATACTTTATCAACTGCTAACTAGGGCATCTGAATTCACATCTGTTTATCATTGCTTGGATATGGATGAAGAGAGCCTTAAGAACTGTAACTTGGCAAAGCTCACCTGGATACAACAAAGCGTTCCGGCACCCTC
This sequence comes from Aythya fuligula, assembly GCF_009819795.1. Taxonomy (NCBI): domain Eukaryota; kingdom Metazoa; phylum Chordata; class Aves; order Anseriformes; family Anatidae; genus Aythya; species Aythya fuligula. The sequence goes on from NC_045571.1 coordinate 164,450, forward strand.
CAGTCTGGGACAATCAAGCTAATGATAAATACTACCATTATGTATTCATTTCTTTTCTGATATATGTCTGCTTACATCAAGCCAAATATCCACACTCTGCACCACCTGTTTTGAAGGGGGAAATCTTCACTGTAAACATATCAGAAGGCATCCACGATTTTCCATATAAATGAGACATCACCAGTAACAGCCACTTCTCCTGCAGTATCATTCTCTACTTTCAGCAAGGACCAGGTATTTTTAGATGTTTGAATAATGAACTTGAGGGTTTGGTTTTTTTTTAATGTATTTATAGATCTCCCAAATGAGTATAAATATAAAATAGTGATCCCATCAGCCAAGAGGAAAGCTGGCTGCCATCTTACGCTCAGCAACACCTTTAGGGTTGTTTGTTCAGTGTGTATTCCGCAATCTTTAAATCACTTTGTGGAACAATTCTTTTGATTACATTTCATGCATTATGTAAACACAATCCATCACAAGTAAGCAGCTGGCAGGATAACAGGCTGTAATGGTCCCCTGCCTGCCCTGGGGCTGCACCTGCTCCCTGTGGCTCCTGGGACCACTCCAAATCCCATCCTTGCAGCCCGGGGCTCTCCAAAGCACCCAGGGAGCAGGTGGAGGCATTCTCCACTCCAGAGGCTCCCAAGTGGTGTGCACACCACGAGCACCTTGCAAGGTATTTCAAAGCAGGGCAGGAATGCACCCCAAGAGCAAGGAGCTGCTTCTGGTCCTTCCTCTGTAGGGACAACTCTCCCCCCATCAAACACAGACCCCACCACCAGCCACAGCACATCCTCACTGGGTGATCCATGCTCTGTGGTGGCACAGCCACGATCAGCTCAGGGCCAAACCATCACATCCACAGAGAGCAGATGAGCTCAAAAACAAAGCCGAGTCCTGAGCAGGCTTACCACCCCAACACAAGGAGATAAAAGGCAGGAGGAGTTTGTAGGGAAAAACTGTGTCCTTTTTGACTTGCTAGCATCTCTGATAGGAAAAGCTCTTCTCCTGATTGTGCCCTTGGGCACAGCTGTAACTGCAGTACTGGGACATCACAAGGTCCAAAAGCAAGAGGTCCGACAAGTGGTTAGTCAGTTCTTAGCTGGAGTGAATATCTAGACAGGTGCTAGTTCCAAATAAAACACACATTTCAAATAACTGCTAAAGCATCCCTAAGGCCCAGGCTGTATCTTTTATCATCACTCTCTTTTTATTCTCCTAAATCTGCCAAATAAGCTAATAATATAAAAATCTAGACTTTTAAGTGTTTAAAATCCATCAAGATACCAGGCCATTCTGAACATACTGCCTCCCAAATACCGGAGTTTGTGCAACGCTCCAGTTCTAATGTCATCCTTTTAATGCAAGCATCACAGAAATGTCATGAAATACCAAAGCACTAGGACTAAAGGTTCAGCTGAACAAAAAACTTCAGAAAGGTGGGGAACAAGTTGCTACCTTTTACAGAGCTTAGTTCTGAACGGAAGGAGGGAAGAACCTGTCTTGCTTAAACACAGTAGGTCACCAACCTTCTGATCACTGCTATAGCTTGGCTGGTAAATGAGAAGAGAAGTAGTACAGCCATACATTCCTCACGCAGCTTAAACTCTTTAGGGTTAGGCTGTGTGGGTGTGCAGATGCTCGTGTGCCTCCCAAACAGCCCTGCAGAGCCAGCCTGAATGAGTGCGGGGCATACACATGGAGCTACACACTGGTCCTTCTGCATGTCCTTCAAAAAGGGTATCCTTCAACAGATCCTTCAAAAAGTCACAATGAAAAATGGCAAAATATGCCATCTTCCTCAAAACCAGAGTATTTTATAGTAACTTTTCTTCAAGAAAATGCTCTAAAACAAGAAGCTTGAAATATCATATATGCACTTGGAACTTGTTTCACAACCCTGCTCCCCACATTCACATTTCTCCATTGTTTCCCAGCTCAAAACTGACACACACCAACATGCGATAGCATGGAACAAAAGATTTCCAATCAAAAGACTTCTGAAATCTTCTAAATATTCCTTAATAAGAGGGGGGGGGGAAAGCCAAATACTTTAATTCCAGGTCTGAAGAAAAACCACCATAACACTTTAATTTGAAATCTCAGAGAAAATGCGGTCATCTCCACTTCATCTCTGTTCTTGGACACTAATGTCATTGTTCCCTTCTCTGAAAAGCTGCTTTGTTACACGTACATTGATAAAGTGGTTTTGTACTTCCAGAAGGACGCCTGCAGCTGTTTCAGCGACCCCGAGCTTTTAAAACAGCATGTCCGCTGATGGATGCCCTGGCTAAATCATCCATCAGGACATTAATTTTTGCTGCAAAATTCCCTGCTAGCTTGGCTGTTTTCCTCTTTGCTACTGAACCAGGTTCAGCTTTACGTGCAGGAGAGCAAAGGGAAGCCACGAGCACTACACAGCTTTGCCACCTCTCCTGTTAAACGACAGTAACAGCCTTTTCTCTGTGATTTATCCAGACCAGATACCTCTGTGATTTATCCACATACCTCCAAACTTGCCGCGTTTAGAGGTATCTTGCAGTGTGAGCATATGAGGCAGCTTGCATATAACTCTGTGAGGCAGAGGTAAAGACATTAGCACTGCGTATCACCTATTTCTTTCACTGGAACGGCACTCGAAATGCATTCAGGCTTCACTAAGACCAATTTTACATTAAGCCCCAGAAACGTCCTAAGCACCACAGCCACAAGCTCACCACCAACCGGGGTGTCAGCAGGGCGAGCCCCCTACCAAACCAGGGTGGTTTTCTGTAGATTGCTGCAGAAGTTCAGAGTGATAGCTACCTTCGTGTGGCCTCGATGTGCTGCGGCTCCTGCCCCCTGGCACAGCACCGACTTCCCTCGGCGAGCGGGGGGACGAGCGAACAGCAAGGCAGCCCCCTCCAGCCCCCCGGCCACGCCGCACAACATGGCCGCGCCGCGCCGCCCCCAGCCCCGGCCCCGCTTACCCACGGAGTCAGGCAGGGCGATACCGCCCGGCCGCTGCTGAGTCAGGGCCTGCCGCATGCTGCCCGCCGGGCCCCGGCCCCGGCCCCGGCCCGGGCAGCGGCTCCGCGGCGCCTGCGCGCAGCGGCTGAGACGGCTACGGGGCCGGGGGCGGGCCTGGAGCCTGGTGGGGGCCTGGTGGGGGCCGGGCCGGGGCCTCGCTGCGGGGCCCTGGGTGTGTTGTGGGGTTCGTGCGACGCCCGAAATCCCACCCGGGAGTGCGGGCTCTGAGCTGGGGGACCCCTCGCAGAGCAGGGCCGGTTCGCTGTGGGGATCGGTTCGGCCCCGTTAAGAGCCCCCCCCCCCCGCGAGTCGTGAAGCCCGGTGGCAGCTCCAATGTTACCGGGGGAGAAGGGGAGGGGCGTTACAGACAACACCGTAATTCCCCTCCAGAATTACAGCTCGGCCCTCACAGCTGGTAGCGCATTTTTGGGTGCGGTGGGGTGTTTCTGCCCCAGGGGTTATTCTGGGGACGGGAGGGCTGAAAATGCTGCCATGTAGCCAAGTTGTCTCGCAGCACTTGGCCCCTGCGCTCACCAGTGGCACAACACAAAATTCAGGGCTGGGGCTGCCCTGCTTCATCCTCCCCACTCCCCACATTGCTCCCCTGGCCTCTCTGCACCCCACCAGCTCCCCTCCACCTCAATGCCCTGCTGCTTTGGGTGCTCCCATCTTTTTCCAAACATCCCTGTCCTCCCCACCCACACGGGGCAATGGTGAATCCAGCACAATCAGAGACAGACTTGGGCAATTCCAGCCCCTGTCCCCCCGTGTTTCAGTGCAGATTTTTACTTCCCAGTGCTCTGGCTTCCCTGCAGTGCCTGATGTTTCCCAGGCCCCATCTGAGAGGCCCCACAAGCACCTCATCTCCCCAGCTGAGGAGCCAGGGCAGGACCTTAGCTTCTGTTTACCAGATCATGTCTGTAAAATGGGGATAAAAGCATCTTCCCAGCAGGCTCTGTAATTGCTTGTAAATCATTTTTAATGCCCTGGGCTGAGAGACGCTAAGTGCAAATCATGTAATTATTTCAAGCCAAATCATATTTCATCAAGTTAAAAGAAACTAATCCTATCTCTACTTCAAAAACCCACACTTTTATTGGATAAGAGCCTAATTACCAGCCTCTCCCTAGAGCAAAGAGAAGGCACACGCTGACAGGGGTGCAAGAGGCAAGCTACAAATGCCCAGATCAATTAATGGCAAAGAACACTTTGCCTCCAGAGAAAGCAGCAGTTATTTACCTTGGATGAACCGGCACAGCCCCATGCACACTGATACAGGGGTGTGCATGTGCTCACAGGGAGCTGCGTGCGCCCCAAGTCCCACAGGCCCCATGGAGCAGCTGTGTCCCATCCCAGCTCCATCCTGCATAGGCTCTGGTACCATGCCAGCCCCGCCATATGCCCAGTGGCGGACATGGGGCAGCCTGGGGCCACTGCCAGATCCTGCTCCTTCCTGCTGGGCACATTTGCTAGCACTGCTGGGGAGCAGCTCTCAGCCACACGCGGGAGAGGATATGCGAGACGGCGCTCGGCTCTTGTGGCCCTGCGATGTCCCCGTGCCTCAGTGCAAAGCCTCGGGCTGTGGCAAGGCAGCATTTCCTCACCGCTGAGCAGGGCCTGAAGAAAGGAAGGTTTCTGGCTATGTTCAAATTGTGCTGGGGTGTGAGCTGAGCTGGTGGCTGGAGCCATGCTCCAGCTCTGACTGTTGGTATAAAACAAACCCCACTGTTCCACGAGAGCTGCATGGGGCATAACAATAACAGTGGCTGTCACGTAGCTCCCATGCTGCTGGAGCTATTCCAGGAGTTTCGGCAAGACTTTTCCCCTCATCCCCCCACAGCCCCCCATCCACAACCCATTGCTTCCAGCATGCAGGTCCCTCACAGCCGCAGGACCTTAGCACCCTGTGCCCTAACACAACCTCCTGTGCCCGTAATTCACTGACAAAGGAAAATGTGATCCTCCCCAGCACAGTGGCGCAGCAAGGCATCGCTCTGGAGAGCGTCCCACTGGCCATGCCTGGGGAGCAGACGCTGCGTGCCCCCAGCTGCTGCCTCAATTCAAAGGGATAAATATAAACCTGCCCCTCTGCTGCAAGAGAGATTTTGCAAGCGTGGAGCAGGGTCCGGCGGTGACTGACAAGCACCTATTGACAGCCACACAGCCACCGAGAGCCCTAGTGACTGTCGAGTGTTTGTTAACAGACACCCCGTCTCTCCACGGCACAGCACCCCGCTCCCCGTGTCGGGTGTTAGCTGCTGCTGGGGAGGCTCCAGCAGTACAGTACACTGCAGGACCACTGCAAAGGGCACCAGGTGGCAGGGGCCTTATGCCCAGAACGGGATTCCGTTGCGTTGAGCTCACCCCTCTTAGGAAAGCAAGTTATTTTTTGACCCGCTCCTGAACGCTGAAGTCTTCTGGGTGAGTGAGCAAAAGCAGCCGTGGTTCGTCAGCCGCAACCACTGCGGGCAGGCAAAGGTCTCCTGGCCTCCTGGGCTGGGGGAGCCTCGCTCAGCTGGAGACAGCAGTGGGGCTGGGGGCTGCAGTGGGCAGGGGACTGTGCCCACTGGCTCCACAGTGGGGACGGAGGCACTGGGCTCAGCCCTGGGCTCCCTCAGTGCTAACACTCACATTTGTCTGTGTTTCAGAGCCAGGGATGGAGCTGAACGCTGCCTCCCCGGGAGGCAAAAGGCTGGTAAGTGTTCGGGGGCTGCTTCGAGAGGCGAGGCGGGGGCTGCAGCCACTCAGCTCACCTCCTGACGGGTGAAAGTGGCAGCTTTGCTGTAGGAAATGCTGCCTGGTGCCCCTGCAAAATGCCAGCGCTGTGCACTGGGAGGGAAGGGAGAGGCAGCAGGGCTGGCAGTGCTGCAGCCCTGTGAGAGGCTTTCCATAAAATCCTTATGGTTGTCCCGGACTCTTGCCCTGTCCCTTCTTGCTAGCCATGCACCCTCAGCACCTGGACATCCTCACGGGAATGGCCAGTGCTGGGGGAGTTGCTTCAGGCCCCCGGCAGGCTGCCCCAGCCCCACTCAGCCTACCCCACCAACCCGGCAGGATGGGACCTTCACCTTGTGCTGCATCTGCAGCATGGAGCCTGTGTTCCTGTGCTATGGCTATTTATAGCAGGGAGGAGAGTGCGAGGAAGGAGAATTCATCCTCTTCTTCTTCCTTCTTTTCATCTTCCTCCATCCGTTGCCCAATGCAGGTGTCCTGCCCTGCACGCCCATGCCTTTCCCCCACTTCTCACTACTTTGCACTATCTGAACAGAGCTCAATCCCCCTCAATCCGGAGGGATTTCCTAGCCAGAGTTTCTGCTAAGCTGCTGGCCGCGTCCCAGGGCAATCTGCAGGCTATAAATGCTTCACTGGCCCAACAGGTGTCCGCAGACAGTGGGTTTCCCCAGCCCTTGGCACAAGCTGCCAGTGCAGCTGCTGTGGGGTCTGGCTGTGCTCACCTGCACGGCCCCATCTCCCCAAGCCCACTGCAAGCATGGCCGGACCCAGCCAACAGCGCCTGACCTCTGCCTTACGGCACAGGGAGGCGATGGGCCAAGTCCAAGGCTCCAGTTTTTCATGTTTTCCATCTGGAGTCCTAGCTCAGCACCCGTTCTCCCGGCATCCAACCTCGACACAAAGCCTGCTTCTCTGGGGAAAGGTGGGTTTGGGGAGAAACTCCTCCTGGTTGGCAAACCCTGCTCTGGGGTCACCCAGCCCTGAGCTCCAAGCAAGGGCTGCACCCTGTCCCACATTGCTGCCTGGTTTTAGAGCTTCCACAGGTTCAAGGCATTTAGGGACAGTCACCCTAAATCACATCTCCAGTGACTTGTGGCCAGAGAGAGAGAATTTAGTGTCTGTGAGCTCCAGATAAATGCCTCTTCATCACCAGGGCCGTGGCACAAAGAAAACTCTCTCTGTGCCTGGGGATGCGCTTTTCCTGGGAACTTGGTGTAATTCAAAAAATAACATTACAGGGATTTCTCCAAAGACTAAACACTTGCTCACATGCCAAGAAAAATAAAGTGGATGACCTCTTCAGTGATGCTGACTGGTGTCATCCACAGTAACACGGAAAATGCACACATGTGGTTAGAGACATGGTAGTGTGGGAACAGCACCAGCTCACCCAGCTTGCAGGCTTTCTTGTGGTCACGTTGATGCAGGTTAGAGAAGACAAACTTTTGTAAATGCCAGGACAAGGAGACAAGGAGATGGAACTCAGTGTGACTGCAGTGCCATGGAAAAAAAAAAAAAAAAAAAGAAAAGAACGCTGGAATCTAAGTGATCATAAGTCAGAACAGCCAGCCTCTCCTTAACTCAAGAGTGATGATGGGAAAATGGAAATTTGAAACATTTCCAGCTATTAAGTGCTTTTGCATTTATTTTTGGCCAATGAGATGCTCAGCCTGCCTGTGGGGGTTGTGTTCTGTAACTCTTCCAGGAAAATAAGGATGAAGAGAAAGTGCAGGATCTTGACACAGGAGAAGCAGAGACCAAGGCAGAGATGGGGAACAAAACTTGGGCAGACCTGGCCGGGGAGATGAAGACCTTCCTGTGGAACCCAGAGGAGAGAACCTGCCTAGGGAGAACAGCCAAGAGCTGGGGTAGGTCCTTGTTTGAGCCCCGTTTTTGGGGGTTGGTGCCTTTTCTCCTTCATGGTGGATGCACTTTCCTGCGAACATCTGTGCTAGCCTGGATCACTGCCCCGTCCCAGCATTGAGGGGTGCACATTTCTTAGCGGGGCAATAAAAACAGCTAGTTGGGGAGGGGGAGGACAAGGAGACAACTGAAGTTAGACCAAGGTTAGACCAACCTAGGTACACCAAGTACCTTGGTCTGGATGCCAGTGTTTATCAAGAACTCATAAGCAAAAGTTTGGAAAAAAATTAAGAGACGGAGCAAAGGCAGGGGACCCCAGCTCTGTTGTGGCCTGGATCCTGCCAGGGCAAGCAGGGAGCAAGCCCTCTGCACCTGGCAATGTGGCAGTAGTGGTGGGCCTGCAGTGAATGCTGCCAGGCAGCCCTCCTTGCACCCCAGGAAGGTCTTGTCCCTGTCTCCGTCCCTTTCTTCATCCCCCCACTGCTCCTTGGGTACAACTCTTGGGCTGGCATGGATGCGTCCCCAGCTGAGCAGTGCTGGAAGTTGCACGTCTGCAGGAATGGGGAGGGCGCAGTGAGCACCAGCACATGGGTGTCATCTCCTGGTACCGCATGGATGGGCAGCAGTGTCACCCCTGGTGGTGACAGCCCCATCTGCCCCATCCTGGCCCGCAGCGGGATGCAGCCCCACAGCAGTTCCCAGCCCCGTGCTTGCACACAGCTGCGTTCCCAGGGCTCCCCCCACACTGCCGGCACGTTTCTCCTGGGAAATGTTTGGGTTAGGTTTTGCTTCGCTCTGCGCCACTGGGTTTTATTCATAGGCCACAGCCTCCTGAGACATCCTCAGCCGTCAGCCTGGCCCTGAGGAAAACAAACACTGTGCCTGGACGTCAGGGCCAAGATGCTGGCAGTGCCGTGGGCCAGGCAATGCCGTCTGCCACAATCCTAGTGCCTGGGTCCTCATCACAGCCAACAGGAGGTCAGGGTGGGAGCACCTTCATGTGGCCCCCACCTGGGTCCTGACTCAGCTCTGGGAAGGGCTGTGCCACGAAACAGATCCAAAGGATCCATCCGCAGGGCCTGGGTGGGCAGGGAGTCCATCCAACAGCCCCGTGCCCCAAAATTCTGGTGTCAGGGTGGAGGTGGCTGCCAGCATCCCCATGGGACATGCTTGGGTTACACTGACAGCAATGTGCCCTCTCTGCTCTGCAGGCCTGATCTTACTGTTTTACTTCGTTTTTTACACGTGCCTGGCGGGGATGTTCGCCTTCTGCATGTACGTGATGCTGCTCACCCTGAGCCCCTACACACCCACCTACCGGGACCATGTGGCTCCGCCAGGTACGTGCCCAGCCTTGGGTGCCTCTGCTGGAACACACAGACAGGCTGCAACGGAAGGGTTGTGTAGACAGAAAGAAATCTTATTATCAATAATAGAAAGATTTATGAGAGGAAATTTTGCAGACTAAACGGAGAGGTCTTTTTTCTTATGTTCTTCGCAAATGGACAAAGAGTTAAGGTGAGATCTTAAAGCTTTTTTGAAGCAGAAATAAAGAATCAAAGAGACTCACAGAATCACAGAATTGAAGGGGTTGGAAGAGACCTCGAAAGATCATCAGGACCAACCCCCCATGCCAAAGCAGGTTCCTTAGAGCAGGCTGCCCAGGTAGGTGTCCAGACAGGCCTTAAATACCTCCAGAGAAGGAGACTCCACAACTTGCCTGGGCAGCCTGTTCCAGTGCTCCATCACCCTCACCGTGAAGAAGTTCTTTCCCATGTTGGTGCGGAACTTCCTGTGCTCTATCTTGTGGCCATTACCCCTTGTCCTGTCCCTGCAAAAACTCACCAGGGATTGTCCTGAGACAAAAGTCCCAGCTGCTACAGATCCATTAGGGGCAGGATCCTACTGGGTTTCCACCAGCTGAAGACCTGTCCCCATCTGTTGTGGGGGCCAGGCTCCAAGCCCGGTTCAGCAAAGTGCTTCTAAATGGCATTACCCAGGGTGCTACCGTCCACTGCAGCAGCAATGGTGCTGCAGCTCCCCAGCCACCAGGTTGTCTGGAGAGGACCAGACATCTTAAATAGCCCCCATGTAAAGCCTTTGTTCAGATTATATTAATTGTTATTGTAATCACTCCATTATTCTGATTATTCTTAAAGAGGCAAGTTTAGGCATTTCATAGATGATAACCACTCATTTCATCTGCTCCCCTTTTATACCTCAGACCTTTGAAACCAAAATGCAAATCAGGAGTAGCTTTTACACTTTTTTTTTTTTTTTTTGGGACGTGGGGGGCGGAATAGGGAACAATGTTCAAAACCTTCTTTCCCCATGGCAGAAGCAACATTTCCCTGGGCTTTCATGTCAGTGGGGAACAAGTGACCCCCTGGCCCTCTCTCTGCCCCCAGCTGGCTGAGAGCATGGGGGTCCCTTGGCCCCTGCGTGCTGCAGAAGGATGAGGATGGGGATGATGAGGATGATAAAGATGTTACTGCCTGCTTGAGAACTGGTGCTGCTGGCCTGTGCCTGTGCCCAGCCCACCCAACATTCTCCACAGCCTGTGGCCAGTCCCCATACCTGCTCTGACAGCATCCATCTTGTTCTCCAGGGGTGATGATCAGGCCATACCTGAATGGATTCACCATCGCCTTCAATGTCTCCGAGCGCAGCACATGGCAGCCATACGTGGACAGCATGCACCACTTCCTAGCAGGTGGGTGTTGGGGTGCCATGGGGCAGAGCACCTCTGGGTGCCTCACGTCTCCTGCCTGGAAAGGGAGGATTCGTGAGGTGGTCTCAGGAGCTTCTGTGGGAGGAAACTTCCTGATCCAGGTGGGACTGCCCTTCATGTGAGGGTGCACTCAGTGATTTGATGTGAGCAGGCCTGGAGAAGCATTAATGAGTCGCTTGGTCCCCACCAGCTTATGATGACAAGGTTCAAGAGGAGAAGAATATTGAGTGCATCTCGGGGCAGTACTTCATCCAAGGGGGCAATGAGAGTGAAGAGAAGAAAGCCTGCCAGTTCAAGCGCTCACTGCTGCAGAACTGCTCGGGAATCGCGGATCAAACTTTTGGCTACTCCAGAGGCCAGCCCTGCATCCTGCTGAAGATGAACCGGGTACAAAAAAAATCTGGTTGTCATGATTCCTTCCTTCAGTGGATCCTAGTGGGACAGACTAAGGACTGTGCGGGGCCTGAAACTCATCCTGTTCTTAGGCCCAGGGAAATGGAATGAGAAACCCCAAACCTGCTGGCTTGTACCTGCCAGAAAACCTAAAAATGAAGCACTACAAAACTCTGCAGATTTGATTTGATGAAGGGCTGGGTGCATGGCAGCACCTGTGCCAGCCTCCTCTCTAGGAGGAAGTGAGCTTTAGGGCTACACCTGAGGCCCTCATTTCTTTATAACAGGCATTTTTGCAGAACCAAATTTATTAGAAAATTTCCAATATTCTGGCAGCTCAGTGCATGCTGCTGGAAAAATAAAGGAGGGGGGAAAGCGAGCTGTGTGGGGAGATGGTTGTGTTATACCAGGGATAATCCCAGCATCCTTCTCTGCCTCTCCTGACACATCGTGGTTGTCCTGGGTGACTGGCATGCACAAGAGCTCTAGAAAGGGAGGCAGCACATACTTGGCGTTGCATTTCCTTCAAGTGTGAATGTCTTTTTTCCCTGCAGATCATAGGCTACCGCCCTGGCGCCGGGGTCCCCGTGAGCGTAGACTGCAAAGTGCAGGTACTGTCGCGCTCCATGCCCTCAGCTTAGCCCAGTGCCCTCACAAGACCCTGTGCTCCTCATGCCCCCAGCCCAACTGAGGTGGTCTGCTGAGGGCTGCAGGGGTGGCCACGAGTCTCCTGCTTCCCATCCTGGCCCTCACCCTCTCACTGCTGGTTCCCAAAGCCCCCAAAGCTGAGGAGAGAGGCTGGAGCTGCTGGCATCCACCCGCAGCCCTGTCCCAGAGAGCGCCCTGCAAGCTGGCAGCAGCAGCAGGAGCGGCTCCCACACAGGGCAGCAGCCAGGTCATACCCTTAGAGAGTGATAAAGAAGTAGCCGAGTACAGAGAAAGATCCATGGGCAGCAAATGCTGTAACTTTCACCCATACCCTCCTAGCACAGTTTTGCTCTGGCTCACTGCAGCAGCCACTGACTCACAGAGCAAACGTGCCACGAGTGAGCAGCTGGCACGGCTGAGCTGTGGTGGGGATTTGCAGGAAATTTTTGTGCTAAAGCTCCTTCACTTTACTTATTTTGTGTCCCACATGCTATGCGAGTACCTTTTTGTTTCCATCAAAGAAAGGCAATGAGAGCGACCTGGGGTCAGTGGACTTCTACCCTGGGAATGGCACATTTGACCTCATGTATTATCCCTACTATGGCAAGATCACACACGTAAGTAAAGGTTCAGATGTTCTGGTGGCTTCATTACCTCTCCTTGGGAAGGAGCTACTGCAGGGGGTACAGATGTGCTCACTGGCTATTTCAGGCAGCTGCAGGCAGGAGGGAGGCCATGGGCATTGGGATTGCAGCGCTCTATTTTTGTCTCTGACAAACTGCAGGTAATCTTTAGGGATGCTGGTTTTCCCTTGCCAGCAGTGGGAACAGTTAATTTTTCTGCTTGGGGTCCAGGTCTGGCTGTGCTAATCCCCCAGGCTAACTCTGGGGGGATGCTAACTAGCACTAACACTGGTCTCAACACCAGCATTTTCCTAGGGTACTGGGGAAGGTGACAGGCAACAGAGGAGGAAAAGCCCCCTAAAATGAGGCTCCTATTAAAAGACACGACAAAACCACTGCAAATTGAGCAGCTTGATGCAGAGCAGGCAAACACCAGTGTGTTTCTGGTCCCACTGGTGGGGGCTGAGCTGGGTCGTGCAGCCAATTACCCGTGATATTTACTGACCACGAAAGAGTATCGCCTGCTTTCCTGCTCCCTCAGCAAATCTTCCTCCTTTTCAGGTCAACTACACGTCCCCACTGGTGGCCATGCACTTTACAGACGTGAAGAGGAATTCTTTGGTCCCCATTCAGTGCAGCCTGCACGGGAAAGGGATTGTCAATGACGTTAACAGTGACCGCTTCCTGGGCCGAATCATCTTCACGCTCAGCATTGGGAAGTAGCCACGGCAAACACAGGGCACGTAGGTTTTGTCAGGCAGAGGCTTTTTCCTTTTTAAAGCATAAAGGCAGCATTTTTTTTTTTTTCCTGCTAGGAAAACAGACACATGGAAACTTTTAATTTATTTTTGTTTATAGTTAGGAAACAAATGAGATGCAACAGTGTGGAACCACATCTTTTACCAGCTGATGTAACTCATTATTAATAAAAGTTAAGTTATACCCTGGGCAGGGAACCTGCAAGAGCATTTCAGTTTTTATTAGAGGAACTCTGGTATCTGAACACTATTTTCATAAGGTCTTTTACAAGTCACCCCTGTGAAATGCATTTTTCCTGGCTATAAATTTCAGTCTTTACCATAGTTTTATGTGCATTTCTCAGGCAAAAGCTAAAAAGATGGTAGTTTATAAGTACTATTCTTGTTAAAATAATAAATAGCAAAAAATCTGGATTATGCTTGCAGTAACAGCTAAGAAGTGAAAATGACAAATCTCAGGACGCCTCCTAGGAGCCTCAGCACCTCATGCAGCCAGGTGCTGGAGCAAAGGCCACATAGGGCAGCATTTGCCCTTGAACCTTTCCAGTTGTTCCCAGGCAGACAAGTGCCTTTCTCCCTCCTCACTTCAGTACTTCTCTCAAGTCTGTTGGGCAGGGGACAACTGAAAGGAGCTCTTTATTCTCTCCCTGTCACGGCTCACAACTCCTCCTTCCCCTGCTCAGGCGCAGAAGCACCAGTGAAAAATATTCCTCCCTGGGGAAGCCCCCGCTTTGCTTCATCCCCAGCCTCCTCAAGTGGAAGCAGGGCTGAGCTAGCTCAGAGAGGCATTACAAGGCTTAAGCCATGTTCATGTCGATAGAAGTATGGGCTATCTTTGTTCCCCAGGACAAAGCAGTGGTGATTTCAGCATCTATTACAGCCAAACACTTTGTTTCTACAGACACTCAAACTCAATTTAAAGCAGTTTTGATTCTTTGGAAAATGAGTTTTTATTATTATTATTATTATTATACACCTTCACATTTAACATACAGAGAGTATATTTCATCTCTCTTATCAGCTATGAGCAGGACAGGACACCTTAGGATAACGTACTGCTTGGAAAGCACACTTACTAAAATTACTTACCGACTGAACAAGAGCATTATGGTATGTTTGTCCTACATTCTAGTCCAGATACTTCATCTGCCATCATTTTTGATCTATATAAGACTCTAAGAAGTCTTTTTTTGTATTAAAAATAAAGTGACTACAGTAAAATTAACTCTATGGTATCATTCTTAAAACATTTAAATGTAACAAATGTAATTTGTAACTTTTGTGGGCTCTGCTGGCCAGCTAGGGACTGGTTTTCAAAGACAAATGTAATGTGTGTAATCCTTGAATTTTGAGCATTTGATTAACTTCCTGAAGAGTTTAGAAGTCCAGTACACCAAGGCTCACTATAAGGCAAATATCACAATCAACCTCTTGGCAAAACCTATTTCTTAAGAACCCTTAAAAATATTAAATACAGGTATTTTAGGAGTTAATTTTCCTCAGATGTGATTATCCACATGAAATTGAAAAGAGATAGGGCAACGTTATGATTTTTTCCTCCATAACTTACCCAAAAGGACTTGTTCTGACTAAGTAGAAAACAGCCTCTGCCCATGAAGGCATGGCAGTGATAGTTACTCTAATTTTGACATCAGAACTAAGTCAAAACCACAGATGTTTCCCAGCCTGCCAACTGCTTTACGTCTTTAGAAGCACTTCTGTTTCTATAGGATCCTGAAAGGAAACAAACCCCTCTGTGCTTCAGACCATGAAATGAACGGCTATCCAGCCTGCAACAGGATCAAAGATTATTTATCCATTCCATGCCTGCCTGGTGGAAGGATTCACAAAGCAGCAGGGACTGTCCTTTGGCAGATGCTGTACCAATATACAATTCTTTTTTGTCACACCAACAGCCAGACCCAGGCATGTTAAAAAAGCCCCTTGGAATATCTCTGGGAAATTGCATGCATGTCTACTTACACTGATGCAAATGTATGAAGTTCAACAAGGCCAAGTGCTGGGTCCTGCACCTGGGGCACAACAACCCCAAGCAGCACTACAGGCGGGGAGATGAGTGGTTGGAAAGCTGCCTGGCAGAGAAGGACCTGGGAGTATTGGTTGATAGCCGGCTGAATATGAGCCAGCAGTGTGCTCAGGTGGCCAAGAAGGCCAACGGCATCCTGGTTTGTATCAGAAGCAGTGTAGCCAGCAGGGCTAGGGAAGTGATTGTCCCCCTGTACTCGGTTCTGGTGAGGCTGCACCTCGAGTACTGTGTTCAGTTTTGGGCCCCTCGCTACAAGAAGGACATTGAGGTGCTTGAGCGAGTCCAGAGAAGGGCAACGAAGCTGGTGAGGGGCCTGGAGAACAAGTCCTACGAGGAGCGGCTGAGGGAGCTGGGCTTGTTCAGCCTGGAGAAAAGGAGGCTCAGGGGCGACCTTATTGCTCTCTATAGGTACCTTAAAGGAGGCTGTAGTGAGGTGGGGGTTGGTCTGTTCTCCCACGTGCCTGGTGACAGCACGAGGGGGAATGGGCTAAAGTTGCGCCAGGGGAGTTTTAGGTTGGATGTTAGGAAGAACTTCTTTACCGAAGGGGTTGTTAGGCATTGGAACGGGCTGCCCAGGGAAGTAGTGGAGTCACCGTCCCTGGAGGTCTTTCAAAGATGTTTAGATGTAGAGCTTAGTGATATGGTTTAGTGGAGGACTTCTTAGTGTTAGGTCAGAGGTTGGACTAAGTCTCTTCCAACCTAGATGATTCTGTGATTCTGTTTACAACCACCAGAGTTAACTTTATTTGCCATACACATACTCTGCTCCTAGCAGGTTCAAACTGTCACTCCAAGATCTGGAGAGCTGTACACACCGTTCTTCATGCTACAACAACCTTTAAGTGCTGGCTCAATTTCTGACTTCTACTGAAGCCCAAAATAGTCTTTTATATAAATATCTATTATATATACACATATATAAAATATATGTGTGCGTGCAACCAGGAGTTCATCACATTTTAATAAAACAACCTAGAATGTGATGCAAAAAAGCGATGCAAAATTGCAACCTAAGCATGAAACCGTGGCTGGAATCCACCTTCTGGCAGCAGAGAAGCAATGCCCCTTGACAAGCAGATGTTATGCAGAAGTTGCCAGCCTCAAAATAATTCACTGTTCAGCTCTGGCAGGGAGATCAGGTATTGTGATAACAAAGATACAACATAAAAGACCATGACAATCAAAACTGAAACCCAATCTGAGTCAGCAGCATTAAATTATACTCCGTAAAAAAAAAAAAAAAAAGACAGCTCGGTTCCAGGACCCATTGCAGCGTAAAAGTCAGGTATGTAAGACTCAGGTGGAGCTTAGGTTTGGTCACACTGAGGACAGAAATAACTGAACACACAGGTATTTCTCAATCAGCACTAACTTATCTCCCTTCCCTGAACAGACGTGAGCTACTAAACAATGTACCTGACTGTCTCCTTTATGGATGAGTTATTGAAGGTGCCCTCCTCATGGCATAGGTGCAGGCGCAGTGCACTAAGCAGTAAGCAGATTTACTGAACACCACACTGCAAGCCACCAGCACCTCTCTGCAGACCTGGCAGCTCTCAAACCACCCACAGAAAATGGGAACAGGGTTCACAAGCTGCAAAAGGCTTTTGCCTTGCTGGACCAAAGAGGCGAAAGAGGCTTCTGTCATCTATCAACATGAACCTAGTGGGAGCAAAGACAAATTCAACATCAAATGTCTAGCTTCTGTTTTGAAACAGGTTAGATACAGAACAAAACTACAAAAGAAGTAACAAAGAAAGCAACCTCAGATGTTTTTTCCTTCTGAAGCCACTTTCTTTAGTGTACGCGTGTATGTGTATATATATATATATGTATGTATATACACAAATATATTTGAAGGTTCTGCTTTATGGTCAGCATTTCTCATACTATAAAGTTTGTGCCCTTACGCTGCTAAACATTTTTGAGTGTGTAATAACTAGAAGGTTAAAGCCAGATTAATCCTATAAACACATTCCTAGACTGCAGCTTTTCAATGATCCCCTACTAATCCATGCAAGTTTTCCAGTGGAGCTGCAGGAATCTCTGAAAAAAGCCGTGCTCTCAGTCAGTGCTCAGAACAGCCAAGCCTCGTATGGAGCAGGGCTGAAGGCTGCAAGGTTTCTCCTCTGTGCACAGAATCGAAACTGAGACAAGCTGCTGCCAGTGAAGCACCACCCTCCCATCCTTATTTCACAACTGGGCTCAGAGCAAGAAGGAGAACACATTAAAAACATTAGCTGCTGACTTCTCTTAGTACTGGAAGTTCACCAGGACTTATCTTAGTGCACAGACATGCTAGTGCAAAGCCACTGCACACACTTTAGCAACCAACTTCTTCATACTGGTCTTAAACATGTGGATTTACCAGAAGAATAAGCTGTTCTCGTATTAGGTTGATTTACTAGTGATGCCAGGTATTACCTTTACATTCAGAAGGAACAGGAAATTCAGACTGGTTCACAAGAAAAAGCTGTAAAGCGATGAGAAAAGACAACAGCCATAAGCCAAGCTTCAACTATAAGTCTTAAGATCTTGGTGGTCTTCTCCCACAGCATGTACAATCCTTTTCTATGTTTTCTACCTTTTTCATACCTTTAATTATCACATGGTTTTAGCTTCAGCATTATCTGAGATAAGCTGTACACAACTAGAAATTTTCTTGTATAAAAAGATTAAACAACAGAAATAAAGTCTCTTAGATGTTGTCTGTAGCCAAAATAATCACATTTCTCATTTGTGCACATATCAACTCTGCTCAGTCCTATGGTCCTCAGAACATTTACTTTCTCCAAAACCATACAGGGACTTCAAATAAATTTCCAATTCGTATCATGGCAAGTTATTCTGTCGTGATGCATGTGGGTTGTTTTTAATAAACTATGAACTTTTCTTTTTTAGGGGTAGATCAGTGAGTCTGGGAAAAGAAGAGCAGGAGGGGTGGCAGCAGAGACGGAACTAAGAGATTATACAGACTGATAGCCAGTACGACTTTTCCTTCTTCCAATGATATAAGATATAAAGACAAGAATAATAAGGAAGCAAAGTGCTATGCCCACCACGATGGGAATAAGAAAGTTCAGGTCAGAATCAGCAAGGCATTCTTCAGCTGCAGAAAGAACAAAAAAACAAACGAACCAAAAAAAAAGAAAAAAAGAAAAGAAAAGCAAAGGAGAACAAATTAGTGAAGGAAACCAAGCATTAGAATCCAAGTACAGCAAGGGACAAGCAGATGCTTACATTTTTTAATACATATTACTGTATTATGTAAATAATACATTTGAAGTAACATCACCATTAAGTAAAAAATTGATAAAGATGTATTTCTTTAAACATATATACTATGCACATTGCTTTGTAAAATAGATAAAATACTCCTGATTTGTACATTAGCTTTCATCTTGCTTTAGTGCACCGTCCCCTCAGATATACTAGAAACATGAAGACAGGACTGTAGCCTGAGCATGCGCTAGCTAATTACACCTGGCTAATTACAGCTGAGTTAACAGCAATAAAGCAACATAAAGCAGACTGGTATACTGCTGTCTTGTCCAAGCGATTTCCCAAACCCTCAGATCACCAACACTGCTCCAGGCTTTAGACGTGAAGAGATAACAGAGGAGCCAGGGAAGTAACTGAAAGTAGAAACTTACTGGAGACTTCAAAAGGCAGCCAAGATGCTGAAAGCACTGAGCGGAAAATACTGAGGGACGCTCTTTTTGGGTGGGTAACTTTATTTATTTTCAATTCAAGTACAAGAAAAGGGTTACCATTATCAGCTGAGAATTAGGCAGACCTTACTGAAATCAACAGAAGAGAGGAGACAGCTGTGACACTGCAGTGCTTCTCAACACACCAGGTGGAAAGTATGCGACCAACTCCTCACACAAACACTCATGCAAGTATCAGCAAACACAGCTGGGATCCTGTTCCAAACGCAGCCTGGAGCACACGCAGAAGCAGAGCTTAGCATTCTTCACCCATTTCAAGAGAGGGCTGGGCTCCACTCATGTGGTGCCAAGAAATGGGATGTTCAGTGAGATTCAGCATCAGCATCCTGCTTCATCACTGTGACGGTGCTCGGCTTTGGGGCTCTTAAAGCATCTCCTTAGAAATTTCCTTTTTGCTTAAGTTTATTTTAGAATGTATTCAAGTTTTAGAGCAGAATATGCATCATGCACACACTCAATGCTTTATCAAAAGTTATCAGCTATTGTCTTAAGTGGATATTTAAACCATTTGAGTGTCAATCAGCCTTAGTTATGGGAAGTTTACTTTCTTGATTTAGCTCACTCACAGTCCAGCACAGTGAAATTTTTGGATACCAAGACTTTTAGCCTTGGTATAAAAAGTTAGCTTCCCTTTTAAATTCCAATCATGAGATGCAACTAATAGCCCAAAACTTTGTAACGTTTCTATTGGTATAGGCTATGCAATAGAGAACACCATAGCGTTTATTATTTTTACTTTTTAAAAGGAAGCATTCATCAGCTGCAAAAACTTTTCAAGGACTACTACCACAGCATCTTTAAGCTAAAAGACAGAAATCTTAAAGCACAGTTTTCATATTTAGTAATCTGTATATAAGGCACAGTCAATACTAATTAAAACAAACTGCAGTGCATGATAGATTATATACATTAACATTCAACATCCACAAGCACACACATTAAATGCTGTTTCCACAGATCAGAACAAAACTGTTTGTCTTATAATGCCACTGCATGTCTTCACAATTCTGAAATTTGAAGTGTAGTATTTGAGAAGAACTGAAATTAATTCATCAGTTGATTGAGAACTAGAACACAATCTCTGCGCGTCGTAAAATTCAAACATAAACCATGACAATAAATTCCACATCAGTTCTTAGCCAGGTGCTAGTTTTAACCTATAATTTGTCTGACTGTGCAAGCAAGCTGCTGTTCTGAGTCTTTAGAGTTCAGTTTTATTAATTTGCTTCAAAAAGTTAAACTTTCCCATTTTAAAATTGCTCATATCCAGCATTACGGTGTTTCTTGTGGCCAAAAAAGTAAGCCATAAGTACTAGGACAACTAATCCTCCCAGAGCTGCTCCTACTGCTATGGGTACAATGAAGTTGTCCACCTCTGGGCTGCAGTCTTCAGCTAAATAGAAAAAGGGCAAGTTTGAAAAAGAAATGCATTTCAACAGAAATATTTAATACTATAAGCACCCTCTAATTATTTAGAACAGTTAACCTTTCCCCATCAGGGCATTAAGACAGTCATCCAGAAAACCTTGTCCTCCTCTTCCCTCCCCAAAATACGGTAGCAATAGTCTCCCTTCCCAAACATCACACTAACAGATTCATAATTCCATGATACATGTTGTTGAAAAGCAGCTATCTGTGTATTACTATATAAAGAATTATCAGTATTGTATACCCTTTGTACACCCAGGCTTCCAGTGACCAGTTACCAACTGCAAGTCTCCAGGATAGAGAGCAATACTGGAGATATAATTACAGTCAAGATAAGAAAACTTTTTATAGGACAACAGTAATTGCTGCTTGTTTCAAGATTTGTCAAACTCAGCCAGACTGACATGTACTGACAAGGTGATGGCAGTTTGATGCCTGCAGTCTCATCATAGTTTAAGTTTACTTTGGTTTACAGCTTCAGGAACAGAAACTGCTAAGCTCTTTAACGAGATCCTATTAAAATATTTGTTCACATTAAAATGCTTCAGCTGACCTCAGCTTACATTTCAGAAGGTACTAACATTATTTTGTCTTTAGGTAGCAGATGTGAAGATAGCTTTAATGTAATGATAGCATATGCAATGCAGGCTAGAATCAAGAAGAAAGGGTGTGTGATTAGATTGTACTTTTTCCTCCCATCATATCACCATGGAGTTCACAACACAGGCCAGCAAGAGGTATAGTAAAGAGAAGACTAGTGTCTCTCTTAATGCAGAAAAAGCCAAAGTGCTTAGTAGTACTGTTATCAGAAGAACTGTCAGCACAGAGAGGACCAACATAGCTTCTGCCTTAGAGGATGAAGCTGCTAACCAGCTCCCTGAAGAGTCCCTAATGCTTTCCCACTCTTGCTAAATGCTGGGACTTACTTCATTTTCCAAGACAAGTTAAACAAACACACAAACAAACAAAAATGAACTACTCACAACTGTACACTAGTTTAAGATGGCTAGCAAAAATGAAATTGTAATGGCATCTTATCTGGAAGGAGCAACAATTGCCAAAAGAGTTTACAAGTAAATTTCTAATGATGAATGGGACACAGTATCTCAATTAGTTCTCAAGCTGTCTTCTGCTAGAGGATTGTACCCAAGCACACTGCAGAATGTGCTACAAAACAAAGCGTTAAGACACAAGCAACTGAGGACTCTTTGAGGAGCACCTTCACAAGTTACATAACAGAATCTCAGATGTAGACTGATTAAGTTGGCCTTACTCCTTTATTTTATTTTCTTTAAAAAAAGGTAATACAAGATGTCTGTTTTCAAATCGGTTAAAAAATATGAACAAGTTTCCTTAATAAACAGAACAATCTTTATTATTTAGAGCACATGTTGAGCAGGGTTGACAATTCCCTATGGATCAATACATACAGGAAAACTAGTGGTTTTATAACAACAGGCAGTCAGGTGAAACTTAGATGTTTTTTGAACCAGTTATCTGCACATCGGTCTAGGAGCATTTTAATCTCTCAGCCAGTATAGTTGCAAACAAAGATCAAGCTCCAGGTTTTTGCAAAGGTGCATTTAGTTTTGTTGGATTTTAGGAGCAGTTTGCACTGATCTTCTATTTTGTCACTTGGAAATCGTGCGGAGATCAAAAATGCACATGATCAGATGAATACAGTGCGGTGACTACTCCGTAACAGAAATGCACGTATAACTGGTGACACTGAACTTCAGTCAGGAAAATGCTAAAAATCTATAGGAACTTCCGCATTTAATGATATATTAATATGACTAAGTTATTAGATCCACTATTTGATTTTGTTTTTAATTAAAATGTAAAGTCTTGAAGCCTGTTTTGAGATTAAACTGATAGTATTTCCCCACTTTCATTGAAATGATGCAGTAACTGATGCAAAATTCAAGCTGCATACTACAAGCTATAGTAAGCTTTATCCACCCATTTTTGCTTCCTTATCTAGTGTCAAGGCAAAACTGTTTTCATCAGTCTTTTTCTGAAAGTGTATTTCATAATCTGTACACAAACATGCCACAGACATCTCTACAAGCCTAGAAAACACTAATAAAACACTAAACCAGCTTTGATGCAAGCTGAACTCATTCTAAAGAGGAGACGTTATGCTCATTAAATGACTAGTTTAGGCAGCTCATGTTATGACACATGCAAAAAGGTCACACATTTTAGAAAAATAGTTTTTTTTCCATGCAGTAAAAAATGCAGCACAAGGAGGCCAGAAAAAAAAAAGTGCAGCAAAGGTTAGACTTGACAGAGCTGCAGCTTAAGAACAGTCCATTTGCACTGCATTTTTTTAAGCTAGTTAGCCTTTCCACAAAGCAAGGAAAAATAGGTGTAATTGGTCTATCTCAAACTTGTTTAGCTTTTGCATTCTTAACGGTAATAAATGGTACACAGCAAACAATCAAACACAAAGTACATTAAACACTGAGGATGTCAATGGCAGACAGCTGTTATGTGGATTTTGATTAGCAGAGAACCATTCAAGATGAAGATTTAAAGACAGCTCAAGTTGCAGCAACAGATACTGGCTCATTAAATTAAAGCATCTTTAAACAATGGTAATTCAAAGCAACAAGACAGACCAGTTCTGTGCAAGGTATGATATAAAGTTAAGTGCACTTTAAAGTTCTGGAATATTTAGACCAGTTATTCCCTTTAAACTGATTCCAGGAAAAAAAAAAAAAGCCTGCATGATTTTAGCAGAAATCTGCCTCAGTTGAATTATTTCAGGGGATTGGCAAGGTATATAACTGATGAAGAATTGATGAAGAATTCAGTGCCTAACAGAATTTTTTTTATTTTTGGAACGCATTTGGAAACTGCACTGAAATCTTCCAACACATCAACCACCTGGCAAGCATACGTTACCCGCATTGTTTGTATAGCCAGGGTATGGGAATGGTTCCTGAAACCACCAAGGCAGGAGTAAACTACTCAAACTCCATCAAAGCTAAGTAAGTTACTGCTGCCACTTCAAAACACCACTTAATTACCAGCCTGAAGTTCAACTCTATGAAAAACAAAGTTATTACTGGGCATCATACAATCCGTAAGTACTATGTGAGTCAACATAGTGACTAATGCTGTCAACTTAACTGACAATTATGACAAGTAAGGAACACAGAAGGGAGAAGCAAGTACATATCCTATGCAATCCTGGGAATTGCCCAATGCACATCAGTTTAGAAGGTGTTCTAGTTTCAGGCTACAATTTGTAAAAAGTGGAAATGAATCCTAAACACTTCAGTGGTTTTTCTTCCAAAATAAAATACTCAGCCTAGCAATGTATCCAATAGTGGTATCTGAACATCTTCAGAACAGCTATGAAACCCGCGTCGTCTTCTCCAAAGCAGGAAAACTAAAAACGTAGTTCTGCTTCATCTGGGATAAGCATTCTCCCTTTGTTTCCCAACTCCAATTAGCCGTGGCTAGCACTTAGTCCTAAGGTTTGGGGCTTTTTTGGACTTGCACTTGCTTCATTTAGAGTGAAATCAGAACAGTGATTACATGTAGATTCACAAAGTTTGATATCCAGCATAGCTTTTTCTTCTGCCAATTATATAAGCAATCACTATAATGACAATCAAGCCAGCAAGTGCAGCACCAACTACAATTGGGATTAGAATGGTGTCATCATCCAGCGAGCACTCCTGGGCTGTAGATGAGAGAAAGGTTGCAACAAGGAATAAATAAAGAATAAATACTTGCAACAAGGAATAAATACTTGCCAAGTGTGGTATAAAAATCTATTTTCCTTAATATGAAGATGCTCAAAATCAAGTATTATTATATATATATTATATCTTTATACTAAGAGAGAAAGAACTGTAGAGGTCACATGGGTATTACTAGCATATATTAATCCTTATAATCATTTGGAACATTTGATAAGCTAACAAACTAAAGGAACTGTCCTGCTGTACAAGTTTTCATGTACACAAGGTTTGTACTAGAAAATGGATCAGCCATTCTTCTACTGCTAAGACAAAACCAGGCTTACCTATTTCATGCTTAAGGCAAGTCTGGTACATTTACTGATTAAGAATAAAGTAACACCTGGATTTGGTGTTGAAAACCTATGTAGAATAGAGACGTTACAGTGAGATGAAATTGCTAGCTAGAAGGAAGAAGCAGCAGCCAGCTGCAACTGGAACTACAACGTAAAATGGAACTAACTCTATACAGCGTATTACAGTAAATACTGTTTACCCTGTTTATATCTAGGCAGGTTACTTACCTCTCACTAAGGGGAAAAATAGTTCAAAAAATCTGCACCCAGTCTATTTACCTACACATTAATCTACAAGTATTATCACAAAGCACAGTCTGAATACCAGGTTACGCTAAAGGTTAAGAATTAGGTCATTTAAGCCATTCCAGTTTTCCCCAGACAATCAGGATAGTGCAGCAAACAATCATTTTGGATTGTTTCTTTGGTCTTGGATACTCAAGACTGTTTCCAAAAGTAGGTCTGTTAGTTCATTTTTCCACAACATTCCTATTCCTTAGACCCACAGGTCTAAAGAAAAGAAAAGCCTAATGGTGTTAAGAATGTCTTCCACTGAAGTTTTATCTCATGTTCTTATATATTTAAGCTACAAAAAGCTGTATGTATGTCAAGAAGATGTTGGAGAACTTCTAACCTACTGTGCAAGGCAATGCTAAGTCCCTCTTCAGCATCTCTATATCCAGGGAGAACCAACATAACTAGCAGACTGTTTTATTTCTTCAAATAATGAGAACAAAGCTGAGAGTCTTCATTGAACTGGAATGTCAGTCTCAGAAGTTCAATTCATTCCATGTATATAAAAAAAACAAACCAGTGGGACAAGAGCTTCAAAAGCAAAGTACTTATGTCCAGCTCTAGTACTTTTTAGCAAGTAGGAATTTTGCAAGCATTGCAAGAGTTATTGCAAAAAAAACCAATCAAATAAAAAGAAAGAACTTTTACCTATTGCAAACTTGTTTTCCTTCACGAGGAATGGTTGAACCCATAGATTAAAAGTGTGTACTTGAAGATCTTCATTAATCTCGAGAGTTTGCTCTTTTCGACACATGTAGGAATTACCAAGGAAAGCATCCCACTTGCTGAAGTTGTTGTTATCTGCATTTAAAATGACTAAACAAAGGGGAAGAAAAAAACAAAGGGAATTTGCACGCACACTTTAAATGCAAGAAAGATGCTAACTCATTCATAAGACTAAGGAGCTGAATCTAGATGGACCAAGAAAGACAAAGAGCTTTATAGCGGACACGACAGTTATCTCATACCTCAAAAAAATATTTTACTGAGAACTGTGATACAGAAGCCCACCTGATTTATATTTATCAAAAAGAGGCTTCATGAGCAGAAGCCTAGGAAAAAACAAACCTACACTGTTGTTTAGAGCAACTTTTGTAGCCATTTGTGGTTGATACTTGGTTCATACCCACTTAAAAGATTTAAAAGCAGGAAGTAACAGTAAGCACCAGTAGCATTTATTTCAGAACGAAATGATAAATATAGACATAGAATTAAAGCTTACACTTGCTTTAAAGCAGGTATTATTTCTTACCAGAACCATTCAGGTGGTTGAGTAGTGTAACATTCACCTCTTTCAGATAAAATTTTCGTACACTTGCACTTGCATTCTGTTTAACAAGCAAGAACCAAATGTCAGTGTGCCAATCTGCATTTTTAATTTTAATAACACATGCTTTCCAAAGCCTATCACATTTACCAGTCTTACATTTCCCACAATTTTATCCCAGTTATCCATTTGTCTTGAGGCAGTAAGCTGCCACTTCCACTTCCTATATGGGAGCAGCCTACCACCAGCAAGTTACAAGTGTTTTCTTTTTTAAACCAAAAATGCTCATCATGCAATGCTGTTAAAAGTTAAATCTTAGTTAAAAAATAAAAGAAGTTACTTACAACAATGAATGTGAAATCAATTAATGTGCTGTTTCCATCGTTCAATTTCAGAGTAGCTGATGTGTTCCCACATGTCCCGTCTGTACTAGTTGTTTTCGGATTGATGTTGATCAGAAGAGGCTGAAATACATACCATGTCAAATGAGCTCAGTTAATATCAGGAATTTATTATTTCAGTCAACAGCAGTCTCAAGCTAGAAGAACTTGTCATGAAGGAGAGGACAACATGAAGTCCTAGTCTGGCTACTACCTAACCAAGGCTGTTTGAGTTACACGTACATGCTGGTAATACAAACAACTTGCCCTGTGGTATCTCATCCTGACTTGAGAGAGAGAGAAAAAAAAAAAAAAAAAAAAAGGTCAGGGCGTTTCTTTTGTGCACCTAAAACAACAGCTTAGCTTTGGCTCCCTCTGGGGGAAAAGACAGCATCTGCAGGGCCCTAGAAGCCAAGAAAGTTACAGGCCTTTAATGACGTTAGAGGTGGTTCCAGTAACCAGTTAAGTTTAATGCAGGTAAGATTTTGAAGCTAATTACATATCATGCCTCAGAACTATCTTGATGCCAGAGAGGTGTCATGTACACTGAGAAACAGTTTGGACAACCTTTCTACTCTTCTTCATGAGGTTCAACAAGGCCAAGTACATCAACAAGGCCAAGTACAAGGTGATGCACCGGGGTCAGGGCAATCTCAAACACCAGTACAGACTGGCTGGCAAAGGTCAGCCCCACAAAGAAGGATGTGGGGGTACTGATGGATGGAAAATGCAAAATGAGCCAGCAACATGCACTTGCAGAAGCCAACTGTACCCTGGGCTGCATAAAAAGTGGGGCCAGCAGGTTGAAGGAGGTGTTTCTGCCCCTCTATTCCATTCCCCTAAGATCCCACCTGGAGCACTGTGTTCAGCTCAAGCCCCAGCACAAGGCAGATGTGGACCTATGATAGCGGGTCCAGAGGAGGGCCAAGAAAATGAATAGAAGACCGGAGCACCTCTCCTACAAAGAGGGGCTGAGAGAGCTGGGGTTGCTCAGCCTGGAGAAGACTCCAAGGAGATCTTACTGTGGTGTTCCAATACTTAATGGAAGCCTACAAGAAAGATGGTATAAACTCTTTACCAGGAAATGTAGTAATAGAACAAGGGGTAATGTTTTTTAACTTAAAAGAGGGCAAGTTCAGATTAGATATAGGGAAGTAATTCTTCACTATGAAGGTAGTGAGACACTGGAACAGGTTGTCCAGAGAAGCTGTGGATGCCCCATCCCTGGAAGTGCTCAAGGCCAGGTTGGATGCAGCTTTGAGCAATCTGGACTAGTGGAAAGTGTCCCTGCCCATGGCAGATGGGTAGAAACTATATAGTTGCTAAAGTCCCTTCCAAACCAAACTCTTCTATGATTCTAAAATATGAGAGGCACCTTGTCTTGGGAAACATTCAGCTGCAGCCCCACAGTAGCCAGAAGACAAGTTTTATTTCCAGATTTAAGAGAATAGTTTCCTGTGACTGGATTCTCAACAGGTTTGGGAGCGGTGGTTGGAGCAGGTGATGAAGTGGTGGTGGATGTGGTAGTTACATTGGCAGCAGTAGGCACAACAGTAGGTGCAGCAGTGGGTGTATCAGCATGACATCTAGTCTCTGAAAAGAAAATTTAACACAAATTTCAGCACTGAAATGGTGGTTAAAATCTCATGACCCAGAGGTCAGTTCGATACAAATACCAATTTCTCTGATGAAATCTAAGCCCACTGGGAATCTGCTAATCCCCAAGTCAAGAGTTTAAAACTCAGCCCTATGGCACAGGATGACAAGCAATTAACTGCTACAATGTATTCTAAGAAATTTTATTAATGCCCACAGTTTTAAATCCATGTACCACAAACGATACTACTTCTGATACACCGAACTGAAACACGTCCACAAAGATAATTACTCTTGGTGGTTATAAAAATTGATTCACACTTGCTTCAAACTAAGTAAACAACCCTATTGAGCTGTAGGTAGCAGGATAATGTGCTAGTCTATTCTGACTAGTTGAGCTATGAGACTACAAGCTACAGCAGGCTCTGTATTATTTAAAAGCAGAGAATCTACCACTGAAAACAAAAGGCAGTGAGTTAAAAACCTTGAAGCTCCAATGATCTAGTGAACAACAATAGTTCTGTAGTGTTTAATACCCCGATTACTGAAATACACTTTATTAGTCTGTTGCTTTGGCATGAAAACAATCTACCTTACAATATACATGTATAGCTAAATCTGCTATATTAATTTATTTTTCCAGGCACAAGGAAAGGCATAAAGGATATTTATACATTAGTGAATATAGCACATCTTAGAACTGTTGGATTATTATTTTTTTTGTATTACAGGACTTTGGTCCCTGCACTAAAATGCAATACAAAAATGCTCACTCACAATTTGAAAAGCTCACCTGTTTTACCAATTGTGCCATTCTGAACAAAAGGCTGCATAGTAATATTCCAGAAAAACTGCGTTACATTTTCTGCTTCAAAAGAGGTAGTATGATGACACACGAAGACGTTATTTAGTTGAATTGGATGCATAGAATCCTTTACAACAACTGTAACCAGTCCTACAAACAAGCACAAATATTTTAATACCTTGTTACAACAAGAACATTTATAGGCAGTGTCACATTATCTATAATTCCATAGTATTAAAATTAAAAGAGAACTAACGGGAGTTATGTGTAACAATTCCTAACCTCTCTTGAATGTTTTACCCACAATGTCCTGACCCAAGCTGCTACGTACTGCTGAGAAGTAACCAAGCTTCCAGAACTAGAGAAGTCATTAGAAAGGAGAACTCTTTTACCTATTTATTTTTTTTTTCAAGAAAAAAATCCTATTATTAGTAGGCATTAGTAGAAAGAAAGCCCAACACTGCATTGTTTCACTAGGTGGAAGGTGAAATAGTGCACAAACAAGTAAGTCTTCCATATACTTGTTATATACTAGCAGCACACCAATCAAGGCTGTTCAAATGGTTAACATTCCCTTTCCTTTCTGTTTAAAGGCACTACTAGATTTAGTTAAGCTAAATAGTCAGCATTCTTATCCAGCATGCAAAGTACTCTAAGCACAGTTGGGCAGCACACAGCATCAAAGTCACTAGATACACTCTTAAAATTTTGACAAAGCCTAGCAAGGTCAGGTAGGTGAGATATGACCTGAGACTGTTTTGTAAGCAAGATTCCACACTGATACTACCTTTTCTTTTAGCATCAGGAAATACAGGCAGCATCACTGGTGTTGTACGTAAACACGATAAAGTCAGCCTGGTAAGTTTCATTAGTTTCTGTAAAGTTAACACTCCAAGAGTGACCACCTCCAAACTGAACTGCCAGAAGTGCAGCTTGTGTGTCATTGCCACAGACACTTCCATCGTGTGTCACTGTAGATGGCAAATCCAAACTTGCATTTTTCTAGAAGAAAAAAAGTTTCAAATGTTTTCAGATAACAATTCTTCCCCGTGATGTTATTACAACGTCCTGGGAATAGGCTAAAAATAATCTTGTGCAATGTTCTTTTTCACAATTTTGTACAATAACCTATGTGAGTTGGGTATCAGGGAGGAGCCACATCAGATTTGAGTACAAAAGTACAAATCTCACTAGGATGAAAACCTCAGCTATGGTGAGCATTTACTGTTTGTGTTAAGAACACTGCTACATTGATAAACAAACCCCACAAGTCTGACCACTATGCCTTCTACATAAATGCAATAGAGCACTTGTCAGTTATTTGTATTATTAACTGAGAGCTTATGCATGTTTAGGAGTATTCTTAACTGACTTCATCAAGAAAATCAACAAACTAAATATAAGGAGTATAAGTAAGTTTATCCAAGGCAAAATGCATTTTCTCAATGAAAGTTAGCTTCAGATTACTTACATAATCACTACTGTTTGTTTCATATTTTATCAAGAATTTCATCATCCATTGTGCATACAAGCACGTAACGTTAGAGGCATCCTTTTACATCTACTTTCCACTGCATAGGATTGGAGAAACCCTGTAAAATAGGATTATTAGCTACTAAGACAGATTTTACTTCATTTTCTAGAAGCACTTAGGAGAATGATTCATTATAAAGTAGTAGGGTAAATTATTTCAGGACTGGATTAAATTTGCGAGACAATCAGAGTCACTGAATTTTTGACAAATGTAAAAAACTAGGAAGCCCACCATGACATAATCAAGGCTAGACAGAAATTGAGAGGATGTTTTATAGTCTACTTACCTGACGAAAACTAATAGTCTAAATCAGCACACGCTTTCTGGTAACTGAAACTGCATAAATTGAATTGCACAAACACCACATTTGAAACAAAGTAGTGCTTGTAGACCAATCTCCAAACTATTTTACATGTTTCATCAATGCTACAACCCAAGTTGACCTCTAAGAGAAGACACTGGCGTGCCTTCATTGTGTTTCCACAATTTCTGGCTCAAGGGACATGGAAGTTAAATTCCATTTAAGATCTAAGAGAACTTTTTATAGTTGCTGGATTTTTAACCCAGGCTGACTCCCAACAGGGGGATTTCCCCATAGTCAGTTTTCATTTGCTTTTGTCTGCAATTTCTAGTCTGCCACAGAACAGATAGATCAGAAGGATCAAAGAATCAATCCTGACTAACCTCAGGTTCATGTTTATCAGGCAAACTTCCTTAAACATACAGTAACTATGACCACGCAGTTCTCTTCAACAGCCATCTGAGTTTCTTCATCCTCTAACACACAACAATAGTTCACAACTAGCTTCATGTTGTACCTCGATATTAGAGGATTTCCTCCCAGCCCCATACAGGTTCTCTCCTCTAGCAGCAATACCAAGTTCAGTACACAAGCCAGTTGGCTGTGACAACACTAAATTGCAGGCTTCCATTGTTGATGCTGTCTGAAATTCAAAACTCTACATACACTGACAAGCTTAAACTGGCACACCGGTAAAAGTATCCAAGGCAGAGCTTGGAGAAAAGTCCACTCTGAAGCACAGGAAATTGTGCTCGATACCACACCAGTGATTTATTAGTGTTATCACCTTCACATAGCTATTGTGTTGTAAGAATGTTTCGGACTAAGAACAAGGCAGTAAATTAGGGTTTGGACGTGGTTTATTTTGAACTTGAAGCAATAAACATCAAAGAGTTTTAGCTTCGATGGTGGCAGCAATACACTACCCAACCTGACGAAGCATAATACCTGTTAAGATCATTTACCTATCACGTCAAGTAACCGAGGCCATACTCTATTTGTCAAGAGTAGGCACATAAATGTGCACCCTGCTCTCATTACACAAATTGTTGTTGTCCCTCTGTTATCTACATTTTCCTGGAAGAAAATTCACCAACCACTGTAAATCAGCTCATTAAATGACTTATTCGAGAAGGAAATCTTAATGGCTCAGGAATGGTCTGTCCCTACACACCCAAAGACGAGCTGGTGCTGAAGAAGACTGGCTTGGCTGAACAGAGTTATGGCTTGAGCTTAGGAGAAAAAAGAGGGTTTATAAAAAGAGGGTATATAATCTTTGGAAAAGAGGGCAGGCCACTCAGGAGGACTAGAAGGATGTCGCAAGGCTGTGCAGGGACAAAATTAGAAAGGCCAAAGCTTACCTGGAGCTCAATCTGGTTACTGCCATTAAGGATAACAAAAAATGTTTTTATAAATGTATCAGCACAAAAAGGAGGACTAAGGAGAATCTCCATCCTTTACTGGATGTGGGGGGAAACTTAGTGACGAGAGATGAGAAAAGGCTGAGGTGCTTAACGCCTTCTTTGCCTGTCTTTAGCGGCAATACTGGTTGTTCTCTGGATACCCAGTACCGTGAGCTGGTGGAAGGGGATGGGGAGCAGGATGTGGCCCTCACTAACCAGGAGGAAATGGTTGGCAACCTGCTACTGCACTTGGATGTGCGCAGGTTGATGGGGGCCGGATGGGATCCACCGAGGGTACTGCGAGAACTGGCAGAGGAGCTGGCCAAGCTGCTTTCCATCATTTATCAGCAGCCCTGGCTATCGGTGGAGCTCCCAGTTGACTGGTGGCTAGCAAACGTGACGCCCATCTACAAGAAGGGCCGGAAGGTTGACCCGGGGAACTATAGGCCTGTTAGTTTGACCTCAGTGCCAGGGAAGCTCATGGAGCAGATTATCTTGAGTGTCATCACGTGGCACTTGCAGGGCAAGCGGGTGATCAGGACCAGTCAGCATGGGTTTATGAAAGGCAGGTCCTGCTTGATGAACCTGATCTCCTTCTGTGACAAAGTGACACGCTGGGTGGATGAGGGAAAGGCTGTGGATATGGTCTACCTGGACTTCAGTAAGGCTTTTGACACCGTTTCCCAAAGAATTCTCCTCAAGAAACTGGCTGCTCTTGACTTGGACTGGCGCACGCTTCGTTGGGTTAGAAACTGGCTGGGTAGCCGGGCCCAAAGAGTCGTGGTGAATGGAGTCAAATCCAGTTGGAGGCCAGTCACTAGTGGCATCCCCCAGGGCTCAGTACTGGGGCCAGTCCTCTTTAATATCTTTATCGATAATCTGGATGAGGGCATTGAGTGCACCCTCAGTAAGTTTGCAGATGACACCAAGTTAAGTGCGTGTGTCGATCTGCTCGAGGGTAGGAAGGCTCTGCAGGAGGATCTGGATAGGCTGCACCAATGGGCTGAGGTCAACTGCATGAAGTTCAACA
Source organism: Aythya fuligula (assembly GCF_009819795.1). NCBI lineage: Eukaryota > Metazoa > Chordata > Aves > Anseriformes > Anatidae > Aythya > Aythya fuligula. The sequence continues at coordinate 197,078 of NC_045571.1, forward strand.
AGGCCAAGTGCTGGGTCCTGCACCTGGGGCACAACAACCCCAAGCAGCACTACAGGCGGGGAGATGAGTGGTTGGAAAGCTGCCAGGCAGAGAAGGACCTGGGAGTATTAGTTGATAGCCGGCTGAATATGAGCTGGCAGTGTGCTCAGGTGGCCAAGAAGGCCAACAGCATCCTGGTTTGTATCAGAAGCAGTGTGGCCAGCAGGGCTAGGGAAGTGATTGTCCCCCTGTACTCGGTTCTGGTGAGGCTGCACCTCGAGTACTGTGTTCAGTTTTGGGCCCCTCACGGGGGGGGCCCAAGGACATGGAGGTGCTCAAGAGAGCACAGAGAAGGGCAACAAAGCTGGTGAGGGGCCTGGAGAACAAGTCTTACGAGGAGCAGCTGAGGGAGCTTGGGTTGTTCAGCCTAGAGAAAAGGAGGATCAGGGGTGACCTTATTGCTCTCTATAGGTACCTTAGATGAGGCTGTAGCAAGGTGGGGGTTGGTCTATTCTCCCACGTGCCTGATGACAGGACAAGGGAGAATGGGCTAAAGTTGCGCCAGGGGAGTTTTAGGTTGGATGTTAGAAGAACTTCTTTTACCGAAGGGGTTGTTAGGCATTGGAACGGGCTGCCCAGGGAAGCGGTGGGGTCACTGTCCCTGGAGGTCTTTCAAAGATGTTTAGATGTAGAGCTTAGTGATATGGTTTAGTGGAGGACTTCTTAGTGTTAGGCCAGAGGTTGGACTAGGTGATCTTGGAAGTCTCTTCCAACCTAGATGATTCTGTGATTCAATAAGCTGAAAGAGCCATAAAAAGCCACTTGTTGCTAATAGTCACACTTTATTTTTTTTCTGACCTACTAATATGGGCTCTACCATTCTAACAGAAGCAACCTTCCTATTCATGTTACCCTCCTCAGTCATTGACAGGAAATTAAAACCCACAACCAAAATTTGGGTTCTGTTGCACAGCGAGCTTGCTTCCTCCTGCCCTCACTGCATGCATGTTTTGATCAGAAAAGTATTGGTTAGCAATGACTGATCAGCCTTCAACAGCACTCAGTGTGTGGTCTCAAAAGCATGTCCTCCCTCCCTTAAAAGCTGAAAGGGTACACCAGAACTTCGGGCTACTGCCTCCAGCAACACAGCCCGTAGTAGCTCACCTGAACCCTCTACCATCAGGGAAAGTTGGTATCACTGTGATTGCTTGGTGTAACAGCTTCAGCACAAGGGAAGGGCAGCATTGGCAACTGGAAGCATGAGCATTGCTGGGAGAGCAGGAAATGTTGCTTGCTGAATCTGGAGTGAGATCTAAGAACATGTAGAAGCTAGAGCTTCAACACTGCAGAATTATACAATGCTCTCACAACAATTACAGACTATGTCAGAAGGACAAAGCACCATTCTGGCATTAAAAATGAAGCAGAAGATGTTTTGTATCACACAATTTCTCTGTTTGTCTATTTTAATCTATTATTCCTTCAGACAATCAATTTGAACAAATACAATTTTGACAGAACAGGAACTATTACTCTCTCAGGATATTTTTCAAGTTTCTGGAAGTTTCTACTTAAAAACACTAAAGATAAATGACACCTAAATATTCATAAACTACCCTATTCCCCATCTCCTGCCAAAACCAGCAGTACTAGGTAGATGTAAAAACTGCCAGGTACAAACAGGAGGAGGAGACAACTCAAAGAAATCAACTCCTTTCTGTGCAGACCTTTGAAGTTTGTTGCTCACGGATGGCTGCCTGGAAACGCCAGAAACTAAAACAGTTGGACTTTTATTCCTGAAAATCCTTAGGGCTACCATTCATTCCACTTTCCTGCAATAATCTGCTGTATGCGGCATTTCTGTGTGATCCATTGAAGCCTGTAGATCTTTCTACAGCACTTGAAAGTTGTTCTCCATACAGTATCTGCACAGATGCTCACCCTACTAACTCTAAAACTTTATACTTCGACTTGGGAAGTAACTGAAGGAAAGAAGAATGCAATCCAGTAAATCACAAGATGGTTCTGAATGTTATTTCCATTACCCACAACACTTGCTGTTTCTCAAAATTTTGTAATATTTACTTTCCTCTGCCACCTAATCACTGAATAAAATTCAGACCTCCACAGCACCCATACTGTACAGACACAGGCAGTGCATCTACTTCCCAGGCAAGGTTTGCACACAGCTCTGTGGTGCAACAAAGAGATAACAGCTTTGCAATTCACTCCCATAGAGCACACACTTGTTACCAAGAAGCAGCTTAGAGTTTCAGCAACACTAAATATAAAACTCTCCCTCTTCGTTTAAGGAGCTATTTGTTACTGTACCTGAGCACCAGCTCTGCGTTACTGCCCATTCTCATTTCAGAAGGAACGTGGGCAAACCTTAAGTTTTTGGAAACAACTGCAAGCCAGCCAGGACAGCCATATATACACACCTATAGGTCACATCACCTGCTGTCTTAAACACCCCTGCTGAGCCATAATGAATGGTATGTGCAGGACATAATTATTTTACCACAACCCCAGAACAGTATAAATCAAAAGGAGCTTGATAATGATGCTTCAGTAATTTGCTTTGTAATGCTGTGATTTTATTTTTAATTTTTTTCCGTGTTATTTTACACAGCACATCTTTTTCACCTTCATAAAAAGGCACACAAGTATAGAATGCTGTAACTGAGGTGTGACATTCTGTTTGCACTATGAGTTAGCGAGTGACAGCAGCAAAGAGACAGCAATACTTACAGAGACTGAAAATATCCTCAGAACAAAGCGGGCCCTAATCAGACGGATTGGGTTAACTAGCACTCACACTGTTTTCTTTACAGAGAAATTAGCTCACAAATAACTTCTCCAAAGGGTGTATTTCTGCATAGGTTTTATTAGATGCAACAGTAAAGAGAAATGGAGAAATCCTACAGTAAGCAACTTCATGGGGTAGACTGGACCAACATAGATAATTCCAACACACACATGCACCTTGCACACCCTGACCTATTTAGTTACATCAACAGCAACTAAAAACAACTGGAAAAATATGTTTTGTCCAGCACAACTTCTTTCCAGATGACAGAAGAAAATACACGAACCCTGCTTTATAAAGTGTATGTTCTACTGTTAAATAACTGATTAGAGGATGCATCAAAAGTCAGGCATGGAAACATAACTTAACACACTTGGCAAGAAGCACTAGCATAGCAATGGACTACATTAATCGCTAAATTTATAATATGTAATCGGGAAAACAGAGGCAGCAATAGCACAAGAGCTATTCTTCACAAAACCTAAGGATCAAACTGCCTCCTCACGTGCTTTGCTTGCATAACAGTGCTGGAGACGGTAAAGCCCATGATAATAAAAAGGAAGGCTACATTTATTGGGAGACAAACCTGCCTTTTTACAAATTGTTCAGTGTATTCATTTACAGGAATGTATATAGGATATAAAGATGTGATTTATATACATATACACACACTTTGCTGTTTGAATTATAAAGGCACCCACTCAACCAGGAAGCTGTAGTAAGGCCTGCCACTTAACGCAACTGCAGAAAGTTGCTGAAGTTAGCATTTAGGCATAAGACCTTTTAATAGAGTAGGTAGAGCATTAACCAACAAGGGGAAGAAAGCAGGAACTGACAAGGCCACTGCGAGAAGGCCGGCTCCACAAAAGCAGGACAGCTCTGGGTGGCATGCTCCATGCTTCCAGAGTGGCCTGCGAGGGAGATCCCGCCTCAAAAACAAAACAAAACAAATATATATAAACGCACAGCTATAAAAATATAAAACCGCATCAGCGCCACTTGAACGAACCATTTATTTTTTTTTTTTTTTCTTCCTCGCGAAAAATAAGCAAGCACAAGTATTACAACACCCCTTACAAGGGAGCGGCCCGAAGCTGCGTCAGGAGAAGGCTCCTCACCCACGGGGCGGCACCCGGGGACCGCACCCCACCCCTCCCCCCGGTCCCTCCGCAGCCCCTCGGGGGCTCAGGCACCACGGCCGTACCAAGCGCCCCTCCTCCCCCCGCCTCCGTCTCCCCTCAGCCGGGGTCCGGTGAGGGAAGGAGCGCGCGACCGCCCCCGGCCCTCACGCCCGGCCGTTGCTCGCGTCACATGCCTCACCCTCCCCCCCGCTTACCGGAGGCGCCCAGCAGCAGCAGCAGGGGGAGGAGGGGGTGAAGGGCGGCGGGGCCCCGGCACGTCTCCATGTTGCCGGCCTAGGAGCTCTACCGAGGGGCAAGCGAGGGAGGCAGGCACGGCAAGAGCCTCGCCACCGGTCATGTGAGGGGAGGGGCGCGGCTCGGTGCTGTGGTTCGCGGACGGAGAGCCTGCCGCCCGTGAGGCGGGCGGGACTTCCCGCGGCACGATCCCGCTTCTTCCTCATGTAGGGATGTTGAGGGGTTTCTGTCTGTGCTCGCCTTTGTCACGCAGAAGGGAGGGGTGTTTCTGGGCGCATATGAGCCCCTTCCAGACGCGAGGCTGAGGGAAAAGATGTTGTGTGCCCGGCGTCAAAGCCGCGGCCTGCACCTCAGGGGAGGCTGGGCTGCGTGAGGAGGGCTGAGGGAAGGTGCGCCCCCCAGAGCACCCCACCGTACACAGGTGTTCACTGCAAAAAAAAATAAAGCTTTAAAACATCTGCCGTGTTAAATAAAGTAATAAAGGGGTGAGGAATGGGCTAAAACAAAATACTGAAGTTGGGTAGCAGGGTAGGCATGGCAAGAGCATCAGACAGGTGAGCGAGGCTTCTCGTCACGAAATGGTGGCCACAGCGCCCTGTGTGGTGCCCCCATTTCCAGCTGTCCTGCCAGGGTGGTGGTAGATCCATCGCCTGCCCCACAGGCAGCAGCCACAGCTTTTGGGGGGTATTCATGTCCCTAATGCTGGAGCACGTTCAGCCCTGGCAAGCTGGTGCGGTGACTGGACAGAAACATTTCCTGTAATTGCCTCCGCTGAGCAGGATGGGGTTTGGCACTGGCACAGAGAGCTGGGATGCTTTTCTGCTGGTTTTGTTGATGCCAAAATGCAGAGCAAAGGTGGGAGAAAGTGACTGCCTGGTGCAAACCTGTGGAAAGGACAGTGGGGTAGGAAGGCAGGGAAGGCAAGAAACCTGCTTGAGGCTGGATGAAGGTATAAAGTGTGGTGTAATGCTGGACTGCAGGAGAGAAAAGAGAAAAAAGAAGATCAAAAGAAGACAAGACTAGTCTGGCAAAGAAATGAGATATGGGGAAGAAGAAGAAGAGGCTGAGACTGGGAGACAGAAAAAGCAATGGCTTGAGGATGCTCTCAGTAACCAGGAGCTCTGGGTCCAGCAAGGAAAGGCTCTCCTGAAATAAGATATTCCTGCATCTGGTGCTGGAGGAAAACTGCAAATCCTATCTGAATAGTCAGGAACTAGGAGACATGCCCAGTCATGAGAAGAGAAAATGAAAGCTCTCTCCAAGGACAATAAAACACATTAATCTGATACAATGAGACAGTGGGAGTATAGATGGTGTAGATAGGAAAGTGGTATGAAGTCCTGAGGAAGTAGAAATAATGCAATTGGTGGTGAAAGGTCAGTTAAATATTCTCCATTGTGTACTTGTAATACCATACTTCTCCATGGTAAAATACTTTGTACTTTTTCAAAAGCACCACAAAACAACACCTGTCAAGGCAGGATCACCACTGAAAACAGTGAATTGTGCTATGGGGGATCCATGCCTAAGTGCCTGTGTGGTCAGATTTGTTCTCTTATTTCTTTAAATTTCTTGCTGTGATTCACAAGTTCTCCTAGAACCAACCTACTGTGTATATACATACCTGTAGGTACATCTGCCTAAACATCTTGTGTGTGAACATCAAAATTCATGTCATTTCAAAATACACAGAAATAATATATATTTTTTATTCAGCCTTTGTGCTTTTATTTTTTAATTATAATTTACAGAAAAGTTACCTACCAAAATAAACTTCATACCAGAGCCAGCACTTGTTGCAGGCTGCAGGGGAGCATCCGGTAACAGCATCAGGGTTGAAACCACTAATTCTGACAGTAGCAAGTCTTTCATCTTTCTCAGTTCTATTGTGAAGAACAGGATGTTTCAGAGGCTTGGGAGGGTCCTGCCTCTGGTGCTTTTACGTTTCCTCATGCTTCATTGCTTTGGTGCAAAGTCCTGTCTATAAAGAGTGGTGTCTCAGGGAGTTAGGAGCAATTACATTAAGAGGATTTGAGTATTAAGATAGAGACATAATTGGGCTTTAATTAATAGAAGTAGGAGAAAATGTTTGGTATGTTTCAGGCACTTTGTGTGCTGGAATGTTGTATTTTGTGTTAACTGGAACATTGACTTCAGGACATGTAGCTTTATTTATAAACATTGCTATATTCAAGTATCCCCTTTTTCTGAGAGAAGAATCCTGAACATTTTTGATCTTTTGCTTTGTACTAGGAAACAGACCAAAATTACAAGAAGTTCTGCCCAATAAAGGGAGACCGATTACTTTGTTTCCATTGCAGCAGTTTAGGGAAATGTGAAATGAAATGGCAGATACCATAACTAGTGAATCGGTTTCTGTTCAATAACACAGACTTAAATTAGCAACTGGTGTAGGATTAAAAAACAGTTTATATTAAACTTTAGTTTAATACAAAAGTGAGAAATACATTATTTTACACCAGAAACATCTTCGTTAATATCAGAACACAGATTCATCTCTTTGCTTGTTTGCACCTAGTTGCTTTTCCCTCCCTGCACTTCCATCCTTGGTATACAACCACTTTCCAAATGCATTTTGTGGTGTTTTGCCATTTTACCGTGATGTGTTGTATGATCTTTTTATTCAGGAGTTTACTTCTTGCTTGCTGTATTAATCAGGATAAATGAGAGGATGGTTCCTCCCCTGGAGCTATGGAAAACAACATACTGGCCTAATCCTTCTTGCCATGAAGTTAGCCCCAAACTGGCTGTAAGACTAGCAGAAAGCTGAACTCGAAAGAGGACAGGGGCTGTCTTGGAGTTAGCTCAGCAAAACCTATGTGCTTCATGTGTCTGAACATGGTGGTTATCCACGAAGGTTGTTTGGGGTTTTGCAAAGCAGTTTGCTTTTGCGCAGTGATTCTCTCCTCTGGCCCAGCCAACTGACAGAAGCTCGGTTTTGGTAGTATTCTCCCTAAAGGGAGAATTTTTGGACAGTTCCCAAGGCCTGTCTGTTGGTAGCTCTGGAAGGAACAAAATGAACTGTGCTCCTCTCCCTCTGTTAACAAACCCTCTAGCTTTCCTTAGAAAAACATGTACTGGCTGGGGTCAGAGGTTGTTCGATTTCTCTTAAATTCTGTGGAAAACTGGTATGTTCAGTACTGGTAGGATTCAAGCTCTGACAAATATTCATTATTTCTTATTTGTTGTGAATAATTAATTTGTGCATCATGGCAACTTAAAGATGGTGGCATTTATGTGGTAGCTGGACCCCAGTAACACAAGATCCAGCTCTTGTGGTCAGATGTTTTCCTCTAATGATAGAGGCCTGAACAATTATAAGCATGATGCTGAAAAAAATGCCTTCCCTTTTGCTTACTAGAGAAATGATTTTGCATTTGGCATGATTTTGGGAGCCACTGGTGGATGGCAAGCTGATCCTGTTTTTGGAAGACACTCCTTCCATTTACTTCTGGATTTGAACACGAGGACTGCAGTGTTTCTGTACAGCATTACATTTTTACTGCAAGTTTGATGTCAGTAGTTTTAAGAAGGTATTGACATGCACTGAAGACATCTGTGATACATTATGATTTCTTATTTAGAATTTGTTTCATCAAGGCATATAAATGCATGCCTAATTTCAAGCGTATAGGCTGTTTTATGGCTTTCATTCACGTCATATGCTTGATGCCCAGCATATGCTTAATCCTGTGTGAATCCTTTAGCAGTTTCAGCTGGTTGGATATTAGGTTTGTAATCAGATTTTTCTTAATCTGGAGACTCGCAAAAATTGATGGGTGGTCAAAGCAAAGTGTTTGGTGTTTAACAAAGAACCAAGTAACCTAATGCTTTTGATCCATGGTGCAGAAGAGTACAGCTTTGCAAAAAAAAAAAAAATACCTAGGACATGCAGTAGTTACTAATTTATTCTAATGTGTTTTTATTCAACCTTTTAGAAACTTGCTTAAACAACATGCTATTTTGCATGTCTTTTCCAGAGATGTTTCTGTGGGAGGCAGGGGAAGTCTTTGGCACTGCTGTGCAAGGGAGGAGCAGAGCAGGGAGAGGCTGGCACAGTGAGGAAGTCACAGAGCCACTTGTGGGAGGATGAAATGTGGGGCTGTGCTGACCTCAGCTGCTTGCTGAGGTTTTCCTTCTTGTGCAGCCCCATTTCTTGTGCTGGGCACTGGAATAGGGATTTGCTGTGCCTGGACACTTTAATGAAGAATAAACATTGTCCAGCACAGCTGGCAGCTGAAGCACCTCAGCTGCGTATGTTATTGGAAACGTGTGACTCCCAAGAGGTCTGCTGCTGGGGCCCTAAAACAATCGCTTGCTATCTAAAAATGTAAGAAAGCTGCAGTTCAGTCTCACTCTGAGCAGATGGCGGTGTTTCTCGGCAGCTTGTTCTCTGGAGGAGGTGGTGGTAGCAAACCAAACCATTAAATGCTGCTGCACCAACAAACTGCTGAGTCAAGACATGGAATGCCAAAAAAAGAAACCTTTGTGCTGAGGTAAAGGGATCAGAGACTAGGCTACAGGACACAGCTGCAAAACTTCCTGCCAAAGCCCTCTGCCAGCTCATGTTGTGACACAGCTGGGAAAACACATTCCCAGCTCACAGGGAGAACCAAATATAGGTGAGAAGGCATTTGGCCACAGATGTGTTATTCAAACACACTCAGAAAGTCATTTTAGTCCTGTGCTGGCTGGGATATCGTACCTGTAAGCAGATTTTAGGAAGCGAGGACAACAGTGCAGGTGCAGCAGGTGCTGCTTTGCTGCCAGCCCTGATGCAGCTGTCACTGGTTTACAATACCAAGTCACACGCAAGAGCACCCACCAGCTGCTGCTGGTGATGAGTAGTACAGTGATCAGCCATCAGAAGATGGCAGGACATGAGATTCACACATGTTGTGAGATTTTCAAGATTTAAATCTGTTCGATGTGGAAAAACAAACTTATTTTTTCAATAGATGGACTAATGACTCAGGGTATTCTTTGGGCAAAGTAGAGCAAATGTCAATACTCTCCCTTTTGCATTTTTATCTACATAGATGGCTGACTTTCTGGAGATACATGTGTCAGCTTCAGAGAAGAAACTGTTTTGTGAAGAAGCCTGACTTTGCACAAGAGGGCATCTCCCATTTCCACTCTCACAGAAAACACACTGACTGCACACTGACTGTAACTTTTTCAGAGAAATGTCAGCAGGAAGTTTCAAACTCAAGCAGGAAGCTATATCTAGATTACAGGGCTGGAAGGGAAACTACATATCACAGAGCTGTTGTCTTACAGGGATGTTACCACAGAGCTTCAGCGCTCCATCATGCCTGTTCCCAGCCCCGGCAGAGCAAGCAGGCGCTAGGGCTGTCAAACCCTGAGCTCGTACCTTCCACTGCCCCATCCCACCAATACTTTTGGAGTTTGAGGCTTCAGGTCTGATTTGTGCCTTTGGAGCTAGGATCTGGTGCAGCTGCTGCAGGAATAAAAACAGCAAGAAAGGAGGCAAGGGCCAGGCAGAACATCACCACTGTGGGCGAATGGCAGCACTGCAACGCTCAGCTTGCAGAACCAGTTCGACGCAGCATAGAGCAGGCCCTACTGGTGCTGGGGCCAGGCAGCTCTTGGCACTCCTTGCAGCTTTGTTCCCAGCCTGTGCCTCCTTCCCAGCATGCACCCAGCTGAGCAGGGCCTGAGGCAGCACCAGACACAGCCTTCAGCAGACATGAACAGAGCCATGCTGCTGGAAGCCTGCAGCTGGCACTGAGGGGAACATTTGCTTCCCATAGACAGAGCGCTGTTTTAGAGAAAGGTAACCCTTTTGTGAACATTGTCAAAAACAGCTATCAGATATACTTCAAACTTCAGACCACACAAGTGTGAGCTGAATGCACACTGTGATTGCATGTGAGGCTTTCTCTGAGAGGTGGGGAAAAGCAACACAAAGTGAACATAGTGGTAATAATCCAGCTCCAACAGATCAGTAAGTATTAGAACTACTTCCCCTTTCCACATGGTAAAAAGGAAATCCATTCCTTATCCTCTTAGGTGCAGCATACTCTCATGCTCTCTCCCTGCTGCAGAGGCAGGGTGGCTATGCCTCCTACAATCTCATTTTTACTGAAAACATTGTTAGATGGAGCAAAGCTTCTAGACTTACACTTGTTTAGAGAAGACAATTTTTCATAATAAAATGCCTAAGTGATTTTAACTTTTAACACAGAACACCTAGTGACGTCCCTATTATAAAATACAGATATTTCAAGCTGACAAACATCTGATCGATTTCAGGAGTTTAGCTAAACAGTCGTCACTAAAAATGTAGTATTTGCTGGATATCAACTACCAGCCTTCAAAAAAAAGCTTTATATGGTACTGCCACATGGTACTTGATTTTAGAAAGTTACCTTTGACACCTCTTTTGTGTGCACTTACGTCCCATAAACAGCAGCAAGGCAAGATCTAAGAGATATCTGAAAAACAGCCTTGTACGAGGAAGCAGTTACTTAACCAGAAGAAATAACTGCTCCATTGTAGGTAGATCAACCATCTGTCGCTCCTCCTTGCAGTTTAATTCAAAATCAGGATAGATTACTTTATGAAATACTTCTATTACAGTAAACCATAGTGTATTTACTGCTTTTGTTCAGAGGGAATGGACAGAAGGTCCATCAGTCTCCAACTACTAATCTGCTTTGTAGGATTATTATTTTTTTTAAACAAAATTCTATAGGATTGTGGAATACATAGAAAGTAGAAAATATTATTTTTAAGAAGAAATTGTTAGTGGAAGAAACATGCCATGCATTTAGATGTCTCCAAGCTATAACAGAAAAAATGTCACTTGAGCAGCATTAGTAAATGACACCATATCTATTTTAAAATGCCACCCACTAAGACTGTTTTGTGATCACGGCAGTGCTGTGCAAGGTCAGCCTCCCTACAGTACATGCAGGGAGACCTTCAAGAGAACTGCTTGGAAGAATCATCACTTGCCATCCTGTAGTTATCTGTGCTTTCAAGCCACCTCTCAAGTGCTCCAAAAGCAAAACCACCTCGCATCTCTCCACCAGTCCCCAGAGCACCTGCATTACGAGAGGCTGGGCTGAAGATATTCCCTGCAAATTCTGCTCAGATTTAGTCTCACAGTTCCAAATAGCTGAAGAAAAAATAGGAGCTGGCTCAATCAGCCATCACCAACTAGACAAGCCACGGCCTTTGTACTCCAATGACTGTGCCAGAACCATTAGAAAAAAATCATTAAATGCACTGGTAGACCAGGAATAGTGCTCTCACCTTTAAGGCCAGACATACACCAGGAGAGTAGCCTCCTCTACTAGCAACAGGCCACCACATTTGGTGTTTTTGTACCATTTCTGGTTTAGAAAACTCAAGGGATTTTAATGACTGAATAAAAACGTAACTACTCATTATTATATTTAAATAGCAAATTTTGCTATCAAAGCACAAGCTAAAGATTTTAAAGAAGCCAGAAACATTAGTAAGCCCAATGTACAGAAATTTGAGTAAGAAGGCATTTTACACAAGTTTATCAACACAAAACTGTTTAATATTTATTAAATGACACAAAATACCTAGATAACAGACTCACTCTCTGAAAGGACATGTATTTACATTATTTACCAACTTTAAGAAAGACTCTCTGTACTCATATCAGACTTGTTATGAAACATTAAAAAGGTTTTGCTGCTTTTTGCATCGAAGGATGCAATGACGACACATGCCCTGTTTGCAAGTCTGCATAAACTATAACTTTTTGATGCAGTGAAAAAGCACTTTTTTTTTTTAGTTCTGGTAGCCGAGTGAAGAGGCTTCTGAAAAGTAACAGGGTTAGTTTTTTTTCCCCCACTCCAGACATATTCTGAAGAACTGTTATACAAAAAGTATATTACATTTTTGAATGCTGCTGTACTCTTACAATTTTAGTGTAACTTTTCAAAGAAAATATTATTCCTACTGTATGAAATCACTAAAAAACCAAAGTGGTATCTGAACATTTCATTAGATACACTTTTGTTTCTTTAAAAAAAAGAAAAAGACATTAGGGCAAATGATATGCTTAGGAAAAAACAAAAGTCTGACTGAGAGCAGAGACCAAAATATGAAGCACAGCTAAAGCAACTTAACAATTTGCTATTTTTTTTTTTTATTAACTATTTACTTTGGCACCTTTGTGTAAACTATAGAACAAAACAATGTTTACAACACATTTGCAATTACAGCATTTAAACAAAATGGTCACTTTTTAAACCAGCCAAGACAAAAAAATAGTCCATTTATGGGTATAAAGATTAAAAAACCTAAAATATATATTTCTAAGAATAAACTGCAATTTCTTATGAACAAGGTGCTATAAACTGCATGCAAGAGTCAAGATTAAAAATGTGTGGCCAAACAGACAAGCTGCGTTATAGCCAGATGAATTGTGGTCCAAGCCCACTCCTATTTTTTTTTTTTTTTTTTCATTTAGAGATAGATATGGCTCAATAGGCAGGCACATGATCCCAGCAAGAAGTTGTAGAATTATACGGCTGGACAAGAAATCTTGGCTGCAGCTTTGTCATTAATCAGGAATGAGTGAGACCTTAGCAGAAGAGATGAACAAGTTCTTGGGGAAAAGCCATGAAGATCCAAGAATGAGAAGCCTTCTCCCCTCCCCTCTCTCACCCCTTCGCTCAGCCTAGCCAGTATTCTCAAAATCTATTCTTCGGGTTGCTTTAACTAGGTTGCCACTCAGGGTCTAACTCAGATCATGGAAGTCTCATGAGAGTCGTGGACATTTTTCTATGTACTAATTTTTGCATTTAAGTTACTGAAAAGGATGGGATAAAAATTAAATAAGCCTTTTTACCTTTCTGGTTGGTTTGACTGAATGCAACGCACTTGTCTGATGAGGGAGGATTTTACCAGAGCAGACGTTTTTAACGTGGTGGTGGTTCCGATTTTTGGAACCAGTTCAATGGTTCCGATTGAATGGAACCAGTTCAGTGTTGATTTAGTCATCTCCTGCCTCCCAAAGAGAGAAGTTTTATGCTCCTTCTCCAAACACCTTTTTAAAAGGAATATTTTATTGGCTAAAGATACAAAACACATACAAGAAAAAGAAACACTGAATGGAAAATGCAGAAATTGTTTTTTTTTTTTTTCTTTTGTGTGTGTGGAGGGGGGTTATAACATGTTTTCCTCCCCAGTGGATGTCTATTTGAACTAATACTTAAAGATTTGCCTCTGTTTTCTGGAACAATCTTCAAGTTGCTTACCGCATAATTGTATTAGCGTTTCTTACAGAGGCAAGGGTGGTCCTGGATGCCTACCAGAAGTTATGCTGCAATAGCATCAGAAGATAAGGTAGATTTTCTGCAGATCATATAAGGAGCTGTATGACAGTTAGTGGAGAGTGACAGCAAACAACTTAGTAGGAGAAAAAAACAATCATCTGCTTCATCTGTCAACTAAGGACTGCATACTTTTTGAGCTTGAGCAAAACAGCTGGAGAAAACATGGAACTAAACAATGGACCAAAAAAGCAGCAAGGATGGGATGTGTCAGATGCAAAACAGACACGCACGCACTCCCTCTCTCACACATACACACCCCTGAATGTGGTATCACAGTGATAAAAAGTTATAGATCCTAGATAGCTAAGTTACACTGTCACTAAAAAAAGTAACATCTTGCTTTCAAGAAATATCTGGTATTTTACCAGGACTATCAGTGCCTGAAAGAGGATGAGGTTTTTCACTGTACTTTGCAACACAGCTGACTGTAGGTCTAAAGCTTGGCTGGGTAAGGAAGAACTGTTATGTGGATGAGTTACTTTTTCTGCTGACACTTTTTTCCCCCCATGTATTCCTGGCATACACTGCTATAGCAATAAAAATGCATTCTGTTGAGAAAAGCTCTACATTCAAGTGACTTAATTCTCCCATGTCTTATCAAGATGCAAAGAATGCTTTCTGGTCATCTACGAACATGTTTTAGATGCCTCGTAACAATACTTAACTATCTTTCTATATGAGAGGTAGGCTTCTGGTTTCTAGGAGGCCTGCCACATCTAGGGCTGAGTTTTTAAAGCTTTAAGTTAAAGCAATCCAAAGCAGGGCAGTCTTGTAAGCGCCCTGTCTAAACCTTGAGGTTTGTTCAAGTTCACAATGTTGCAAAGCAAAACACATATTAAAATTAGTTTGTAACTTTTGTTCTTACAGCTGAACCACAAGAACAGTGTGGCTTTTCATAAATACCTTTAAATAGATTCTCTTTTGTAGAGTATTGCTGCCAAGAGGTGAAGGCCTCCTACCCATGACTAGTAAAAACTGTCACTTTTGTTTCCATTATGGCTGTTTTATGCTTAAAATTCCCGAAGGTGAACACCAAGTCTTACAGGCAAGCCATTTAAATATAAACCTGAACTTGTTTTGTTGTAGCAGTTATTTAAGAATGGTATTTGTATATATAATATATATGCCCGCACTGCAAACTTTATACATCATTTTATATTGGTATCATTTTTATCTTAATTGCAACCAAGAATATATTCCACTAGATCAGCAATAAGCATAGGTTGGCTTATTCCCTATTTCCCCTCCCTCGAGGGAAATCCAGGTGTGGGTATCAACCAGATCAATGGTATGTTTTTAACTGAAATGCATTCTGTACAGTAAATAAAAAGTTTGCATGCAGTTTAAGCATTTTAAAGGCTATTTTCTTACATTAACTAACCTTCTTTTTCCATTTAAAGGTGTGACAGACATCTGTCTTATCAAGGGACTCCTCTTCAGACCCAGAGACAAATGGAATTATGAAGACCAGATACCTTCTTGTAGCTTTCTGCACATCTTACTAAATAACATGCAAAGAGTTCAACAGCATTCTTCTTAAAATGTAAATAGTACTCTTTAAATGGGCATGTTAACCACTGAAAGAAGTCGTCCACTCTACTATACTTCTCCATTACACTGCTTTCATTCAGTCATCGGTAGTATAAAAAGTCAATTAATGGGATCAACAGGCTAGTTTATCCACTGGCAATTGCGTATGACACCAAGTGTGCAGTAAAACAAAGGCCAACATATGTTTATGCAATATAGTTGTATTGATTTGGGTTTTCTTTATCTCTTTCCATGTAGTCCCTGTCAATTAAGGATTCTATTCTCTTCTTAAGGTCAGCAGGCTGTAAAATAAAGCAGATGTCAGCATTATGATTTTGTGGTCAGTGTTTCTCTAATTCTTTCTATTTAAGCCAAATATCCATACTGTTCAAGATGACTAAGGAAACATCATCACTTAAATCCCTTAGAGCATTAAAGATCCTTAAATTTTCGGTGTATAATTGACTGAAGAGAAAGTTACAGAATTAGCTTGTTACTTTCAGCTAAGCATAGTCTTTTTACAGCAGGGAAAGATTGCTGCTGCTGTTTAAACTGAACTCTACTATGAAAAACTGCAATTCATACATTTCATACCAAAGCAGTTTTATTTGTGACTTTTATCTAGATGGCGTAAGTTTCATTTTATCTTGATGCAAATAAGTTTTGCAAGAGTTTGGGTGCCCTATGACTTTGTTCAGTGAAGAACTTACATAAAACGTCTCAAGACAGAAAAGTAAGGAAAAGCAAGATCAGCTACAGTTTATGTAAAACTTACAGGCCTGCAGTAGCTTAACATGTTAACAAAGCAGAGTAATATGGCAATAACTTTAATTTTAAATTCCCATTGATAGAATGCATTGTATATTCAAACTCAAATAGATACATCACTGTCTATTTGAAAATCCATTTGGCATTTGTACACAATAAGCTATCATTCATATTTTGCAACTGTGGGCTGCTTTAGTTTTGAGACATTCACCAATACCTAATTTTCATTCCACAGATACTTGTATATATCAACTAATATAATCTGTCTAGAAAAAACATTGTACATTTATTGGCTACTAATTTATTAAACGTTATCAACCAAATAAAGTTAAGAATCAAGAACACTTCTGCATATCTGAACCATTTTTCTCTCATCCCAGAACTGCATTGCCAGAAGACACAAGCAATGCAAGAACATCCGTGTGTAAACAAAGACAGCTTAGCTTTCAATTAGTACCAGTAAACTCACAGTTCTGAGAACCATTTTTAATATGTTTTATCAACTTACCAGAAGCCAGAGGCAATATTCAGATAAATGAATGCAACTGGCACTTTAAGAAATTTCTGAAATTAAGTATTTGTCTCTCCTAACAGTTAAAAAAAAGGAACATTTTAGAGGAACACTGTTTAACTGAGGACAGGCCAGGGAACGTAACAGGTAGTAACACGTTTTTAGAAGAAAAAAAAAAAATCAGTACTACACCTTTACTGGGAATTTAAGCTGGTTGTAGACCTCTGACACAAGCAAGTTATGACTCAACGTTTTACGCATCTTCATGATTCGTACAATTGCAGCGTCAATCTGGTATTGCCGGTCCTGGAATACTCTCTCCGTAGTGCTTGCCTGTTCCTCTACCTGATGAACCCATTCAAAAGAGTTTTAAAGAGAATACCAGAACTGTTGAATTAATTAATCTTCATATCTAGCACAATTCTTAGTTTATGACACTCAAAGGTTTACTGTCATATATTTGACATAAATACTTTAAAGACAAAACTGCTCTTAAGAAGAACTTGCACAAGGGATGGTAAATTCACTGAATTGGTTTCTATGTTCACAAATCAGTAAAGCCCTAGAGAATGATTAAGGGTGAAAAAGAACAGTTACTAATTGGAACTTTTGCTAATCAACCTCATTTATAGAGCATCATTGGTATATAAGTTAGTCTGGAAGCTCACACTTAAATCCTCATTGTTATGTTTGTGCTAACATCCAAAATATACATGCATGTTTCACACAGATACCAGTGTGTACATTACAACTGAGAGGGAAAAAAGCTTGTAAGTGGGCAGGCAACAAGATATCTAACCAAGAATCAAAACCCTAGAGCATTAAAAACAAAACAAAAACTAACAACAACAACAATACCGTTTCTTTCATCTGAATTTGGTTGATTTTTATCCTGAAGAGCTTATGTCTGAAATCATCATTGCATGTGAATTTATCACCGTCTTCCACGTCTTTTCCTTTGGGGCTTTTAGTCAGTACTCTGGCTTTGCCACAAGCCAGAGACTGAAGTGTCCTTCTCAGCTCTCCATCCTCTATAGCAGAAACAAGTTGTTTAGTATTTTTAGTCAAGAACACTTGGAAGTACTACTCAGTTGTTTTCAACACCAACCTATCCCAGTGGCTTGCTTTATTTCCTCTAAACTGAACTCCTCTCCTTCATTAAACATGAGCAGCACAAGTGTCTGGAACAAGGAGACCTGAAGTTCTTTTTTGCCCTGTCACAGGGAAAACAACAGACATCAGTAGGGTGTTTTTTCGGTCAAGAAAAAACAATCAAGTCACTGTTCTATGTCAATTCTATATCAATTATTTCACTTAAAGGATGCAGTTGCTCCTTTATATTCCCTAATGAATAAAAGAACAAAAGCTACTGGTCACCTTTTGTTTTTACTATGAAATGCAGAATAAACTAGAGGTTAGAAGGTTAGACTACCAAATACCAAATTTGCTAAGGTATACATCTACTTGAGACAAATTCAAATGCATTAAGTGCTTAAAATCATGGTTAGAAAGACCTCTAATCTAAAGTGTAACAGATGCATTAGTTAAAAACCCAGCATCAGCAACCATAGGATCTTTGCAATAACCATGTTTGATATTTCCTGTTTTATCATTAACATTGTTATGAAAAATACAACTAACTGGTAACATTCCTGGATTCCAAGATAAATTGTCTTGAAATATATTCATGACCATGAAGAAATACTGAAGGGAAATAGAAGCTCTCTAAAACTGACATTTTGGAACTGTCAAAGCAACACAAATAAGAGAAACTACGAGACTCACCTCTTTAAATTCAGCTTTTAGTACACAATGACCTAGTGTTGATTGCCACTGAAGTTTCCTACCACTGTGTTTTCCTAAATAAAAGGTCTTGAAAATCTCCTGCAGTTTTACCATCTAAAAATGGAAGAAAAAAAGCACATACTAATACACAATTTCTACTTTAAAAGCATGCCTCTATACTCCACAATCAAACTACGTAGCAGTTGATATCAAGATGCATTACTGTTAGGCTGCTATTTGGTATAACATGACTCTCTATTCATTACCTCTGGGGGCAGGTGGACCTCCATAGGCACATAAGTTGGCCAATAACCCATAGTCAAGATATTCACTGTTAGTTCAATGTTGCCAGGTACATTCTGATTTTGCATATACTGCAGAAAGAAAACAAATTGAAATACATGAGCATTTATTAAACACATTTCAGGTAGAACTGAAAAGCTACCTGGAGCAGACATTAGAGCACAGAATGCAAGTAACCTTGTGATGCCTTTGCTATGTAAAATGTGAGCTACATACAAGAAAAATTAGGATAAGAAAAAGCACTTTCAGACGTTTTAAAGGTGTTTTTCAGGAAGAAAAAAGCAAAAGAAGTGCTTTGGGAAGCTGATGTGAAGATGTACATAGTTATATTCTATAACTGGATGTACTTATAACTACATACATCTTCACATCACAATTCATGTAAGATACATCAGTTGAAGAAATTAAGCTGCACTTCACCTGTAGTCAAAAAGTTACAGGACTGCTGTAATTGATGTCCAAAACCATTGTCTGAGAAGCATAGTTACTTGCCTAAATGACTAAACTTATGAGCCAGTCCCATCAGAATACAGCGCTACTAACTGCTGTTGAAATGTTTTAGAAGTTTACAATTCTCCTTTTGTTTTCTTTTCTTTATTTTTTTTGTTTAAATCCTCTGTTTCCAGGAAAACAATTAATAAATGCAGTGTTTTTTTCTAAAATAGAGAAACAATTTAAGAAAACAACTCTCACTGATTTTCAGTGGGGACTTTTGCCCATTCCCTTTGAAAGGGATCACTAACAAAGCTCTTTTCTCTGAAGTGAAAGAACATTACAGACAACCATAATAATTCAAAAGGAGTTTAAATAAATTACAATTATAAATGTTTACTAAAGATATCCTGCACTCTCTTATTAGCCTTTTTGAAAATAACTCATTCACAAACCAAGTAAGTGAAGGAGCCATGGCAGGCTTTCCAGCATTACCTGTTTAAATTGTATCATTATGTCTTTTGAAAGCTCCATATCTTTAAACATTCCTTCAAGTTTGCTCGTGAAAGCAGCTCCACATTCTATAAAAAAGAAAATTTCATTCTTTAAAAAGAGATCAACAACAAAGAGTATTTATTGTAAGTATTAGAAAGTACTCTGAAGCAAGACCACCTATTTCAGTAAATGTTCAGCAAATAAAGACCTGCACTTAATTATGAAACGTAGTAAGGTTATAAACGAAAGGGGAAAAGTGTTCTTAATGTGGCAGCTATTTTGCAACCTATTTTTTTCCCCATGCAGACATGACTATTCTTCCTAGGAATCCACAGGCAGCTTGTCACTCAGACTTTGATCTTAATCTTAATGAGCTGCCTGCCAATCCTTCTCTCGATGGTGGAACAACACTGAGCTCTAAAAATCTTATTCCTACCACCCAAAGGAGCCGTACTATGAAGCAATGAAGACCAGACTACAAGACTGCTAGCTGGCAGCTTCACGGTCCAGACCTAATACAGAGTAAATTGCAAGAGGAAAAGTCACCCTCAAGTTCTCTGAACACATCACTGATTTATTCTGCAAGGAACACCAACTCTATCCCACAGGCCACGAGGTACAGCGAACTGCTGAGTTTTGGCTATTTCTGCTATAGTTACTCAAATAAAAGCAAACGATTCTCCCCCCAAAACACCAGTCATTCAAGAATTGCATGCAAAGATTTCTGGCCTCACGTAAGGCATGAAATACAAACAGCATTTCTGGAAGGTCTCATTAAAATTAGAGTTTTCAAAAGGAAGATGGAAAAGAAAGATATTTACCATGTTTGAGTTTGGAAAGCATAGATTTTTCAGCATCGACTGATGCACTCTTCCCAACTAATAGCCTCTTCGCTAGATCTTTTTTATAAAAGGCCTCAAACACATCTTTTCCTGTAAGAGATTAGATTTGACAGTGATCACAAGCTATTACGAGCTTTTAAACATTACTGATATTATGGGGCCCAATTCAAAATTTAATAAGGCTAGCAAGGACCTTCACGTTAAGATTTAAGCAGAGTTGGAGGCAGGTCCCATTACAGGCATTTTAACAAATACTAGTTAAACAGCACTGCACCAGCAAACTGCAAGAGAGAATGAATGCTTAAAAATGTAGAAAGATTGCAAAAGTGAATTCAAAGTATTTTTATGTTGCTGATTAAACAACTGTATCCACACACAAAAACATCACTTACCATATATGAATCTAAATATGATCATAATTTTATCCAGCATTTTTTCAAGTTCTTCATCAGTAGCTTCTTTGTTGCCTGCACGGAGCTTTGAATCTACATATTTAGCTAAAAGAATGTTAAGGGATAACAAGTTTATCATATACCTAATATCACAATGGAAACAAAAATTTACTTGTTTTTAAATCCATATTGTTAAAATCTTTTTATTGTTAAAATCTAAGTTGTTTAAATCACCTGCATAATAAGGCACAGGGGATACCACAATTTGAGGATGTCATATCTCAGCACACAATTCCGTATTACACCACATCTGTTTAAGCTGCATCAGCAACCCCCTCATTTCCCCCCCACCCAAATTCTCACATAGGAAGAGACCAAATGAAAATACCTATGAGTTCAGCTGGCTTATTTGGTCTTTTATTAATGAATGTTTCAAAGGCTTCTTTCATGGCATTTACAAACTTCTCATTCTTGAGAAAGCAAACATCAATAATATGGTCAACTTTATCTTTAAAATCAAGCAGTTCTTGGACCATGGTTTTGTCTTTTTCTGGATTAATTACTATTGTGCTACCAAATGCCTGAAAAATAAAACATGTCTTTCAATTAGTCTTAACAATGAATTTAAATGAAAACACTTTTAAAACTTATGTTATCTTTGTAATGCTTTGGTTTTGATATTCCTATTAGTTCCACTAACACAATAGAAGTAACAGCATTATAAAGGAATTATATATCATCATTCTCAGACTGTATGTTGATTCAAAACCAAACTATCAATAGATAAACAAAATTTAGAACTTTTTTCTGACAAGAAATTTCAGAAGGGAGATGATAGAAACATTTTGGCATTATCAAAACGCATATTGGAAAAAATATACTTGTCTCCCACAACTGCCTATAAACAAGGTAAATCCAAGTTTATTTGAAGTTCAGTAATACAGTTGAACAATTTACTATATTCTTCAAGAAGACCTGAACAGTTACTGTACTTTTCCCAGTAGAGTTTCAAAGGCTGTTCATTAGATGCTTATAAGCAAATATTATTTCTTACAAACATGCAATAGTTTTTAGAGATGACAAATATCTGTTTATAAAACCCCATCAACACCATAATTCTAGAAATGGTACCTTTATGTACTCAATCCAGTGTTGTAAGAGAACTTGCACTCCACCTCTCACACGACTAAATAACTGATACAGAAGAGACAGGTCTTGAATTCGATTTTCATCAAGAAGGTGGTTTAAACCTGCAAATGAGAGAATTTCAATAAAAATTGAAAACAGTGATCCCCAGAGAGCACAGCATATTACTACAGTAAGGGACCTCTTCAATACAAGCATTTCTTATCGATCTGTTAGGTTGTGTGTGTGTGTTTGTTTTTTTTTTTTTTTTTAATTGGAAAGCTACTCCCATTTTACAGAAATCCAGTGAAATGTAAAAGAGCTATCTGGACTGGTTCTTAGGCTACTTTACATAACATATTAATCACAACACCTTTGCTTACTTCTGCTCTACTCTGCCCTAAAAATTTGAGAGGTCTATGCTCTACTGATCAGAAGCAAAGGTCCCTTGGCTATACAGAGCTCTAAGTCTCAATTCCAGCTGAAAAAAATGCATTTTACAGATGTTTGAAGGCAAGCAACTTCAAGAAATATCTTCACTTTTTTTTTTTTTTTTTTAAAAAAAAAGGAACTTTCTGGCAGAATGCCTGACACTCTAGAGCAAGGTTCTAAAAAGTAGATGGGTAAATATCACAAACCTGATACTCCTCTCAATAAACAGTCTGTTCCAGATGTGCAGGACAATGCTCACATACTAGCCAGATTGTGGATGAAACAGATAATTTGATCATTTGATTATCCAACTTTTGCTACACCCATATTTATCTCCAGACTATCCCTCATAGTAACAAATGGTCACTAACTCCACAGAGACTGTTGAAGAGCTGAGGTTAGTGTACATCACTGCTCAAATTTCACTTTTTATTTTTAAATAAAAAAGCCAGCTTTATTTTACATACAGCAAGCAATCAGTGTTTCTCTTTTCTGGTGCAGCCAGAATTCAAAGGCTTTTTCCCTTACTTCTAAGGTCTTCAAAATGCTACTCAACACATGGAACAGAAGAGTCCCCTATTCTAGTTTTCATTTTGCTTTGTTATGTATCTGAAAACACCACTGTGGCTCCTTACCTCTGACAAGGAGAATGGTACTTGCCCTCTTGCAAAATGGTCTGTGCTATTTCATGAACTGAGTAGCAAAGGGCATTAAAGAATGATGTAGCTTGTGTCATCCCCCAGCACCTGAATCTGTCACTTCCTTTTTTAGCAGAGGAATTGAAAGCCCCGAAGCAGTAATTAGAAACATTTCTATAAAGAAGGAAGATTACCTTTCTGAAGAATGGCTGTTAAATGTTCACCTAGAAGTTGCTTTTCTACAGTTGCAATTAGTGGCTTCCTATAGAAAAAATGTTTAGAATTACTTTTCCTTTTTCCAGTATTGATAGTTTTAATTATTTTGAGATTACACTAACTACAATCTGCACTGGGAGTGGTCTAACTATCTGTGGCCAAAGATGTAAAATGAATATACACATTTGTCCTTTTTTCCTCCTTTTTTCGACCAGATTTTGTGGAAATCTTGACTCTAAGTAGAAAAGACTGAAGAGTAAAATTAGTCAATTTTTCACACCCCATTAAGAATATGTAAATATTCTTATGTAAATATTAGGAGTCTTTTACTTGAGAATCCTCTATCCTTGGTCCTATTTTTTTTCCAGGTAGTATGACAGCTGATTAATTGCATTTCAGGAAGATGTTTGGATGGGAAGTGGCAGCCTGTATTTCTAAACAGAGATGCCCAACAATGTTTATGTCGAAGTAGTGACTTACAAAAAAAAAAAGCTGTGTGAACCAAGACAGTACTTCATCGCAACCAAGGAATTTTGGGAAACGAGAAGCATTTGATGATTGTTTAACAACTAAAATAAACTGTAGCTATTAGATGGCTCTCAACAAAAGAGCCAAACCACTAAAGATACAAAGCAAAGAGAGATTACACTTACTGTGTACTCTGATCTAAGTAAGTGATTATCCTGTCTGCTTCTTCTTCCAAGCGCTTGTTGACATGGTGAAGATATTCTGGAACCTGAAAATACCAGAGTAGCCTTTTATGTTTTAATAATCAAAAGAAAAAAAAATGACAATGCCGGTTGACAGCTACAGCAACTCCAGTTTAAAGCACAAATCATTACACTGTGAATGAAGGAATCCTCATCTGAATTTGCTTTCCCAGAGTACTATAAAACATACAAGGCACATTATTGCCCAGTACACTATTTAATGCAACACAATAGTTCCTCTCCTTGAGAAGTGTTCCATCATTAGGCATAAAAAAATAATTGAAAATTCAAAATACCTCTCTTTCCTGCATAAGCCTCTGGCCCTCTGCTGCATACAAGCGGTTAGTCTCTTCCAAGAATCTATGTTCGAAAGAATCTTGATAAATCTAGGGAAATAACAATTCAGGGTAAAGCTTAGAGAGCACTAAATAAGAATAAGCTGGTTTATTGGTTGAAAGCTGAAATGAGCTTACTCACCTGCAAGTCAGAAAGCATACTTAAAAGGCTTCGCAATAAGCTCCTATCAATAGCCTCACCATTTCTTTCCCTCTCAATCAGTAGAAGAATGCCATCAATAGTTTTGTTCTGAACCTTCTGATCACTTATTATATGAGTTCTGAACAATTCTAGCCCCATATCCCTAAAAAGAAAAATAAAAACTTTTTAACATATTGCATAAGAATAAGCCCCAAATATTAATAAAATTTGATCTGGATCAAACAGAGCCAAATAAATTACTTGCATTCTCTGAATTCCTCACTCCTTTGTCCCCAAATCACTCACGATGAACAAACACATACATACTAAAATAATCCATGACAAAGCACCAACTTTAAGTTACAGATTTTAAAGACCAACACTTTTTTCTAAATAACCCCCTAACTTTTGCAGTACTTTTCACTTGACAGGATGATTAAAACTAAATAAACAATAGCTTTCAACTAGGAAAGGAGAATGCCATTCTGGGCCCCAATTTCAAGTTTAAACTGTTGGACAATATTCCTTTTAGTCCATCACTTATTAATCTAAGTGACAAGGCAGACCTCAGAAAATCTCAGTTATTTGAAATAGAAGGATCTCTGTGGCAAAGTAATCCAGGTAGCTTAGCACCCAGTGAAGAGCCAAATGTTGTATAGCAAAGGCACTGTAGGGCATTTGCTAATTACTAAAATCAGGCTGGGGAGGGAGGGGTTGTGTTCGTAAGAAAACCACCTGCTCTTATTTTTAGGTAATTTTTCCCTTTCAAAAATGTTCAAAGAACTTCAAATACTATGCACGTTACTTTTACATTACTAAAGGCAATAACTAGACAACCCAAACCCTGGCACTTCAGTTGTTGAGCATGTCCTTTCCTTTTACTGTGTAAGTGGAGGCTGATATATATTTAGCTAAGATTTGCTATCACAGTTCTAGAAGAATCCCACAATTCATGGTAAGTTTATTAAAAATGTGACCTCCCTTTGCAATAAGAAGGTACGTATTCACCATGTAATTTACAGGTCACTAGAACGCAGCTAATAAGATAACATGGGATAATTTAAATAGTCCCCTCACAATTTTATCCTTTGTGCCCTTACCAAATAGATGGCAGCATTGAATTCTGAAGTACGTAAGTTCGATCCAAGAACAAAAAGATACTTCTAATCATAATCTGGTATGAAAAGAAGAAAAAAAGCCACAATCATTTTACTCTTGAAGCTGAAGAGCAAAACAAATTATGCTCAACAACAACAACAAAAATCCCCGTGACAGGCTTTAGGCAGTGCTTTGTTATTTATTTAAAACACTCCTCCAATTTTGGTGAGCATAGTGAGCTTATCAGTCAACATTTAGCATTTTTCTCTAGAAAAAAAAATAGCTCCTTTCATAACAGGTATGAACAAAAAAAAGGTTGCATAAAAACAACTGTTCAGAAGTGGTGTACCCCCACCCAGCCCCAAGGCCAGACCAACGTGTTAAAAAAAAAAATACTACATTATTTTCAATGATTAATTTCTAACGTATTAGATACAGATATATTTCACAAAGAAGCCTTATTAAATTTAAGGCAACATTTCAGAAGCACAGTGTGTTTGTAAAGGAACAGAATTAAGTAAAGTATCAGCTTGACTAGTGAACTGTTTTTCTTTAAAAGGAAAAAAAATACTTACCATTTGTCTGCAGTGATCTTGCCAGCATTTGTCTATTTTCTTTAGAAAAAGAACACTATCCAACGAATCCATGAAGAAATCATTAAGAAAATTATGATTAATAGGCAGCATTAGTAGCGAAA
This sequence comes from Aythya fuligula, assembly GCF_009819795.1. Classification (NCBI taxonomy): domain Eukaryota; kingdom Metazoa; phylum Chordata; class Aves; order Anseriformes; family Anatidae; genus Aythya; species Aythya fuligula. The sequence continues at coordinate 223,058 of NC_045571.1, forward strand.
TGAACCAGCATTTTGTTTTATTTAAAAGACACTTAACATACAGCACAACAAACTCACCTACTCCCAAACAGGACCACTTAATTTCTTCCTAAAGAAATTTGGAACTTCCTAAACTTGTTTACTTTTAATGAGGGTCATGGTGTAAACAAAGTGTTCTTAATAACAAACCAAAACAATTTGAACTATTTAAAAAAAAGGAAATACACTTCTGAATGCTTTGTCCAATGCTCCATCCTGGCAGCGGCTTGCATGGGAAACAAGCAAACCTCAAAACCCAACAATTCACAATATGTCTAACAGTCTGCCACTACGTAGATTCTGTTATTTCAGCTCATGTTAAGAGAAAAACTTTGTTTGCAAATTTTGACTTGTACTCAGTTCACAGGGTAATTCTGGTACTAATTAACATCCACTTTACAAGATCTCATTCTGATGCAACTTGAAACTTTTCTAGATCCACCATTTTGATCCTCAGAACTGGTACCATCGTACATTTCCAGACCACTAGCATTTTTCCAAACAGAAAAAAAGGAACTAGTTCCAAATTTTTTCTGTTTACTCAAGCATGGTAGGTTTGGTATGTAATGCAGTCACCACAGCCATTTTTAAGCCTTACCTTATGAGCTTCTCTAAGATGTCAAAACGTGTCATAAATACCAAGAACATTTTCTCACGAAGTTATCACATGATTACAGATAAAGGAACTAGCAGTGTCTTTTGTGAGGTCCCAAAAAAATGGAAACAGAGACAATTATGCAAAAAACAGGAATTCAAATCACCATGGCCTACTGTCATGAACTAGTGAAAGAAATCCATCACCACACGCTGGCAGGTAAAAACATTCTGGCTTGTCAACAGCTTAATAAAAAGGATATTCTCTGAATTGGTGAATTTGTGCTTTAATGTGGTCTTCACAGATCTGTCTCAACTGCTTGTACAAGTTTGCAGAAATCTTGTAGGAGCAGAGATTTTCAACAGCCTGAAGTAAAGAGAAACAGATACTAAGCAGTCTGATTATAGTCTGACGTGGTTTTACAAGCAAAGTGAGAGACACAGAATTCTTCTGCTTCTCATTCAAAAGTTACCAGCTTTTAATTGTAACACTTAACAGCCTCATGCAAAAAAGAGAGACATGACACTGTAACAGCAATATGAGAGCCATGCCCTGAACAGCTTAGAACATGAGGACTTATTAATTTCAGTTGGAGTATCGATAACTAATAAGGAACACAAAGAATAAGGATGATGGTTTAGTACCAACAGCTTGCTGGGTTTCATACTTCAAAGCAGACACTAAGGTCCTCATTTTATCAGCTGCTGTGCTCTGCAAGTCACACCAATATTGGTTAAAAAACCAACACTGCTTGTCCTTTCCTTGAGTAAAATTCCCCTTACCCACAAAATTAAGAGTGTGTGTCCATTTACCCCTTGGCTGTATTTAGTTTGAATCCTGAACAATTTCTGGTATTGTAACTACATTCCAGGTGTTTAGAGCTGCAAACATTCTAGATCACAATCAAGTACTACAAGATTTGTGCCTGTGCTTCATAGCAAGAAGACAGAAGTTTAATGAGGACTTGTCTTAGGAGACTGATCACGGAAACAAGCATTCTATAGTCCACAAGCACAATGAAGACTTTTCCAAAATGTATGCCTATTGCCCAGATTTGGCAAGAAACCGAGCAATTCTAACTCCTTGAGAGACAAAGTCACAACACGTGTATATTCTGGAAAACATCTGTAGAAGCAAGAGAGGAAAAATATGTACGGCTTTCAACCAATGCTTCCTGATCTTATTTGTTTTCTTAATGTAAAGTGCTTTAGTTGCCAGTACAACCAACTCATAGGAACAAAGTACTGGAAAATCAAGTTTGCTACCCAGCAACCGTGGGCAGCCAGGCAGTGAAAACAGTTCAGATGTGTACAGTGCATCCCTATTCCATTACACAGAAGTCCCCCGCATCCCCAAATACTTCCTGACAATGCACGTAGATGACAGTGCACATAGAAGCCATCAGCTTCTCACAGTTAACAGCTACCACTGCAAGCACAGCAGTAACCAAAACAGCTAAACCAGTCATCGTTCCTGGGGTGGAAGCACCGGCTTGCTACAGGTAATGTGGGCTCTATGACAGAGTTTGAATCAAAACAAAACCCCAGCCAACACAACCAAAAGAGAAAACTAAACCTGCATAAGCTTATTGTCATAAAAAAACAGGTACAGCAAGAGAGTGAGTACACCAATTAATGCTAAAGCAGCATCTCTGAACACTGGCCTACACAAATACAAACCAGGCATGTGACATCTGAATCACAATTAGGAAAGCCAGAAATTGATTGTCACCATACACAGACATGAAAGTATAGAGATCTTAATAGATGGAAATTGCTGTAAAATTCAGTTCTCAGCCTTAACACTTAAGAAAACCCAAACAAATACAAATATGCAATAGGAGGAAAATTTACTTCATGGTTCTTTGAACACCAAGTTTAGAGAGGCTGATTAGACCTCTAGTAAGTGCAATAAACAGACTTCTCCCACTTATTTTGGAGAAAAAACAGAACTGGAAAGACAAATGCTGTCGACTTGTTAGTTACCTGCACAATCGCACGTAGCCTCACTTCTAACTAGCAGCCTGACACACCAGCAGCCATTTAGCTGTACGTCATCAGCAAAAACTACTGGTCAGCTCCCCCATCTCAAGTGAACATTTGCAGAACTGATGCTATCAACACAAGTGCTATTTAACCAGGCTGCTATAAATCCTTAGAGAAATTCGGCTTTGCGCCATAGATGGAAAAACACGCGTCAGTTTGCACTTATTTTTAATATAGTGCTCATGTAAAGCTGTGCTTTTGCACCTGTGTATCAGAAACTCAGAGATGTTAAACACCAAGTATGTGCTAGAATCTGAGTGCTTGAACAACAGGTACAAAGCTTCTGCATCCACATTGAAAACATCTGTGAAAATGTTTTAGTTTGCAAATTCTGCTCAACTTACTGGCATCATTATATTGATTTTTAAGAGGGCAAGCTTTCCAAGGACACAAACAAAACTTTAAGATTTGCTCTGTGGAGCAAAAACAGTATTGCAATGTTATGTGCACCAAATTTAACTACTGGTGCTACAAAACAATAGTTGTATTATAGAGAGAAAAGTCCTGGTAACTTTAGGAGCTACAGTTCAAAAAACTGCTTTGTTCAGAATTAGTGGAATATAACTTTTAGCCAGGGCGTCGGTGTCCTAAGGATGGTCAGAACACCTAAAAGCAAAGTGTTGTACTTCCTTTGTGTAACACATTTTATTTTTAATTGCAGCATCCACGCCTGTGTCTCTGTTAGAGAAAAACTGGAAAGGGCTCTGATGAGAGAACAACAGAACTTCCCAGAAGTGCTTAAATCCGTGATTGATTAAAAAAGGAAAATTAACAATGGATCTAGTACCAAAGACCTAGATGACTTCTTCCTGGTACTACAAGAAGGAAACTTGTTTTGATAAAGAAGCTGTCAATTCTGTAGCATTTCAGCTGCTCACAGATGTGTATTGTTTTTCTCACTGGAGTGGGTGAGGAACAACATAAGTAATAAAGTTATGGCCCACAAAGAAATAAAGCCTCAAAATGTTTATTCAGCAAGGTTTTCCAACACAGACAACAGTTAAACCAAATTCAAATTTAACTCAATTATCAATTATGTTATTCTGAGGTGCGCAGCAAGAACTTTTGCAGGTTATTTTGCAATTCCCTTCTGTGCTTGGATAATGGTGTCTGCCAAGGCATATTTGGAACCAGATCCATTTACCAAACACCTGTTCAGAAATTACATTGGTTAAGTAAGCGTTTAAAAACACTGTTTGCTATTCTTATTTTTAAATGAAGACATTATTAGATTTATAAAAAGAATACAAAGATTTCAAAGATTTCATAGTGGATTGCACTCTGTTCTTTTAAAACCTAGCTACGTTATTATAATGTTAACACAGATTTAGAAGAAAACTCTTACCCTTTTGTTTTCTGAGCATAAACACCACTAAAAAGCAAGGCTGCGGTAAAACTGAACAGAAATTTCAGCGGTAATTTTGTAGCAGAGGCAAGGTTTTCAATACAACTTTGTATCTTTAAACAATCTTGAACATCCTCAAGAACTTCATTAACTGTTATTTGCTCTGCTGTTTAGTGAGTTATTTAAAATATCAGCCAATATAGTGTATTGTAATTTATTAGTTTCACCAGGTTTTGCAGAATTAACAATACTGTAGTTACTTTCACAATAGCATATATCATCTTGACCAACTGTTAGAAAAAGCTATTTTTAAATTAACATTATAAAGAATTATCATAATTTCAAAAATGCACTGGACCAAGGAACTCAACCAGTGAGGTTACAGGTTCTACAAGGAATGGAAATTTATCTTTCCCTAAATCTGACCCCAAACCTTGCGCAAACAAAACTTTTCTCCCTAACTTTTCACACAAATTAAGCATAAACAAATGGGACTTTTTTTTCTTTTTTGAAAAGGGGAAGGAATGGGGAAGAAGATACACTAAAAACTGACAGAGAGAAGGATTTACATATACACACAGAGAAACCAACCAATGAAGTAATAAAAACTTTAGGAGTAATTAGAGTGCTTCCTTATACCCAGCTAGAGCAGCATGGCTACTAGGCCATTAAAACCACAAGTATGTTAATATGGGGCAGGTGAAGAGAAAGCTGAAAAAGCAGAAGTTGAGTTTACAGAAAAACATGTTAGGAAATGCAGTTCGCATGTGATCACTTCCTAAAACATTTAGGGCAAAGCAATCAAAGCTCTTGCTGGAAATAAATGAATTTTAATTCTCATTTAAGACATAATGCTCAATGATAAGCAACTGCAATCAAACCAAAATGATACAATGGTATTCTATTTACTTTTTAAGAGGCAAATGAAAAGTTTCAGTGTTTAAATGAATTAGTTATAACCCTCAATCACAGATATTGTCTTGAGACAAAGGATTATATCTTTTTCTTACCTAACATTTCTCCTTTAGCATCTACACACCATAAGCCCTCAAACAGTAAAGGGAATACAGCTCCTTGACTTATTTCTTGTCAACTGTTGCAAGGGAAACCACACCTTGGATTATGTTGTGGCAAGTAAAAATACTTTGTTCAAAGTTAAGTATCCTGAGATTTGTATTGATCAACTTCAGATTCAAGAAACTGTTCCATGAAAAGATTTCAAGTGAGAATATCACACAAAATATATTCCTAACATTGTCTCAAAATTGCTTTAAATGAAAAACACAAGTCACCAAAACCCCATCCCACCGCTTGCACTTAAAGTGCTTACCTGATAGAGCTCCTCTAAATTGTATTTAATTGAAGTGCTGTTCTGGATAGCTTCTACAGCCTCTTTCAGTTTTTGCCAGGTTTCATCTGTGTAGTTTTCAGGCAATTTGGGTTTATCTTGAAAAGAAATTATTTTATAGAATTTGAGAAAGTATTAAGTAAGAGTAAAACATTTTACCTTTTACAGAAAGGCATAGCTCAGAGAAGACAGGCTGATGCTCTAGGTTGTACTTACACATTAGTGTAAAAGCAGTACCTTATATTTGAAACAATATCACATCGTAAAAACTCAGCATTACTCTTCACATACACATCACAACATCAGTAGCCCAAATAGTATGTGTGATTTATTAAAAAAATAAAAATCACAATGTGTCATATGTGAGCAGCTTAACAGGTAGAAACCCTAAAAACCAGCAAAACAGACCTGCATCTTCATAATGCTCCCATGTTGTACAAGAATAGCACAGATAGGAGTAAAAAACTGAACATAAAAGCTGAAAATGATGGATTAACAGCTGTGTATAGATTATTTTTATTAAGTTCATTAATTCTACTCTGTATTAGCACTTGGAAAGAAACCCCAAGACACATGCATGGAAATACTTTATAATAAAGTAAGGATTTATAGTCACAAGGAAAACCTTCCAATTTTGAACTAACCAATTTATACATCTCATGTGTTTGGCCAGTGAATATTTGTGAGGTTAGCCCTCTTTTAATGTTCACACACACCAAGCTTTGCAGATTTGATGCTTTCCATTAAGTTCCTCCCATTTAAAAAAAGGTTGAGAAAGATTAGCCAAGTCACACACCCAGAAAACCATAACTATTTAAAAATTGTGTTCTCAAGCTAGTTAAAACAACACTTTTTGTTGTGATACACAAATTCCCAAATGGAAACAGGAGGAGAAACATTAGGAAGCCACATGCACATCCATGCCACCAACAAGTGGAACTGATCCAGAGTATTTGCTCTATTTAAATGGACTTCTGCAAACCCAAAGGTTAAAAAAAAAAAAAAAAGAAAAAAAAAAAAGCTTTTTGATTTCTCTTGAAAAAAAAAATAATAAAAGCAAAACAACGCCACTTCTCTCTTTTTGTTTATCCCCATACATTTCCCTACAGTATTGGCAGTATCTCAACATTGCTGTGCTGTAAGAATCTATAAGGACAACTCGTATAAGCAGGACTTGACCACTTTCATTAGAAAGAAATGAGTATGCTACTCAGCAGTAAATACCAAGATTTGAGGTTTTGGAAAGTTGTAAAGGATGTTATTGCTATGACAGATAAAAGCATGCCAAGATTATTGTTCAGTTTAGCATCCGAGAATAAGTAAAAAGCAAAGCTGGCAGCTCCTCAAGACATCCTTTTAAAGCAAGCAACTAGAATACCAATTCCTAAGAAACAAGGATCTCAGCATCATGTGATCTACGACGTTTAGCTAGTCTTTTGAACAGAAAAGGTTGACTTTCTTAAGGATAACAACAGGGTACATGCAGCAGAAGAGTGACATTTCTTTTTCACCATTGTGCATCACAAGTATAAATTTTCAAACAGCCACACTAAACAAAGACAATGTGACCAGGGGAAATGGGTGGAGAAGATTCTTGAGGATTACAAGGCCCTCAAAACAAAAAGTTACACTGGAACACTACAGTGAGTAAAATGATCCTAATCCTTACCTCCTGGGATATCGCTACAGCACATTTGCATCAGTTGTATATTTCAAAATTAGTTTTAATCTTAGTATCTTTAAGCCCCTCTACCCCTACACTCAAACACATGAGGAAAAAGAAGTTTCTTGAGTTGTTTTTAATCAGACTATTGTAAAAGACTGCAAGAGGCAGGAAAGAAACAAGAACTTCTCACAGTTTACCCATCTTTATAGGATAAAGACTACAGAGTTTTAGCTAAGCTGTCTACACCTACTGTAATTTTGTTTACTAGAATATTATGCAGCACTGCAGCAGAAAGTTTCATCTCCCTGCTTCAGCTGGTCTCAAGTAACAACGCTCAAACACGTTTGTTGGGAAACTATAACATAATGTAAACTTGAGCACATTCAGAGAGAGAAAAGACATTAAAAAGATAAACAATAAGAGCTGAAGCAAGGATATTGTGTGGAAAGCATCCAGCAAAAATCTGAGCTACCTACTTTGAATGTAAGTAGGGGAAGCAGAAAGGAAATCTGCCATAATACCCTGATAATCACCTTAGTTTCAGTATTTTAGAAGTAAGCACAGGCAGAATAACCTACAAACAAACAAAATGGATATGGGCAAGACATAGATTCAGATCCAATTTTAAAAAAGGGCCATAAAATGTTAGAAGTTTAACAAAAGCAATTTACACTCTTATGTAGTAAGATATTTTGTTTAACATGCAGGCTAAGGCCTTCTCCACAACAGCGTGAAAGCAGCCTGAAAAATAATCCCAAACTGGGAAGACTAGCTCAGGATGAGTTCATGACTGGGCAAGTATGCATGGTAAATATTATCGCCCCCTTCACATAAGTTTAGAAATGTTTACCACAGAAAAGCATTTCCTGTAAAACCCAGAGCTATTGGAAAGCCAACCGGTTTTCACGTTGAAAACAAAACAGAGAACCGAGTGGCAGCTCTGCACGGGTGGTGAGGAATTATGGCCTGTTACCTTTAAAGTTCTTGATTACTAATTTCTTAGCGGAGCCAGGTTTACTGTTGGCAAAACTGGAAACGGTAGAGGAGGCAGCTTTGGTCAGGCCATTTGCATGGTGCCCTACAGCCACTGAAGAAATTAAAAGGCTTTTATTTTTGAGCTGCTGTTGGTGCTGCTGTTGAGAAGAGGCAGCAGGAGAGGAGGAGGAAGAAGACTCTTCAGCCATCTTCACATCAAGTCCAATAAAATCCAAGGAGTCCTCAAAGCGCAGCTTCTTCTGGAGGTGATGGTTGGAGGAAGCAACCCCTGAGGAGGAGCACGAGGAGGTGGTAATAACGGTGGAAGATGAGGAAGAGTTGGTTTTGGAAGGAGAAGAGGAGCAGGAGGAAATGGAATCAAATTCTTCTCTTTCAGAGTTGCTGTTGCTACTGTTATTTAACTTTCTCTTCTTGCAGGAGGAGCTGCTGCTGCTATTACCATCAGTGGCAGGCCTGACCTCCTGAGCTGCAGCTGGGGGGTTGGGGGAAGAGAAACCTGTGGGAAACATGAACACACAGAAGTGAACAGGCTGAGGGGCATCAAATCTTTATGAGTTGACAAAGAGGGAGAGAGAGTTTTAGGGTCAGTCTCTGGTGTCTCTTCAAGGAGTCTTTTAACTCCTCTCTCCTCCTCTTATCAGCTGAATCCTTCCGAGTTCCCCCTCCTTCGCCTTCTTCCTAGGAGCGATCGCCTGGTCTCCCCTCTCGCCCCTTCCTTTATCGCTTCGCTTCTCCACGCAGTTTGCCTCCGTTTTCCTGCCGGCACTCCCTTCTCAGGGGAGTGTCTCCACTCCTGTCTCTTGCCGCCCACCGTCTTCTCCCGGTCCTTCTCTCCGGCACCCCCACCTCCCCCGGGCCGCCTGCACCTCGAGCTCTGTCTCGTGCTCCCCCGCCTCCTCTCCGCCGAGCAGCCCCGGGGAGGGCTGAGCGCAGCTCCTCACGCCGAGCCTCCAGCCCCTCACACCTCCCTCTCCCTCTCCGCTGCCCGGTCGGCTCCTTCTCCCGCGGCCCAGCTCCGCTCCGGCTGCCCCCTGCCCCTCTCTGCCTGCTACTGGCGCTGCCTGGGGCGGGCGGCCCGGCCCGGAGCTTGTTATTGTCAATACACGGCAGAGAGGTAGCCTAAAGATGGCGGCACATCCGCTCGCACTGCATGCTGGGGCGGAGACGCCCGGAAGCGCGGCGGGGCGGCCGGAGGATGCGGCCGGCCCCGCCCCGGCCCGGCCCAGCCCCTCAGGCGCCACCTCGTCCCTATAGGCCCAGCCCCGCCGGGGCGTGCCCCCCACGCGTCCACTCCCGCCGCCCTCTGACCCACCGGAAGTGATCATGCCTGCCGGCCGCGCGTGGCCTCCGCCCAGCGCGTGGCGGGAGCGGGCGGGGCGGGGCCGCGGCTCCCTCAGGCCGTCCCCGGGGGGCGGGGTGGCGGCGCTGGGGGGCGGGTGGGGCCCTGCGGGGGTCCTGCAGTTCCCGTCCTTGAACGCGGCCGCGCGAGCTGAGCTGAGCTGAGCTGCCGCCTGCGCTCGCGGGACCGTCCGGCGGGCGGCGGATGTGGAATGCCCCGCGTTTTGTGGGGGCTCCGGCGGTGGCGGAGCGCTGCGGAGGGAGTTTCGCTGGGTTTCAGCGCGTCTTCGGGGGGTGCTGGCTCGGAGAGTGCTCGTTAAACTGCTCTGGGGAGCACGGGACGCCGTGTGGCACGGTCTGTCAGGGCGGCAGGCTCCTGTTCACGCCCAAGTGAGCGTGTGAGCTCGGATACCACAGCTCTTCCCTATCCCTTTGTTTTAACTATTAGCGTGTTCCTGACTTAGTATTTTACAATAGGAATAAATGATACCACGTAAAACAGCTGGATATTACTTTGTATAGCTACATTGCCGTTGTATTAGGTTCCAATTAGCAGCTACAGAATCAAAGTTCATTAATTCCTTTGGTATGGAAAAATAACTCAGTAGTTACCAAAAAATCATAGAATATCCTGAGTTGGAAGGGACCCATGAGGATCTCAGAATCACAGAATTTCTAGGTTGGAAGAGACCTCAAGATCATCGAGTCCAACCTCTGACCTAACACTAACAGTCCCCACTAAACCATATCCCTAAGCTCTACATCTAAACGTCTTTTAAAGACCTCCAGGGATGGTGACTCCACCACTTCCCTGGGCAGCCTGTTCCAATGCCTCACAACCCTTTCAGTGAAGAAGTTCTTCCTAACATCTAACCTAAAACTCCCCTGGCGCAACTTAAGCCCATTCCCCCTCGTCCTGTCACCAGGCACGTGGGAGAACAGACCAACCCCCACCTCAGTACAGCCTCCCTTGAGGTACCTATAGAGAGCGATAAGGTCACTCCTGAGCCTCCTCTTCTCCAGGCTGAACAAGCCCAGCTCCCTCAGCCGCTCCTCGTAGGACTTGTTCTCCAGGCCCCTCACCAGCTTTGTCACCCTTCTCTGGACTCGCTCAAGCACCTCGATGTCCTTCGTGTAGCGAGGGGCCCAAAACTGAACACAGTACTCGAGGTGCAGCCTCACCAGAGCCGAGTACAGGGGGACAATCACCTCCCTAGCCCTGCTGGTCACACTGCTTCTTATGCAAGCGAGGATGCTGTTGGCCTTCTTGGCCACCTGAGCACACTGCTGGCTCATATTCAGCCGACTATCAACCATCACTCCCAGGTCCTTCTTTGCCAGGCAGCTTTCCAACCACTCATCTCCCAGCCTGTAGCTCTGCTTGGGGTTATTACGCCCTAGGTGCAGGACCCGGCACTTGGCCTTGTTGGACTTCATGCAGTTGACCTCAGCCCATCGGTCCAGCCTATCCAGATCCTCCTGCAGAGCCTTCCTGACCTCGAGCAGATTGACACATGCGCATAGCTTGGTGTCATCTGCAAACTTACTGAGGGTGCACTCAATGCCCTTGTCCAGATCATCGATAAAGATATTAAAGAGGACTGGCCCCAGTACTGAGCCCTAGGGAACGCCACTAGTGACCTGCCTCCAACTGGATTTGACTCCATTCACCACAACTCTTTGGGCCCGGCTATCCAGCCAGTTTCTAACCCAACGAAGCATGCGCCAGTCCAAGTCAAGAGCAGCCAGTTTCTTGAGGAGAATTCTTTGGGAAACAGTGTCAAAAGCCTTGCTGAAGTCAAGGTAGACCACATCCACAGCCTTTCCCTCATCCACCTAGCGCGTCACTTTGTCATAGAAGGAGATCAGGTTCGTCAAGCAGGACCTGCCTTTCATAAACCCATGCTGACTGGTCCTGATCACCTGGTTGCCCTGCAAGTGCCACGTGATGACTCTCAAGATAATCTGCTCCATGAGCTTCCCTGGCACTGAGGTCAAACTGACAGGCCTATAGTTCCCCGGGTCTGCCCTCCGGCCCTTCTTGTAGATGGGCGTCACGTTTGCTAGCCACCAGTCAACTGGGAGCTCCACCAATAGCCAGGACTGCTGATAGATGATGGAAAGCAGCTTGGCCAGCTCCTCTGCCAGTTCTCGCAGTACCCTCGGGTGGATCCCATCTGGCCCCATCGACTTGCGCACATCCAAGTGCCGTAGCAGGTCACCAACCATTTCTTCGTGGATAGTGAGGGCCACATTCTGCTCCCCATCCCCTTCCACCAGCTCACGGTACTGGGTATCCAGAGAACAACCGGTATTGCCGCTAAAGACTGAGGCAAAGAAGGCATTAAGCACCTCCGCCTTTTCCTCATCTTTTGTAACAAGGTTTCCCCCCACATCCAGTAAAGGATGGAGATTCTCCTTAGTCCTCCGTTTTGCGTTGATGTATTTGTAAAAACATTTTTAGTTGTCTTTAACAGCAGTAGCCATATTGAGCTCCAGATGAACATCTGGATCATCAAGTCCAACTCCTGGCACTGCACAGGTCTACCCAAAAGTTTAGACCATGTGCCTAAGTGCACAGTCCAATCGCTTTTTAAATTCAGACAGGCTTGGTGCAGTGACTGATTCACTGGGGAGCCTGTTCCAGCGTGCAACCACCCTCTCGGTGAAGAACCTCTTCCTGATGTCAAGTCTAAACTTCCCCTGCCTCAGCTTAACACCGTTCCCGCGGGTCCTATCACTGGTGTTTACAGAGAATAGGTCACCTGCCTCTCCACTCCCCCTCGTGAGGAAGTTGTAGACTGCAATGAGATCCCCCCTCAGCCTCCTCTTCTCCAGGCTGAACAGGTCCAGTGCCCTCAGCCGCTCCTCATACGTCTTCCCCTCTAGGCCCTTCACCATCTTCATCACCCTCCTCTGGACACTCTCCAACAGTTTAACATCCTTCTTGTGCTGTGCTGCCCAGAACTGCACACAGTACTCGAGGTGAGGCCGGACCAGCACAGAGCAGAGCAGGACAATCACCTCCCTTGACTGACTAGCAATGCCGTGCTTGGTGCACCCCAGGATACGGTTGGCCCTCCTGGCTGCCAGGGCACACTGCTGGCTCATATTCAACTTGCTGTTAACCACAATCCGCAGATCCCTCTCTGTGGGGCTGCTCTCCAGTGTCTCGTCGCCCAGTCTGTACGAAAAGCCAGGGTTGCCCTGTCCCAGGTGCAGGACCCGGCACTAGCTTTTGTTAAACTTCATGTTGTTGGTGTTCACCCAGCTCTCCAATCTGTCCAGATCTCTCTGCAAGGCCTTTCCACCCTCATCCGAGTCCACAGCTCCTCCAAGTTTGGTGTCATCGGCAAATTTGCTCAAAACACCTTCTAGTCCTACATCCAAATCATTTATAAAATCATTGAAGAGGACTGGCCCTAAGATGGAGCCTTGAGGGACCCTACTGGTGACCATCCACCAGCCAGATGTGGCCCTGTTTACCACAACCCTTTGAGCCCTGCCTGTCAGCCAATCGCTCACCCATTGTATGATGTTTTTGTTAAGTTGTATGGTGGACATTTTGTCCAATAGGATCCTGTGGGAAACCGTGTCAAAAGCTTTGCTGAAGTCCAAAAAGATCACATCAGCTGGTTTCCCTTCATTGACTAGATGGGTGATCTTATCATAAAAGGAAATCAAATTTGTTAGGCAGGACCTACCCCTCATGAACCCATGTTGGCTGGGACCAATGACTGCATTGTCCCCCAGGTGCACTTTAGTAACTTTGAGGATCATCTTCTCCATGATTTTACCAGGCACTGACGTGAGACTGACAGGCCTGTAATTGCTGGGGTCTTCTTTCTGACCCTTCTTGAAAATTGGCATTTGCCAGCTTCCAATCTACTGGGACCTCTCCAGATTCCCAGGACTGTTGAAAAATAACTGAGAGAGGTCCTGCGATGATGTCAGCCAGCTCTTTAAGCAGCCTGGGATGAATCCCATTCGGACCCATAGACTTGTATGGATCCATGTGGAGCAGCAAATCCTGCACATGTTCAGGGTCGGTTGGGAGTTTGTCATTCCCACTGTCATGGTCCTCCAGCTCATGGCACCCTGGGTCCCGAAGCCCATCATCAGTGTTGAAGACAGAGGCAAAGAAGGCATTAAATGTGTCTGCTTTGCCTATGTCATTGTCTGTGAGACCTTCCCCATCAATATTGGATCTATGTTTTCTTTGGTTCTCCTTTTTCTTATCACATATCTAAAAAAAACTTTTTTATTGTCTCCCACAGACATGGCCAGCTTCAACTCTAGGTGTGCTTTGGCTACACGAATTTTCTGCCTACAAACAGAAACAGCATCCCAGTATTCCTTCCTTGTTGCCTGACCCTTCTACCAGCAGCCGTACACTTTCTTTTTTCACCTAAGCTCCAGTAAAAGATGCCTAGTCAGCCAGGCTGGCCTTCTGCCCCACCTGCCTGCCTTCCGATATTTTGGAATTGCCTGATCTTGTGCTTTTAGGAGGCAGTGCTTAAAGATTGACCAGCACTGATGGACGCCAATGCCTTCAAAAGCAGCTTCCCAGGGGACCTTGCTGACTAGTTCCCTGAGCAGCCTGAAGTCTGCTTTCCCCATATCCAGGGCTGGAGTTTTGGTGGCAGTTTTCCTTCTGTTGCCACAAATTCTGAACTCAACCACTTCATGGTCACTATGACTAAGATGGCTGCCAATTGCCATGTCTCCCACAAGATCCTCTCTGTTCTCCAGCAACAGGCCTAAGACAGCACCTTTCCTAGTTGGCTCCCTTAGCACCTGCACCAAGTTATCATCTAGGCACTTTGTGAACCTCCTGGACTTGCACCTGTGGTGATCCCAGTTGACATCTGGGTTATTATAAACGATGACCTTTTGTCTTCTTTATGCCTGTGATAACATTTCCGTTGCTCTAAAATGAAATTGGGCTGTTATCTGTCTGTGTGTATGTCTGTATGCTTTTATAGCAGTCAGCTGCATAAAGAGCAAAACCATTCGCGTCTGCTCCTCACAGAGATAAAGAACGATATTTTTTTCATTTTGTGTTTGATATCATTAGCTATGAAGGGCTGATGTTCATAGTTATGACTCTGGTTTCATGTTGGAGCGATATAGTTATTACCTGGGAACACAGCAGCTCCAGTGCACACAGCCGCCTCCAAGCCGGCCCCTCAGGCCCTACCCGCCTCCCCCTATGCGCATGCGCCAAATCTCCGCGCGGTCCCTTGGGAGCTGTAGTCCCGCACAGCGCGGCGTTGCGTTGCCATGGAGGCGGTGCGACACGCCGTAAAGCGTGCGGCGCTTCTGGCTGGTGGGGAGAACAGGGTCGGTGCCTCGTGTGAGGCCGTGGCTGCTTGCGCCGCCGCCTCCCGCCTGGCGACCGCCGCTCCGCGGTCGCCACCCCCAGGATGTTCAAAAAGTGAGTGGGGCCGCGCTCGGGAAACTGAGGAGGGCCGCCCGCGGGCACGCTGTCCTCCGGGCCCGGTCCTACGTGTGTGTGGGGGGGGTGGGGAGTGCTGTCAGCAAAATCTGCTCCGTGAGTCCCTGAAATACCCCTGTGGGACACCAAAGAGGTGTCTCGGGGTATGCGTGATGTGTAGGGACAAAACCAGCCTCTTGCTGGGGAAGCTCTCTACTCTCCCAGCTCGGCATTCTCAGGGGGATAGGTTTAGGTTTAAACTTCATGAAAGCTGTACAGATGTTACTCTGTTAATTTCCCTATCGATTTACAACCGTTTCTTAATAATGCCTCTCAAATATGCTACCGTTTGGGCAGCAGGTTATGTGTTTTTGAAATACTCTCACTTGGCAGATTTGATGAAAAGGAGAACGTATCAAACTGCATCCAGTTGAAGACTTCAGTTATTAAAGGTATTAAGAACCAGCTGTTAGACCAATTTCCTGTTATTGAACCATGGCTAAACCAAATTATGCCAAAGAAAGACCCTGTCAAAATAGTACGATGGTAAGTTTCTTTCCTCTTAACCTCCACTTCAAAAGTGCTTGGATTGCTTCAATCTTCTGTTTACTTCTCATAGTAGAAGGACATGGGGGGTTCATTTCCTATCGGTAATAGTTTATGTTATCACCAAACCAGAAAGTCTGCACGTGGTTGTTGTGCTTGTGAAGGTTTGCTGGTAGGATGCTTGAGGAAAACAAAAATGCTGGTGAATGTGTTGTGTATTTGGTGGGTCTGGGAATTAGCTTGTTGAAGGGAAACATTCACCTTTGTGAAGCTCGAACTTGTTTGGATAGTTCAAGTAGTGTTTTTTGTTTTTTTTTTCTTTTAAATCTTGAGCTTTCATGTATTGTTTAGATGACTTTATTTTTTTTTAACTGGAGGGTAGTATATTCTTGCTAATCTTTGTGAACAGCTGGTTGGCTGCCTCTGGATCTTTAAGGGGAAGAAAGTGCATGGGGCCAGTGTTCAAGGCATACAAGATTATATTTTCAGGTTTAAACTTTCCTGATAGTTGACTGCCTTCTCAGATGCCAAGGTAGACCAGAATGTCCAAAGTAAAATATTTAACTTAAACAAAAAAAGGACTAAGTAGTTACTAGAATTACGTTTCTATTTTTTTTATCTTGCAGTCATGAGCATATAGAAATCCTTACTGTGAATGGGGAGTTGCTGTTCTT
Organism: Aythya fuligula; assembly: GCF_009819795.1. Lineage (NCBI taxonomy): Eukaryota > Metazoa > Chordata > Aves > Anseriformes > Anatidae > Aythya > Aythya fuligula. The sequence continues at coordinate 239,066 of NC_045571.1, forward strand.
CAGACAAAGAGAAGGGATTTTTTACCCAACGCTAAGGTTGCTTCACAAATGTAAGTTTGCTGAGGACTGGAGGTGGGGAGAGGGGTGAGTGCGTGATTCAAGAAGGCTTTTGTATAAATAGGTTTAAAAAAAACACACAACCTACTATACATGTTACAGAACAGATCTTTAAAATGTTCTATACCTTTCCAACTGTAGTTGCATGGCCTTTTTAGGTGCCTATGTGGTTTGCATTCCGCCAGAATTAACGTAATTCTGTATATTTAATAATCTAACCTTTTGTTTTTTAAACAAGTTGCATAAAGTCCCACAAAAATTCCTTAGAGTGAATTCTGTAGCACAGAGTCTAAATTTCTTGTTGTTTGTCCTGTTGCCCTGTCTTTGTTCTTCCAAGTCTTTCTTTAAACCCTTCTTGCTGCCTTCAAATACTTGTAGGTTCTTACTGCAAAAATAGTCTTTAAATGTGAGTTTAATGATGCAATGGATGCTTGTCTCCCTTCAGTATTTAGGCTGCCTGGTTTGTACTTTTTTCCAATGTCATACCTTAGGTTACTTTTATTGTTGTTCTTACTGTTCTGCTCAATTCTATTATGATTGGATGAGTTTAGGTGATAGTACAAGTGTTATTCTGTCAAAGTCTCAATGTTTGAAATGTTTCAAGAGGTTGTACATGCTTGAAAAATGGCTTTGAGAACTGATGGCCTTCCTAATTTTGGCTGTCTTTGCCTCTTTCGTCCCATTAACATTAAAAGTGTCTATTTTTCATGAAAGAGATTATACACATTATTTGGGGGATTTAAGGTCCCTCATTTTGTTGGCACTTGAGCAATTGTTTTCTTGGGGGAAGCTCGTTAAAACTCGCTCAGTATGTGGGCTCCATGAGTGAGCAGGAAGCTTAGGCCCAGTGTTTGATTCTGATATTTGCAGCCTCTGTTTCTCAGGAAAAAAAAAAAAAATATATATATATATATATATATATATATATTTTTTTTTTTTAAATTTGATTTTTAAATTTTTAAATTTGATCAGGGAAAACTGTCCTTGTGTCCTTTCAGGACAGTGCTGCCCAGCAGGAGCTCTGGTAATTGTTTCTCAGCCTTCCTACTCTTGCAGCACATTAAGCATCTAATTGCCCCTTTTAAACTGACTTGGTAATGAGTTATTCATGTTGTCATCTTCACGTATTAATTGTAATGCTCTATCTTTCCCCTCCTAGATCCATTTATTCTACCACATCAGCAGGTTGATAAAGGAGCCATTAAATTTGTACTAAGTGGAGCTAATATAATGTGCCCTGGCCTGACATCTCCTGGAGCCAAACTTTACCCTGCTGCGGTTGATACTGTTGTTGTATCCTTCATCTATGAATTACTGCTTGCTAAGTTAATTTTCTATTCATGTGTTCTCAGCTGGTTGTAATTTGAATTACTCTGGAATTGAATGGTATGTAATGGAATAACTACCAATCTGAAAAGACCTGCAGAGGTTCAGATGTTACTTGGCAAGGTGAAAACTGTTCTTAATTCCTTTTCCTTATGGTGATGTTCCAACCCCCCACATAATTAATTCTGCTCTGCTCCATTAGGTGGGATGCTCCGCTATTAATCTAATAGGTAATTGGAGCTCCTCAATGATGTTGGAACTGTGGAAGGAGATGAGGTACAGCCTAATATGTAACCTGTCTTCTTAATCAATTGATCTTCAGTTATAGAAGAATGTGGTCCTGTTCTCAGGGCATTTGGACAGAGGTTTAGGATCAGTTCTGCTGTAGTCAGGACTTGCTTCATGCATCTGGCAAACTTTAGCGTATCTAAAAGGAGGAAAGTGTGCTAATTCACTTCTGCTAATTATATTACTGAGCAAATACCAACCTCTGCTGCTTTTCTTGTTATTTAGAAGCTGTGGGAAAAGATGAGCAGTTGGCATTACATGTTATTGAACTTTGAAAAGGCCATGTCTGATTTCAGTGCTTATATTTTTTTCAGATTTGTCTCAATTATTCTCTATGTTGGAATCTAAAATGATCTCATGTATAGTTGTAGCTTTGTTCTAGAAAGGGAGAGACTATTATCTCTCTGCTAGGCACAAAGGAAGAAATGGAATGTAGCATTGAGAGATCTTTTTATTTTGTAATTGCTATTTGAGGTTCATAAATACATGCTTTATGTTCTGTGCATTGTGGTTCAACTGTTAAATGCAGTGTGTGATTTTGCTTATCTTCAAGAGCTAGTGCTCTACAATTACTAAAGGGGCAACAATTCAACTAGGGAATTTGTTGCTTTTGGGAAAGTGATTTTTTTTTTTTTGTTATTGCTTATACTTTTTTGAACTTCCATTTTCCTTAGTGGTAACTTGTAGGCAATAATGGCAGAGGGAAAGCAACATGCGTTATGTGTGGGAGTAATGAAGATGTCAGCTGAGGACATGTAAGTATTGTGACAATTGAAATGTAACCTGTCCCATGTCATAATTCCTGTGTTAGTTTGGAATTTAAGCACCACTGTCATGGTTACTGAATCACTGTTGTATCATATTTCTTTCAAGTATGACATTTATTCCAGCTGTCCTTTGTTAATTAATATTAAGTTGAAAGGAAGAGGAGGCAAGGAATTACCTTCCCTAGACTTGTTTGCGCAATTAAAATAGTTATGTAAATGTGGATTTTTAAGATGCACAACATCAGCAGTGCCTCTGAACATCACTGTTCCTTGTGCTTTGATTGTACTTCTTCAAAGATCTTGCTGAAAAAATAAATACTTGTTACAGTACTTGCTGGCTGGTCTGGGCAAGAAATGTAATTTGGATCTGTGTGAGTTAGCATCATTAAAGTGATTTTTGTCTGCACGAGTAACAGAGACTGAAGTCCTGCTGGTACTTGGCTGACCAGCTGGACTCTTCTTCTATGGCCTTCTCTTTCTTCTTTGCCTTGTACCCACATGCAGCATTCCTGCCTGATGTGCTTAGTAGCTTAGCTAAGCTTCTTGTGAAATGTGGAGGTCTGTTTGGGGATAACTATCAAGTGAAAACTACTTCAGAAGAAAAAGAGGCAGAACACTGAAATGGATGTTAGTTATTCATAGCATAAATGCTAAATTATAAGGAATTAAAACACTTCGCCATTTTAAGTTGCAGCACCTGGCAGCAAGATGATTTTGCATCATACAAAGTAGCCCCACTAGGTCTGGGCTGCTTTGGTTGCAGCCCTATCCAGCAGTAGTGTGGGTAACAAAGCTGATTCTGATGAAAACAAGTCACTTTTTCTTGTGGAGTAATTCTCACCAGCGTCATCTTCTGAACTGAGTCACCATGCAGTCATAAGGAGTAATGAGAGCACAAGGGGGAGAGGTGGCAATGTGCCCTAATGGACAGGGGTAGAATGGGACTGCTGCAGCCTGGGTTTACAGCAGCTCTAGCTGGTAGGTAATTACTGCTCAGGATTATCTGTAGTGTTCTTGAGAGATTGAGAGCATGTAGGAAGAAGGGAAATGTGTAGCTATTTATGTCTCAGTCCTACACCTGCAGTGATCTGCAAGCCTGGATTATCTATATTCCTAATCCTAACTTCAAATTCAGCAGCCTTGCAGTTAAATGTCCTGCTCTTACAAGGAGCAACATAAACTGGAGAGGAAAAGTTAATTGATATTGATCTATGTAGCATGTTAGCATGCTGTTTTCTGTGATACTGTTTCACAGTTTTCTGTTTTATACAGTGTGATTTCAGTCACTTGGTATGATTATGATACATGATGCATTAATGCAATTAACATAGAAGTATTTTCCTTCCTGATTACCTTTGGACAAGTTCTGTAAGCAATAGAGTACTTGGTATAAATAGGGTAAAATAAACTTTCCAGGGTAATTAAACTTTTCAGTCTTTGAATGAATAGTTTTGTTTATTGTGACAAGATTAGACTTTTTTCTATGGAATTAATCTACTGGAAAAAGACAAACACGAAACCAGTGCAGATGTATAAAATAACCGCTTTTAAGAGCTGACTTGACTCAAACAATATAGGACAATATGTTGCAAGTTCCACATTAATTTAGCATTTGTAGGCCTTTAAGTGGGTAGATGACCTGAAAATAGAAACAAACCAGCTCATCTGTATTTGATTGTCTGTGGTATATTTGGAATCAGAGCATGTCAGGCTCTGTGTTTTTGCCTTGTTTTCTGTTACACCTCCATTTGTGCTACAAGGGAAAGTATCATGTACAGCCCCTGGGCTGCTTTGATAGAGAAATGCTACAACTCATACAACCCTTCTGGTGGCTTTCTTAGGAACTGTCTCTCCCACAAAGAAGCAGTTAAAAATACTGTGGAAGGTGGTTGAAAAAATATGGGAGGCAAATATTGTCACATTATTAAGCATGATTCACATTGAGTGATAACAATGTTTCCTGTCCATATGTAATTTATGACTTGCAGATTGTAGCTTCTCCCCTTTTATTGGACAAATAGTACATCTTTTTTTTACTTTAAATATGGAGTCTAGTACTGCTCTAATCTTTTACCTAATGCTTTCGTACTCAACAGTGAGAAGGTCAACAAAGGGATTGGCATCGAAAATATCCACTATTTAAATGATGGGCTTTGGCATATGAAGACATACAAGTGAAACAAATGGAACTGTGTTACTCCAAGGGAATGCACTTAGGTTAAATGTGGACTGCTTTGTAATTCCTTGTTTTTAATGTGACTGAATGTACAAATTATTTTGTTCTGTGGCTATGCTAAAATAAATCAAATGAATGCAAAAGTACCGTTAGGCTACAATAGTTTTCTAGGTTTCTTTTTATTACAGTTCTTCGTTGTTTTGTCTTAAACATGAATCTTCTGTCACTGAAGATACCTGATGGAGAGATCCTGCAGGGACTGTGAGAGGACTATTTTGAACAACAAGGCGGAAAAAGCCAAGAAATATTTACATTTTTATGCTCTTCTAATTTAGAGTGTATATGAAATATAAGTAGTATGGTTTCTAAAACCTCTCAAACACTCCAGATTTTTTTCTTCTGATTAACATCTCACTTGCTTACCTGTTTCTTGAATGTGGAGGGATCTTTAACTTTTATTTTTTAATTTATTAACAGCATTAACTTTAATATTTGACATCAGGAATTTCTGTTTAAGATACGTTTAAGTTCATAAATCCTATAAAGTCATATGTGGACTATAAATTCTTTTATGCTAGTTCATATGTTAAGAATATATATTATGTTCTGATTTCTACCTGACAAATACTGTTTGATATCACTCTCCTTATAATGGAATTTACAGCAACGGTGGGCATACTTCAAATGGAGCATGTGCCAGTTGGCGCCTGATGCTCTACTCCCTGTTTGCCTTCATATTTTACTAGTAGGAACAAAATCACTGTTCAACAAAAGCACAGTAGCAAAGCCTAGTTATCAGTGTAGCCAGGAGCAGCTTCTTCAGGTGGGAGATGGCAGCTTGTGCGCACTGCCACATGCACATACATCTACACATCTACAGAACTGGTTAAACAGCACGGTGTTTGCCTGGATAATCTGACTTTGTTTACTGACTGCATACCCAAAGCTATGCCGATAGAAGACAGCCTGTGCTATGGAATTATTTAATAAACTAAGGAAACTAAGGTCTACTGCTGATAACTCTGTCTCTGGAAGTATTTATTAATATTTCAAGTCTCTATTCTAACACTTATATTTCATTAATCCTAGAGCTTAATTTTGTATGCAGTGCGTTGTCTCAGTGCTGTTCTGCATGTTTAATTTCCGCACTCTGGGACCTTTACAGCAGATAGTGGCGGAGGTGTTCTTAATCTAATTCAGAAGTTAAAACACAACATGCGAGAAAATGTATTACTTAACATGTGCTACTTCTAGATTTCTTCTGTAAAGTTATTTGCAAGAAGGCTACTCTTGAAAATTACAGGGTATGTCTGAAACTATGTATGTAGGAATACAAAAAATGAGATTATGATTAACATTTTGCACAAAGTTTGGTCAAACCTCACACAGTCCCTTTAGAATAATAGCAGACATTATTATGCATACCAAAGACTTAGCACTAACAAGAAACTAGTGTATTTATAATGGGAATCAGTTTGTGCCTCAGTGGTTCTTCGGTGTATAAGGTGAGCTAGCATGAATTCTATGGTTTGCTTTTTCTTCTTCTGTCTTTTCTGTCCCTTCTTCCCCCTGTTCTGCTACAGCATCTCTCAAATCTGGGACAAATGAGGTATATTCTGGTCTGGATTGTTAATGCCTTTTTTTTTTTTTCTTGACCTGCTCTGGGTGCTGCTGTTGTAGTGGGATCACAGTTGTTTCTGATATTAGAAACATCTTTTGAAATCAAAGTTTTATTTTTCACCTTGTCAGGTTTTGTTTCAGAGTATACCCAACTGTGGACCCAGCCTTTTGAATATCACTCTGTAAGAAGATAAAAGCGAAGTCATGCTTGAATTGTATCTGAAATATACCGAAAGCTGTTAGAAACAGTAATTTCAGTTGTATGGAGGTTTGGGCAGGAATTATATGCATGTTTGTCTTGCTGTCAGTTGACCTCTGGAGGTAAGGTGTGCCTTCTGAAACAGCTGAGCTGTCTTCTTCTTGTTATTAAAAAAAAAAAAAAAAAAAACAAAAACAAGGACCTGAATGATGCTCAGTGCACGAAAGAAGTTGCTACTATCATGAGCTCTGAAGTACCTGTTGTGAAACAGCTACTTTGTATCTGTCAGCTTTTCTCCTTTACTGTGGCTAAGGATAGGATGAAATACTCCAAATGCTGTGTCAAAAGAAAGTTGTCCTCACCTAATACCTCTTTTATAGGTAACTCTATTACCAGTAAAGCCTGTGCTAGATGTAGGTATTGCATCTCTGTGCTACTTGAAGTCTTGAAATGGCTGGGTCAGATAAGTGAATTTTAAATGGCGTAAACATTATTTATTACCACCTAACTGTGACTGGTGCAGGAATGGAGTTGTAACCAGGTGGCACATGTAAAACTTGGGATTTCAAGTGCACTTAATTTTTTTTTTAAAAGGTGGAGTTCTATACATTGCTGTTTTGTATCATGTACAAAGAAAGGGTGAGTGTACAGGCACATTGGTCTTTCTGCATATTAGTGTTCAAAAATATCTGTAAATGCAGCTGTACTTCCCACTTACAAGGAAGCTGTTTAGCTGTCAATGTAAATACTGTTAGGACTACTAACAGTGAAAGCTGCTAGACAGAACCTTTATTCAAATATGCTTATAAAATAGTTTTAAATGAGCAATTACTCCTGTGCTAACAGGCTACCTGGCCATGTTAATATTTATTCAAATTTAGTTATCTCTTTCTTTTGTATGATTGAGAATAGCAGTCCAAAGGTCACTTATTATTCTGCAGGAAATTCCTAATAGACTTTTCTTGCTGGTTTGCTTCCTGCTAGTTTCTTACTGCATTAGGAGACTACATAAAGTGATGGGTGTACCCTTTGTACTGCATAACCAGTGTAGCTCAAGCTGATGTGCAGTTCAGAGTAAAGGAAATCACTTAGTAGTCTTTGAGACTAAATCTGTGGCCAGTTTTATTGGTACAGCTTAGAAAGATACAAAGATGTTTGAGAAATGCCTGAAAGAATTGATATCATCAAAATCTTGCAAAAATATATTTGTAACAGACTAAAGTTCTTATGAGTTCTCATTAATAAATAGTTGGATAATACAACCCCCCTACAAACTTCATTTCCTTTTATCACAAACATCAACATGTCCTTTATTTCTTTCTAGTACTGTCAAAAAAGCCCAATCATTTCTGTATAAAAGATTAAGAAAGAACATTCTCATTCCACTTTTAAAATTAAGAGCTTTAACAAATCTCTGTGCAAAAACTGTACACCAGTACCACCACATACGAAAACTGAGTGTCTGTACAATGAGCACAGTTAACTGTGGTTCTGTGTCCTTTCTGAAAGATGTCAGTCATTGTCTGAACCTTCAGGTGGCAAGAAGATGAGTGCATCATTATAAGTGTGACCGTAGGGTCTCAGTCTATAAACACCATACATCATCACGTGCATATGGTTGGGGGTCAGTCCATTGAAAGTGATGGCCATGTCTGAGCAGCAGCCATCTACCACCTGCTCAGGGTGATTAGCCATTGCTTCTTTGATGAGAGTGTTGACTGACTTGGTATTAAAGATGTCTTTTCCTTCTGAGTCTTCTGCGTTTTCAGCAATCACTCCAGTATACTTCAGGCATACTGCTAGCTGTTTATCCTCAGAAAGTTTCCAAATCATACCTCCCTGCTCTGGACACTTGTCAGTGTCTTCAAAAATACGGGAAAGTCGTCTTAGCGATCCGATGCTTAAAACGATTCCTCCCTCGCTATCTACGTACTCCAGGTCACCAGATTTCACAGTATGGCCTATGTAAAAAGGCTGTGCAGGGTCTTTTTTCAGTAAGAAATACTTGAGATTTTCAATAATAGCAAATGTTGTTGGATAGGCAAGGAAGAACCAGTTGAATTCATCTTTGTAGCGCTCATATGTTAACTTGTAAGCTTTTCTCATCATCATCCACATATCATTTGTGTCGAGGACTACCGAATTAAACACTTTGATGTTCTCAGAGCTGTAGAATTCTGCCTTGTCGCAGTGCTTGCTCCATGTCTCTTTCACTGCAGCCCAGTGCCCGAGGTCCTTAGGTTTCACAAGGATGATACAAAAAACACGGATACTCTGACTGAGCTCCAGACGCTCATCTTCGGAAAGATTCAAGACATCTTCTTTGTTGGGAGCCTGGATATGATGGTGCTCGTGGTGATGTGCTCTAGTCCCATGGCCCATCTTAAAATGTCCGAGAAGCGTAACCAGCATGCAGAAGACTCCTCCTAACACCACACCTTTAATGAACGAACTGCTTTCGGAAACCATTTTCCCTAGAAAATAAGCACACTTCAGCAGCTCGAAGCGAGCACGTTTACGCCGCAGACTCCCCGTCCTTTCGCTGCCATCCCCCACCCCCAAGTCCAGCCTCGCTCCCCTCGCGTACCGGGCAGGACAAGCCCCCACCCCACCGGCTCTTTCCATGCCCGACCCCCGGTGCCGCCCCCGGGGGGGCTGCGAGGAGCCGCCGGCAGCCGTGGCAGCGCCTCCGGGGCCCGCCGCGGCTTCAGGCCCGGCCTCCACTCACCAGTGCCGCCTCCACCACCTTGCGCCCGGCCCCCGGCCTCCTTCTCTTCCCTTCCTTCCCTCCCCTTTCCCTTCCCTTCCTCGGCGGAAGCACGGCGCAGCCCTTCCAGGCGCCTCCCGCCGCCGTGGTGCCGCCCCCTGCCGGACCCGCCGCTCACTGCGGCCCTGTGCCGCGTGGGGAAGGCCGGCTGAAGGCCGACCCCCCGTGAGGGGTCGGTTCCGTCGCCCTGGTCACCTCCTGAGACCCAGGAGGAAAAGGAGGAACCCTCCCAACCCGCGCCCAGGATCAAGCCTGGTGCCCTCCTCACTGAATGCCCGGCCCCAAATAACCCGTGCTGCGAGTGGTGTTTGCTTGGTTTCCAGCCCCCAGCCCAGGGCACACAGGATTTGTAATTTAACAAAAAAAAAAAAAAGCAGAAACATTTTTCAGAGGCAGCCTTTTTTTTTTTTTTTTTTTTTTTTTTTTTTTTTTTTTTGTGGTAAGTGCTGCTGAGCTGCAGGTTGAAAGAATCATGTCAGAATCCCTTTGTACATGTCACCTCTCAAGAGTTTACCATTGACATCTAACTTGAAGGCCCTTTATTAGTGGCTGGCAGTGTACCCTTAGTTATCAGGATAAAGTCTGTGGGAATAGAAATGTTGTTTTTGCAGAGTTACATTGTTTAGAAGGAGGGAATGTGGTACTGAGATATGCTTACAGTGATAAGAAAGTTTAGCAGGCGACCTTGTAAAATGCAGACAATCAGACTCCTTAGGACAATTAGGTGAAAATCACGGTGTCAAGTCAAGTCAGATAAGTGAAGAAACATTACCACTTCAAGCAGTAAAAATGTCAAAAGAAATTTGAAATTTAACAGGCCGGCGACTGAAGGCCATGCATTGTTTGTGAAGCATCAGATAGATTGTGAATCTGGATTACCCACTCAGTGGGGAAACAGGGGAGGGTCCTGCCATCAAAAGGTATATAAACTGTGTTTTGGAACTAGTAGATGCGCTCTCTCCTGCTTGTGGGGCGCCCGCCATTGCAATCGCGAATAAATTACTACTTCACTGAGATCCTCGCCTGAGCCTAAGTTATTGGCTACGGAGTGTTTCTCACAAAGTCCCATATGGGTTTTTCCTGTATTGTAAGAAGCATATTTCATTTTTTGCCCTGACTGGCTAAACTTAGTGGGTTTTATTGAAGTCTGTTTACAACTGAGCTGCTCTGGATTCTCTGGCATCTGGCTGGGATCCACCAAGGCCTCACTATTCAGCTAAGTTTCTTTATAGGCCACTGGCTGTAGACTCCAAGATGTTATCTTTGCCAAAAAGATATGTAAGAATGTCAGTTGCTTGATTCTTCTGGGCTTGGGGAACCACTGCCTGTGATTCGGGTTAAAAAAAAAAATAATACAAAAGAGCTATTCTGGCTAGTACATTGTATATCCAGAATGGCTCTGTTCAGTGGAACTGGTCCCTAATTACATACTGTGATAGAGAGGGACATACTGTCAGTTTGCATGTTCTCCTAGTCCTGTTAGACTAAAGAAACATCAGTCATCCCATATTCTCCCACTCAGCTGCTTTTAAAGTATAAGCAGGATGATTCTCAGGTGGTTATCACAGCAGAAAGTGGAGGTCAATTCGAAGTTTGTATTATACATCTCCTGTTTGCAGAATCCATTGTGGTTTTCAGGGCTTCAGCACTTGCTTGATCACGTTCTTCAGAGAGATTTGAATGAGTTGCAACTTGCTGCTTCAGCTGATGTTTCAACAAATTGTTTTCCTGCTTGACTTTAGTGAGGTTTTTTCCAAGGCTCTGATAGAATGAGTAATGTAGCCACAGATTTTAACTGTCACTTTAACATATTTTCAATATTGCCTTTATCCAGCAGCAGATCAGTGAAGAGAAAGTTTAAGTGGCATATAAAGCATGTTATAGTCCTGAAAAGACTCTTCTGGCTCCTCTGTTGCTTGAAATTCTTGCTGGGTGTTAAAAGGAGTAAAAAGGCATAGGAATGCATAAGATCTCACCACAGCCATTGTTAGTTCCTCTGGAGCTATATTAGATATCATTCAGACACACATGTACTCTTAAAACCACCCCAAATCAGTGCAAGAATCTGTTTTTAAGAACTGCAGGAGGTGGATGTTTAAAGTCATTCTGCCATGGGCTGGGAACTAGCCAAATGTCAGAAACAGGGAAGGCACAGCCCTAAGATGGCAGTTACGGGAGGAAAGCCGAGGGGGATGATGAGCCACAAGGACTGAAGCAGGATCAGGCTCCTCCAAGACTGCTGCAAATGGATGTGCATTAGTTTTGTATTGAAACACATATGCTCACAGAATATCAGCCAGATTTTGGCTTTGAGTACCGGCTTGCTGTCCACTGAGATGTTCCGATCATTTGCGGTATCTTTACCACGCTCTCCAACAATAGCAGCTTTTGAAACCTATGACCTGTGCCAGGATCTAAACTGCTGACAGAGCTGAAGAGCTCCATGGCTTGTTGCCTGTCTTGACAGACAGCTGTTCCCCTGCTACGTTCTGTTTGTCTTCCTTCGCTGGCTGTAGCTGCACTGCCTTCTGAGGCTCTTTTTTGCGTCCAAGGAAAGACATCAAGACATTATGTTCTCACTTGTGTGGTACAAAATGTTCATGAGAGATTGGCTATTATCAAAACATAGTTGATAGGAACTTTGTTCCAATTAACACAAAATGTTTCAGCTGACACACAAGTTGTCATCTTTTACAGTGACTGCTTGTTAATGATCACAAATGACTGTTGTCCACTCTCCTGGAAGCAGAGGCATCTGTCTCTCTTAACTACATGTGCAGTAGAGAAGCTGGGCTAGAGCAGTGTGGTAACATTCAGGAAGAGTAACCAAAACTAGAAATGAGCTATTGTGGATGTTTCTGGGTAGTTAAAACAGCAGATGAGCTCTTGGTTATATGGAAAGAAACTTGAAATTACGAGAAGTGCAGAGGTATGGTTGAACTTTTGCCATCACATCACCCATCTGTTTAATAACTTTATCAGTGACATAGACAGTGGGATCTAGTGCACCCTCAGCAAGTTTGCAGATGACACCGAGCCAAGTGGTGCAATTGATATGACAAAAGGAAGGGATGCCATATGAAGGGACCTGGACAAGCTTGAGAAGCTTGTCCTCCTCGACTCTGCCCTTGTGAAGCCCCACCTGGGCACTGTGTCCAGGTCTGGGGCCCCCAGCACAAGAAGGGTCCTGTTAGAGTGGGTCCAGAGAAGAACTGCGAGGATGATCAGGGGGTTGGAGCACCTCTCCTATGAAGAAAGGCTGAGAGAGCTGGCGACCTTCAACCTGCATAAGAGATGGCTGTAAGGACACCTCATTGTGGCCTTAGTGATAGGACAAGGGGGAACAATTTCAAACTACAAGAGGGGAGATTTTAGATGAGATGTTAGGAAGAAATTCTTCACTCAGAAGGTGGTGAGGCATTGAACAGGTTGCCTAGAGAAGCTGTGGATGCCCCAGCCCTGGAGGTGTTCAAGGCCAGGACGGATGAGGCCCTGGGCAACCTGGTCTGCTGGGTGGCATCCCTGTCTATGGCAGGGTTTTGAGCTGGATGGGCTTTAAGTCCTTTACAACCCAAGCCATTCTGTGATTGTATAATGCTTGTGATATATGGAGTAATAATTGGTGTCAAGAAGATGGTTGATATTAATAAAGAAGGGGGAGATGTGGGAGTGTGGCCATGGGGATCAGCAAGCCCCATGGTTGATGATAACATCTAACTCTTAAGGATGAGGCCATCAGGAATGTAGAAGAGTTTAGAGGGAACAAAGAAGGGTGGTTCAGGAGACACCATGCAGTCTCCGGTTGCTTGTTCTCCAGCCATTAAGGCATGGAAGTTGCTGATTGTTTGCTGTTGCAGGGAAAAGTTGTTTGACCAATGAAAAGTTGTTTTGAAAAGGACTGCTATGGGGCAAAGGGTATAAGAAGGGAACCAGTCCTCAAGATAAAAAGGCAACATGATATAATGAAGTTATGACATCAATAAAAAAGTAGGAAAAAGGACTGAATAGGGACAGGCTAGCAGAACAGAGACCAGGACAGGAACAGGGACACTGATCAACTCATGAAGACAGGTTTGGCCAAACTCAGGAAACCGCTCAGAGAAGCTCGTACTGAAAGTCGCTGGAAATAGGTGTACTGGAGCTGGGAAGAAGCTCGAGCTGAGAGAAGCGGACCTGCGCACACAACTGCCCCTCGCTGGTAAGCAGCTGCGCATTGTGGGGAATCATACATCCCTGGAAACAAAGACTGTCCTGGTAACCTTACAGCTTATTCCCTTTATTAACGATCAGACAGTTTATGATCCTGAAATATGGGACCAAATTGAGCTCAAGGTGTAGAACTCTGGTACGAAAAATGACAAGGTTGCAGTGGGATTGCTCGGCACCTGGCGAGCAGTCTCTGAGGCCTTAAAGAGCCATGTGGGACCACAGTCAGAAATGTGTGGTTTGCCAGACAGTGAGGGAGCTGCGGGCTCGTCCACCAATTCTTCTGCTACACCTTGCCCCCCCCCCCCCTTCCCGCCACTACTGCCATCGCAGGCCTTTGCTGTTACGCCCCCTGGTGACCTGGATGTGCCGTTTGGCCCAGGCCCTATTGGCCTTGAAAAGGAGACGGAAATGATGTTTCCCTTCGATCCGGGAAGAATAGGATACAGAGGGCCTGAACGCTGAGTTGGTTGACAACTTAAAGCGAGAAATATTGTTCCCATGACTAGCCCTGGAATTCTCCAGTGTTTGTAATCAAGAAAATGAATGGAAAATGGAGACTGTTAAATCATGGAAGCTATGGGAGCACTTCAACCAGGATTACCAACTCCAGCTGTACTCCCCCAAGTCATGGACATTAATAGTAATAGACTTAAAGGGCAACTTGACTTTAAAAGGCAAGTGTTTAGCAAACAATAAGGATTGTTTGCTAAACACTTGCCTTTTTAAAACTTTACCATGTTTATGTTGATACCTTTTCTGATTGTACGTATGTATAGGCTTACATATGTATAGGTGTACTTAGGTTTAATATGTAAAAGGAATGTCCTGTATATTTAGAAAGTTCAATGGTAGTGTGTGCGTGTTGGTAGAGCGTAGACTCCCCGTGCACCCAGCGCTGTTTACTTGCCTTTTATAAATATTACTAAACTCAGATTGAGTTGTACCTTCATTTATAACATGCTGCTGGCATACCCACTTGTTACACCAGTCCACCTGAGTCCATCAGAAGAGAAGGACACGCATGGCTATGGTGCAAGGCTTACAAACTCTCATCTTGAAGAGCTGAACTCCCACAGAACCCAATGGCGGCTTTTGTGAAGAGGCCAGCTATTACTGTCCTGTTACACACCTCGTACTTTCTATAGTTCAGCCTGTAGAGTGCACACTGAACAAACATATGTGCCTAAGGCTCTGATCCTATTGTTGGAAAAGGTTTGGGAATCCTTGTTTTAAAAATCTCAAAGTAGTTAGGTGGAGATTCTAATTAGCAGGTAGGAAAAGCCAGATATTTTCATTCACTTCACAGGGAGCTTCCCAGCTCAGTATTTCTTTTGGAGGAGTATTGGTTCCAGAGCCAAAATTTAGCTCCCTCTTCTGAAAGTTTTACCCTGCATCCTTGTCTTCAGTTAAATTTCACACTCAAAATGGAATCCATGCAGGCTAAGCTGAAGAGTGATGTGGTAACAGACCCTGATCGCTCAGTCAGTTTTAAGCAAGCCCCTGGCTGGTGAAGAGATCAAGATAGCCTCTTAACTTCATGTATCTCCAAGTGGTGAGACCAAGGATAGGCAGCATCCAGCCAGATGGGTGGGGGAAAGGAGGGACAGGGACTTTTTGTAAGTCATTTGTATCTTAAGCGAGTGTGCACAGCCACATTTGACAGAAAGACTTTGTCACAGGAGTAGGCAATGGACAATGGAATAAAGTTTTAATGCAAACAAGAGATTTCTGTCTTATTTTTAATACTAATTCTGAACTCCATGATGAGGTATTTATATATTCTCTCCAGGTGTTGGTCAAAATGCCAGAATTACCAGTTGAAATGTTATGGCTGTATTATATAGGAGATAATGCATAATGGACTCTTTCAGCCTTGAAATCTTTTAAATTGATTAACTGTATTAAACAATAGTTTTAAATCACTTTTCTCTCCTCTTTCATTCATGAGCACTGTCAAGAAAGGTCTTGGCATTGAAATAGCCATTATTTAAACGATGCCCTCAAGCACAGGAAGATACATGAGAAGCAAAAGACTCCGGAGGAACTTACCAACTTTGGACTGCTATATAGTTTCTTGTTTTTATTGTGTGTAGCTGAATGGAAAAAAAAAATCTTATTTTCTGGCTATGCTAAATCAATCAAGTGAATGCTAACATCCTGCTAGCTGCAGCAATTCTTCTGGAATTGAACTAACAGAGACAATGCCCAGAGCTGAGCTGACACCATTGTGGATGGCTCCAATGTGCAAATATAACAGAAAGAGAATACAAACTAGCCATTTAATGCCATCTCTCTTGGAAGGACAGGAAAAAAAAAGAATCATTATAGATCATGTAGAAACAGACAGGGAAAAAAAAAAAAAGCCAGAGGCAGAGAAATCTTATTTTTCAAGCTCCCAAAGAAAAGATAAAAGTGGTGATGAAAATAGGATTCAATCAGAAAGAATGGGTTCTTAATAGTCTTTTAAAATAAAATGCATGAAGCAGTGATGAAGTTATTTTGCTGCATCCTTAAGGAGTTTGCTTTTGCCAGTCTGAGCCCCTAGCACTTGGAAAAATACCTCTGCAGAAAATGATGGTCTCAGCAGATATATAGAATAATGTGATATGTAGAATAATAATTGGTGTCAAGAAGATGGTTGATATTAATAAAGAAGGGGGAGATGTGGGAGTGTGGCCATGGGGATCAGCAAGCCCCATGGTTGATGATAACATCTAACTCTTAAGGATGAGGCCATCAGGAATGTAGAAGAGTTTAGAGGGAACAAAGAAGGGTGGTTCAGGAGACACCATGCAGTCTCCGGTTGCTTGTTCTCCAGCCATTAAGGCATGGAAGTTGCTGATTGTTTGCTGTTGCAGGGAAAAGTTGTTTGACCAATGAAAAGTTGTTTTGAAAAGGACTGCTATGGGGCAAAGGGTATAAGAGGGGAACCAGTCCTCAAGATAAAAAGGCAACACAATATAATGAAAAAGGACTGAATAGGGACAGGCTAGCAGAACAGAGACCAGGACAGGAACAAGGACACTGATCACCTCATGAAGACAGGTTTGGCCAAACTCAGGAAACCGCTCAGAGAAGCTCGTACTGAAAGTCGCTGGAAATAGGTGTACTGGAGCTAGGAAGAAGCTCGAGCTGAGAGAAGCGGACCTGTGCACACAACTGCCCCTCGCTGGTAAGCAGTTGCGCATTATGGGGAATCATACGTCCTTGGAAACAAAGACTGTCCTGGTAACCTTACAGCTTATTCCCTTTATTAACGATCAGACAGTTTATGATCCTGAAATATGGGACCAAATTGAGGTCAAGGTGTAGGACTCTGCTATGGAAAATGAAGGCTGAGTTGCTTAACAACTTAAAGCAAGAGACTGTTATATGATCTGAGAAAATTTAATGAAATCAGGGAAGATATGGGAGCACTTCAACCAGGATTACCATCTCCAACTATGCTCCTCCAGTCATGGACATTAATAGTAACAGACTTAAAGGATTGTTTGTTAAACACTTGCCAGAATTCTGAAACCTTTGCTATGTTTATGTTTCAATTGATACCTTTTCTGATTGTACATATGTATAGGTGTACTCAGGTTTAATATGGAAAAGCATTGTTCTGTATGTTTAGAAAGTTTGATGTTAGTGTGTATGTGTTGGTAGAGAGTAGACTCCCCGCGCTGCTTCCTTGCCTTTTATAAATATTACTAAATTCAGACTGAGTTGTATCCTCATTTATAACAGTGCCTGAGCACAGGGGTAGGGTTGTGGTTTGGCTTACAGGAATTCTGGGCCTTGGGTCAGAAGACCTGTAGATCTTGCCTCAGTTTGGTTACCTGCTGCCTGGAGATACACAACTATTTATGGCGTAGTATTGGTATATACTATAGTAAATAGCAAATTGTTATTGCTAGTAGATGGAAAGACCTGTGAATTTCTGTTGATGTTACTGTATTATGGGAAGAGGAAGAAGAGGAAAGGTGGAAATAGAAGAGCTTTAGTGGGTCTGAATGTCAATAGCTTCCATGAGATGCTTTCTTGAACTAAAACTTTCTTCTGACATGGAAAGTGAGGTTGTGAAATAGCATATTCTCCAAGCAGACATTTGCTTTCCTATACCAATGTTGAAGGAGGAGACTCCTGAGCTGTATGTGCAGAGGCCAAACAAATGTGTCTGCTAGCTACACATATTTGCAGCAAGCTAGAATTATGATGTTAGAACAGCAACTCAGGGCCCTTTTCTGCAGCTGTAGATCTGTGATTTAGTGGAGAGGAGATATACCAGGAACATTATATGCCTGGTCCTGGGGTTAGGGGACAAACTGCTTCAACTTTACCTGCTAGGTAAGGATCCAAAAAGAGTGTTATAAATGAAGTCTCAACTCTGAATTTAGTAACATAAAAGAATATTTATAAAAAGCAAATAAACAGTGCTGGGTGCACGGGGAGTCTATGATATAGTATAAACTCACTTTAGGATAGAATAAAACTTGTGGTTTGATATTGTATAAACTCACTTTAGGATAGAATAAAACTTGTGGAATGATACTGTATAAACTCACTTTAGGATAGAATAGAACTTGTGGTTAAAAGTTAGCAAGGACAAAGTAAATAACATCTTGTTATCTGTAGACCTTCTGTTATGTTTAAGCATCTTGTTATTTGAAAACATCTCGTTATCCATTAACCCTCAGTCAGGCTGAGACTTGAGTTAACTCGAGTCAACTGCCTGTTATGTCTTGTTAACTGAGACATCCTGTTATCTGCCGACCCTCAGTTAAACTGAAAGACAACTCAGCATTTTTACAGCCTGGAAAAAAACTGATTAAGCAAAGGTGAAAAGTGCATTATGAGGAAGACCTATGGCCTTTCTCCCAAAGACCACTGCCCACATCCCGAAGACCCCGGCCCACAATTCTTGGAAGGCTTTGCGCAAGCGCAAGGACTGATAAGCTAATTAGCATACGAAGCGAGAGTAGGCGGGGTTAGGTAATTAATATGTATATGCGCTAATTGAATATTCATTGTTTCACTGTATAAATACGAGATAGTTTGTCACTTCGAACATGCATGATAGGTGGAAAGATCCCCCGTGCATCCAGCACTGCAATAAAGAATATACCACTTAAGGAAATTTGGCTTTGATCTTTAAATCATCTATGCTCTACCAACACGCACATGCACCCGTCGAACTTTCCAAATATATATAGGACATTGCTGTTACATATTTACAAGAAACCCAAGTACGCCTATACATATGGATATCCTATCTCCACCTCATATTATAATTCTCTTTGTGGTGGTCGTTGTGGGTGAAAGGCTCACGGTTTCCCCATCACCATTAGTAACCTTTTGTTCCAGACTGCAGGAGTGGCTTCGACTGTCTCCCTCTTCTTCTGCACATGCTCTGCCCACCACAAGGTTCCTGAAAGCAACAAAACGTGATTGCTTTTCCCACGTTTCGTTAACCCTTGAAATCACACTAATAATATTATTATCATATAACATTAAACAATAAATGTTAACAGTTCTAACCAGCAACCCCCCCAGCAACTTCCGTGCCTTAACAGAAGGGAAAACAAGCAACCCCAGATGGCAGGGCATCGCCTCAATCACCCTTCTTTGTTTCCTCTAAACTCTTTACATTCCTGATGAGCTCATCATTAAGAGTCTGATGTTATCACCAACTACAAGGCTTTCCGACCCCCATTGCCACATTCCCAAATCTCCCCCTTCTTTATTAATATCAACCATTTTTCTGACATGAATTACCACTCCGTATATAACAAGAGGGAGCTATTTCTGTCCAGGAGGGGATTGTGTTGCTCTGGAACTGTGATCAGATGCAGCAACTTTATGCTTTATGCTTTCTGGTTGTTATATATGAAGTGGTAATTCGTGTCGAGAAAATGGTTGATATTAATAAAGAAGGGGGAGATTTGGGAATGTGGCCATGGGGGTTGGAAAACCCCATGGTTGAGATAACATTAGACTCTTAACGATGAGGCCATCAGGAATATAAAAGAGTTTAGAGGGAACAAAGAAGAGTGATTCAGGAGACTCCATGCAGTCTCAGGTTCCTTGTTCTCCAGATGGTTCTCTTGTTCTCCAGCCATTAAGGCATGGATGTTTCTGGGTGTTTGCTGTTGTTGTTACATTCAAAGTTGTTTGACCAATGAAAAGTTGTTTTGAAAAGAACTGCTGTGGAGAGAAGGGTATAAGAGGGGAGCCTGCCCTCAAGATAAAAAAGGCAACACAGTGAAGTTACATCAATAAAGAAGCAGGAAAAAGAAGTGAAGAGGAACAGGCTGGCGGAATGGAGACCAGGACGGGAACAGGCACTTTGATTGCCTCATGAAGATAGGTTCGGCCAAACTCAGCAAACTGCTCAGAGAAGCTCATATAGAAAGTCACTGGAAATAGGTGCACTGGAGCTGGAGAGAAGCTCGAGCTGAGAGAAGCGGACCCGTGCACACAACTGCCTCTCGCTGGTAAGCAGTTGCGCATTATGGGGAATCATACATCCTTAGGAACAAAGACTGTCCTGGTAACCTTACAGCTCATTCTCCTTCTTAACGATCAGACAGTTTATGATCCTGAAATATGGGACCAAACTGAGGTCAAGGTGTGGGACTCTGCAGCTAAAAATGACAAGGCTGCAGTGGAATTGCTCGGCACCTGGTGAGCAATCTCTGAGGCCTTAAAGAGCCATGTGGAGCCACAATCACAAACATGTGGCTTGCCGGATAGTGAGGGAGCTGCAGGCTCCTTTACTGATCCGACTGCTACGCCATCGCCATCGGCCCCTCTGCTGCTACAGCCATTGAAGGCTTTTGCTGTTATGCCCCCTGTTGACCTGAATGTGCCTTTTGACCCAGGCCTATTGGCCTTGAAAAGGAGATGGGAATGCTTTTCTTCGATCCAGGAAGAATGGGATACATAAGGCCTGAAGACCGAGTTAGTCTTAAGTGAGACATATTGTTCAAAAGGAATGGAAAATGGAGACTGTTTGTAATCAAGAAAAGGAATGGAAAATGGAGACTGTTAAGTCATGGAACTTAAAGGATTGTTTGTTACCTTTTCTGATTGTATAGGCATACTTGAGTTTAGTATGTAAAGCAATGTTCTGTATATTTAGAATGTTTGATGTTTGCGTGTGCATGTTGGTGGAGCGTAGACTACCCACACACCCAGCTCTGTTTACTTGCCTTTTATACCTTTTATACCTTTTAGAAAAATTTGTTTTATAAATATTACAAAATTCAGATTGAGTTGAGACCTCATTTATAACATGGTGAGGCAGAGATGTAAACAGTGCTAACAGTGTGCAATGTGAGCAGGGAGTAACAGACTGCAGCCAAAAGGGGAGGGCACAGAGGGTCTGAGATTGCTGTGTTGAGGTCAGTCATATCGGGTGTTAGCTTCCTTCCCTTTCAAACAGATGTTGACAGCACTGTGTTGTTTCATGGGTACTCTGTTTGGCCACTACAAGTGTGCTGTCTGGTTTCTTTCAGTCTGGTTTGTAAACAATGAGCTTTTCTAGACTCCTAACTCGCACAGCCTTGTGCTACTGCAGCTACTGTGCTGCAGCCTTTAGCAGAGTCTCTGCTGTCAACAACTACAACACTCCCGAGCTTTGTGTTTTATCGTCCTTTTTGGAAACCTTTTCCATATACAAAGGTGCCACTTTGCTCTTTAGTGCTATGGTAATCTCTCCAACATGCTAACAGCCTAATCTTACAGGAGGGGGCACCAGGAGAAATGTGCCTGGGGGATCCCTGAGCCTACAGCTTCGTGCTGCTGCTGGCTCCCTGCAGCACCGCCAGCCTGGATGGCAGTGAGCACTAGTGGAGGGGATGCTACGTGCTTCATAGTCTGCTCTGTTCTCGCCTCATTTCAGTAGAGCTTACTTGCACTTGATCCTTTATGTGGACTTAAAAAAAAAAAAAAGTTCAATATTTAACATGCCCATGATTATGAGAGCACACTCATAGTTTCAGCTGTTGATAAGCTGACTCATGAATGATGGTGCCCAAGTTTCACACTCATCTACACATCTACCTTAAGGCCAGAACAACACAGTTGCTCTTTATTATACCTTCTTTCAGCTGGGCTTAATTTTGTTGCACATTATTCTGAAGAGTTTTTCATGAGAACAAGTTATGGATGTTTGGGTCAGTTATCTCAGTACAAGAGGCTGTGAGGCTGCTATGGAAGAAAAGAAAAATATGTTTAGGAGTGTGAATTGTCAGTGATGTACAGGATCAATTCACACTCTAAAAGATTGAATTAAAAGTGATAATTATGTGCTGTTTTTGCTGCTTAAGTGGTTTAATGCCATTAAGACTTTGCTGCTTAATGGAAAAGCTTAGAATCAGACTAGCATGGGAATACTAAAAGATTTAATGGATTTCCGTTCAAGTCGTTCTTCCTATTAGGAAACAAATCTACCAAAATATATAACTAGGTCTTTGAATTCAATTATTAATCCTCTCTTCTAATTTGAAGAGCAAAATTATCATTTAACAGCAGTTCTCTGAAATGGAATTTTAATGATACTAGTCATCTTGGAGTTGAACATGATTTTTCCCAATTGGAACAAAGAGGATTCTTAGTGCTGAATGAGTTTTAGATATTAATCCTAAGCAGTTAAAATTATACTGTCAAAAGCAGGTCTTGAACATCTATCAAACAGAAACATTTTCACTGCATTCTCATGTGTTATCTGGCTTCACTGTATGAGAAAAAGGCTTTGGAAAGTGGTAATTGGAATGGGATTGTAGAAGTAATGTATGGGAAGAGAACTACACCATGTACTTGGAAGGATTCGTAGTGGTCGGATCCTGACACTCCATGGCTCTAACACAGATCTGATGGGCTTTGTCAAAATGGGATCCTGTCCACCCAAAGAAATGTATTGTAGTTTAGGTGAAGTGCTTGTTTTGACTGTGGGATGAGAGAAGAAAGGAGGCAGAAGACTGCCAGCAGTTGGTGGCTCACCCTTCTACAGATTCGTGCTGAAGCAAATGGATTGAGGTGTAACTCAGGCTCTGTGAGTAGGGATGGAGACATTCAATTCATGTCTTATAGTGAGCTTTTCTGGGTTACAACTGTTATTGCAAATTCAAAACTAGGAATAATCCCCAGGAAGAATCTGCAAAACTCTCTAGGAAGAATCCAGATAATGGTGGGATGAACCGATTAAAAAACTTGTCCCGTTTCATGGTTAGTCCCATATTTCCAGCTGCACCTGCATCTGATTATTCCCTGGATTTATTTTTTTTTTCCATCCCCTCTGAAGGGGATATAAACTCCGTGGAGATCCAGGCAGGTTTTTGCTCAGTGAGGTTAACTACCAAAGCTGCTTTGTTCTCAGTGCCTAATGGCAGCTGTTTGTGCTTTATGATTCCTAGCCTGGAAAATTAAAGTTAGTAGTTATACTCCGTAACACTGTGCTATTTGGGACAACAGTAATTTGCCAAATGACTTCATCTGAAAATGAAGTCATCTCTTTGGGCCAGCAAGATGTCAGTCCCTTCACACTGCTAGTGTTTTAGGATTTTAAACAATATGACTCAAGTTGATACTAAGAGGCTTGCTTGGCCTGTTACTAATAGCAAACAGAATACCCACGATTACAGCTTGCTTATTTGAATTATTACATTTTTTTTTCATGTATTTGTATTTTGTTTTGCTTCTTTCCATGCTTTAATGACCCCCCCCAAAAAATATGTAAAAGATGTATGTTCCCAAGGTCTTTCTAATGGAAGTATCAGGACTTCCTTTACAGTGGTACTGAATTTTCCTGACTTACAGCAGCACAGCAGAGCAGTCTTTTAACTGTGAAAAAGTACTGTGAGATTTAATTCCTTTCCCTTTGAAATTGAGAAATTGCTATAAGTTGACAGAAATGCTTACAATGCAAGTAACCATCTTGCAAGTCTGACTCTGAGGTTCACGGATGTTATTGGGATCAATGGATATGTTGCCTTTTCATCTTCTATGATCCCAAACTGTCGGGGTAGCTAGGCTAATTATAGGACTTTTCCTCTCTGGTGATTTTTCTGGTTGGAAGTCCATCAGGAATACCACCATTATCAACATGAATATAGGTCCCAACGTCATGCCCCCTCCTCGATTTGAAGTGAAGGGTAGGTTGGAATACAGGATCAAGCCCTTAATTTGTTACTTACATTTGATTTGAAGCTTAATGTCTAAGGTTAAGCTAAAAGGTTATGGGAATAATTCATGCCTGTGAACAACTCATCATGTTAGACAGAAAGGAATTTGGTCCAAGGCACAGCATGTTGGAAGATTGCCACTTCCTTTCTTTTTCAGTGCTCTTCTGCATTCTCACTCCTTTTAAACAGTCTCCTTACCCCTTATTGTGTGTAACTGGGCTTCCTTCCTAAAGCCTTCCCAAATTCAAATTGAATTGGGCAATAATTTCCTATTTGTGTTTGATACAAAAGTTTTCAAAAGAACTTCACAGACACTAATCAGGGTAAAAATGAACATCCAAAATCTGTCTTACTCTAATGTTTCCTTTAGAAACCATTTAATTTCTTACAAGCGCACTTTGACAGATGATGTGGCCCTTAAAATCACAGGAACATAAGACACTTCAGTGCAGCTGCAACATGGCTAGTTAGGATCCTATTCAAGAAAAAGGCTTAGGCAGTGTATTTTCTTTCCTATACTCTGCTGTACCATTTCTCCCCCTTATAGATCAAGTGAAAAGACTCTCAGAATGCTCTTATAATTGTCTCCTTCGAGTTACAATCTGCAAATACTTTTATTTTCTAAAAGATAAAAATACCCAAATCTTAATGGAGGCTTTTAAAATGGCACATCATTAACTCTCCAACCTCCTTTACAGTTTTGTAAATCTCTTTAATAAGGGTGAGGAGAAGCTTAGAGAGGTCTCTTTGATTAAAGGTTTGGCCTGGAATTACTTTGAATTTGTATTATGGAGTCAGCAGGTTTACTGTGGCAGTCTTAACAGAGAATCTTTTCAAGTATTTTGCAGGTAGAGCTGTAAAGAGAGTAAATGCTATATAAAACTTCCTAAAAAAACACAGCAGAACCAGTTAACCATCAGAACACTATACTGAAAAGATGTATCCACAGAGCATGGGGAACAAACTACCTTGCTATTTTACAGCCTGAATTTGCAATTTGTGTGAGCTCCTGTGGCAGAGTTTCAAGAAGAGGAGGCTGGAGTCAGTGATTCACCGGGTCCCTTCAACCATGTGCCCAGGGTTCCTGTGAAATTCTAACAGTTCTGAGAAATGACTCAGTTCAGCAAGAAATATAATCAAGCCAGTGAGTTTCATGGAACCGAACGTGCTCAGTGCTCTGTCACCATGCATGACTTGGCTCAAAGGAAGTGAAAAAGGACACAAGAGCCTGTGACGCCTTTTAACCCCACTAATATCAAGTCCTATGGGTAAAAGTTTCTTAGAAGGTGATGTTCCTTTTGACAACATTTAACCCTCTGCTGCATGAACACATTTGCTGTATTTGTCAATAGGATCTCTAAAGCTTAGGCAAAACTTTCAGTATGGGGCAGTAAGTCTACACTGGGTTTATTGTACAATATTTAATAAAACCCAACTAAAAAAAATAAAAAATCTCTCTCTCTCTCTCTATATATATATATTTGCTTTCATGGCCTGAATACACTGACAACATCCCTGCAACTGTCAGCTGGGAACAGAAACCTGCACACAGAAATCAGCACTGCTGTAGAGGTAACCTTTGCTCTGGAGAGTCTTAAGTCTGTTTGTCTGTTTGTCTTAAGCCCATATGTCTCATGTCAGCATGACGTAGTGTACCTCATATGCAGTTAAATCTGGAAGACCTGGAAGCATAACCACAGTGTTAAGAACACCATTATAGAGTCAGCAAGGGAGTCAGTCTTAATTCTCCGTGTTTGCCCATTCTTCCTGGTTGTTGTGTGCTGCAAACGGTGCTTTTAGAGCAGCAAGTGTGTGTGCATTTGAGCTACTCATTCACTGCAAGGTGATGCCAGCTGAACTTGCCGTGAAAATAACACCATCTCACTAGTATGGATGACGCTGTCCACCAGACAGGGTGTCTATATGTTCCCTTTGCTTAGGTGTCCCCAGCCCCTGCTGCTCTCTTTTGCTGAGGTGCCAGGACACGTTCTTTGAGACTTTCCTTGTGCTGGAGGTAAGTGAGTGCAGCCCCATGAGGGAGGGCTGGTCTCCTGTCTCCTCTCCCACAAGCACTAGGTACAGGAGCAGCTCTTCCCAGACACGCAGGGCAGCTCCACATCGGTACTTTGCTGGGCAGATGGGAGCACTGCTGGTGGGGAAGGGGAAAATGTAAGAAGAATAGAGCGTGTTTTTCCTCCCCTAACTGCTAGACCAGAAAGACCATTCAAAGAGGGCCCAGATCTGCAGGAGGGAAGCAGGGGAGATTCCCAGAAGGAGTGGACAGAGTAGAGATGGCGAGAAATAGGCCATGAAGATGACAGTGCAGATAGCTTTTCAGCCTTAAAGAAAAGTGAAAGGTCTTCATGGCTCCTGAAGGAAACCCTTTCCAGTGGCTGTGAGTAGTTATTTTTGTCGATTTGCAGGGAATATTTAAGACAAACAAACAAACAAAAAAAAACAAAACAAAAAAAAAAAAACAAAAAAAAAAAAAAAAAAGG
Source organism: Aythya fuligula (assembly GCF_009819795.1). Taxonomy (NCBI): domain Eukaryota; kingdom Metazoa; phylum Chordata; class Aves; order Anseriformes; family Anatidae; genus Aythya; species Aythya fuligula. Next base: position 265,142 of record NC_045571.1, read on the forward strand.
AAAAAAAAAAAAGACTTCTAAGACTTCTGGTAGTATGTTCTGATAAAATGTTCTTCCCGACCCTGCAATGACAGCATTAAAGATGCTGCAAGTGAATTTATTAGACTCTTGTGTACCACATGCACATCCTACTCCATAACTTGATGGGTGAATGTAGACAGATATTTCTGCAGGATGTTCAATGGTTTTAATCCTTCCTGAGGCTGGTGACAGAGGAGGTTTCAGCCCTTATCAGGGGCCCTTAGCATTTTCTTATAATAAGCCCCATTTCTACAGACCCTAGCGAAACTCAGCGCTGATTGGTTTAAATCTGATTAGGTTGCGGCAAGGCTGAAATACTGTTGAGGGAAGCATTGCTGCAGAGGTGCTTGAACAAGAAAAATACCGAAGCTGATCCCAGAAGTATCTGGTATTCAAAGCACAGCTCAGGTAAGGGCACAGCACATCTAATGGGACAGGGTAGAGGACACGGAGCACTAGCAGTACTGCATTCAGAGAGCTGTGCCAGATTTACCACTATAGACTTCTCAAAAGCCTTAGAGTTTTTGGATATTTTCAGATTTGTTACTGTTCCTTTTGGGGAAAGATGGTAGGTATATGTTCCTTAAGTAGCAGCATCTGGGTACCTGCCTCTGAATGTGGCCAAATAAGAGGGTTCAACAGCAAGCTGAACAAAGTAAAGCATTTAGCTGATTCTGCCATAGGAGTGGGATGCATCTCCTCTATGACTCCCTGGCAATCTGCATACATCCTACTGAAGAGAGGTGTGATTATTCCTGCCTGTGAAAGTCTTTTTGGAAAGCCAATTGCAGCACTTAAGTCTAATCAAATGCCAGATGACAGGAGTCAGGACAAACCCTCAGTTTCTGTGCAGTGCTGGTGTAACTAGGGAGGTGGTGTGACAGTAATCAAATGAAATGGCTCCAGGTCACTCTTGCCCTTTGTCTCAGTGGGGAATGCTGGCCTTCATCCTTGGTTTGATCCAGCTGCTATTAATATGATGCAAAAACACTCACAAACTTTTCTATTATAATATATATCTCCATAAAGATCAGATACATAATGTTTGTCACCAAAGTATGTTGTGCTACCTGTGCACTGTTTTCACAGACATCAGTGAGAGCAGATGATCACATCTGCTTAGGAAAAAATCTTATGATTCTCTCCTGATTGGTACAGAGTTTTAAAACAGTGGTGGAACATCTAAAGGGACAGTGCTGAGACAAATCCAGCTGCTTTACAGGTGAGGGGATTATTCAATCTTTCCATGTTTTAGGCATGCAATCTTCTGGCCTTCTGAATCACCACCTCTGTTGGAAGCATTCCCCCCTCTCCCCCTGCATTTTCCTCACAGGGAATACAAACTTTGGATATGGCTTTGAAAACCTAAACAGGCTATGTGTATGCCCCTTCATGCCCACAAAGCTAGAGTACAAAAAAATAAAAATATTACCTTCTATTCCTTGGAGCTCTGACATCTCTCTCCTGTTCTTGATTTTCATACTGTGCCATTTCCTCATCTATTTTACTAGGTGCATAGGAGCCTTTATTGCCTCAAGTATTTAGATAGAATGAAAACTAATGCTTAAATGAATAGCTCCTGAAATTGTTTCCTTGCTGGGAATTGTTAATATGCCATATGGATTCAACTCATGTATCTGAGCTAATATTGCACCCTGAATTGCTAAAACGATTTATTTTGAACCCTTAACACTTTATTGAACAGGAAAGGATTTTTTTTGTTTGTTTGTTTGTTTGTTTTTTTGTTTGTTTTTTGTTTGTTTGTTTTTAAGTAGTCGAGGCTTCAAATGTGTCTATGCCGGAGTCATTCAAGATGTCATCTGTGTGCATCTTCTTCTCCCAGGGTGTTACATATTTTACTCTCCCACCGATGGTCTGAGGACATTTTGCAAAGTTATTCTCTATTCAGATGAGGGGAAAATGAGGCATAAGAAATGTCACAATGTCTCATGCAGAGCTGAGAATAGACTGCCCTCTGGCTTCCTAGGACACCAGCAAGCCTCTCCACCTCCCTGGATGGTGGTCCAGAAACCTGTATTGCTCATGAACAGGGCTCTCTGCAGCACTCAGAAGTCAGCAGGCAATTCAGCAGGACCTGGACAAAGTAGCTAGTGTTGAGAGGGTTAGAAAAGGCTGAAATAAAAGTGTGAACTAGGGAAATGATAAGAGATTGGAGCTGATGGAGATTTCAAGGAGAGCACCACCTTTGAGTAGCTGACAGCGTTCTCTCAGCATACTGCAAATGCAGAATTAAACATACTGGCTTTAATCACCTTCCTCAAGTCTTTCTGGTATTTACCTGCTATATGCAAGGAAATAGTCACTCTAGCTCAGCTGACAAATGGTAGTTCATTAGGATATGGTAATTTGATTGCTTGTTGTTGTCTTTCTCTGCTCTCAGTATCTGGGAGTATTCTAAACCGTAAGGGAAATAATCTGTCCTGATTTATGTAACCAAAAAAAAAAATAAAATCCCAAAGGAAGATTAATTCCAAGAAACAAAAGTGTCTGTTTACATAAATGGCTGCTAGCTGTAGTAAGCATTAAACCTAAGCATATCTGTTCTCTCCATGTGGCACCACAGTTTTTAGTACAGAGGCTTGAGTGCTACATTAAAGCTGAAAGAGAGCTTTATGGCTCAGCTAGGCATCAAAATGGTACCGGTTCGGAAAGCATGACAGACGAGACAGGCTAAAGAAAAATAGGTGAATCAAAGCTGAAGGTAGAACACTAACTCAGCCGCAATACACCCATTTCTCCTATGGTTTAGTAACGATACTTCTGTTGATTTACTTGCCTTGCCTTGTCTCAGGAGACGAGGTCTGTAACAATGATAGAGAGCTCCCTCCTGAACCCGTGCGGACTTGCTCAACAAGGGGATTAAAACTGGATTTCACCTCAGTAGCTCTCATGCAGTCTAGCATGAGAAGGGAAGCCTGCTGTTAGCAGGGTAGATCTGTCACCTGGAGTGTGCCTGTGCATTCTTATGAGCTAGAGAGGTATGTCCCAGTTTTAGGGCAGGGGTGCGCAGACTGCAGCTTGAAGGCCTGCTGTGGCTGGCTGGGTTGGGCCTCTGGGACAGGCCCTGGTTCAGAGCTGCAGCCCGTGGAGAGAAGGCCACGCAGGAGCAGGGGCCTGGGGGGAGCTGATGCCCCTGGGGACCAGTGCTGGAGCAGTTTGCTCCTGGGGTATAGACCCTGTGGTATGGGGTGGGAGAACTCCCGTGTGGGAGCAGTTCTTGAAGAGCTGCTGCACTGAGGCTGTGGGCAGCCTGTGGACATGTATGATCAGTTCAGGAAGGATGGCATCCCATGGGAGGAACCACACGGAGCATGGGCAGAGAGTGACTGTGAAAGCATGGTGGAGATGAAGCATCAGGACCTGACCCCATTCACCCTTCTCCTGTGCCACTCACGGAGGACACAAAAGAGGGTGGATAGGGAGGAAGGTGGTTTTATTTTGTTTTTAGTTTCTCACTGTGCTAGTCCACTAGTGATAGGTAATAAATTTTATCAATCTCCCTGCTCTGAGTCTCTTTTGCCTGTGACAATAACTGATGAGTGATCTCCCTGTCCTTATCTCAGCCCTTGAGACCTTTTCATTGTATTTTCTCTCCCTTTTCCTTTGAGAAGGGGCAGCGAGAGAACAGCTGCAGTGGAGAGCAGCTGCCCAGCAGGGTAAAACCACTACAGGGGCTGTGCATTCGCAAGCAGCCATTCTGCATGCTGGCAAGCAACCACAGAGTTTGCTCCTGTCTATAGTACTTCAGCTCTGCAATAAGCACGTTTTCCTCAGCTGCAGGAGTTCTTCTCCTGCACTTGCAGAGCAAAGCCGGTTTGTCTAGCAGGTGTCAGGGCTGCACAGTCAGCTCAGCATGGTGAGAGGAGGTGCATTTATTTTTAAGCAATGCTCTCTTTCTGAAAGCAGGAAGGTAACAGATAGATTCACCTCAATAAAAAGAGTATTGCTCTTCCCCAAGCTTCCAGTCAATACCATAGCTTGTCCTGAGCCAGCCCTATGGGCTGGATGAGTGCATTGTTAGAAGCCCTTGCAACATTCAAGCAAAACAGACCCCAAAGGAGCTGACTGTGTTTTAGGAGAGAAAGAACTGTCTGAAAGCTTCATCCTGTGTTCAGGTATGGGTTATTCTATTGCTTGTCGTACTTTAACTCCAGTTGCCCTTCAAGCACATATCTAAACTCTTTCCAGTAAGGGATCTTGTAAGTCATTTCATTACAACTGCTTGAAATCTGATGTTGAAGGACTGGTGATAAAATACCATGCATTAAATTAAATTGAGAAACTAACAGTGTGATACAAAATAAACGGCAAGGTTGTATGTGTATGGCTCTTGGTACAATTATTAGTTCTGGTCTGTGAAGAGCATTCCCATGAAGTAAATAAATACAAAAATTTGTGCAAAGCTTCCCTACTCAAAGCACTCATTCTCCTAGTGACACTCCTAGCCTACCTCTTAGCTCTGCAGCACTTTCTGAAAGACCTTGTTTGCTCTGGATGGGCTGAGGGTGGTGGAAATTGTCTCAATTCATGAGATGCAGTGGGACATGGTATTCTATTTTAAGAACAAAAGTCAGATTTCTTTAAGTACAGCTAATGGACTGAATGTTTGATGTAGAGCCAATACAGGTCACTCAGTGATGGTGAAATAACATCATGAGACTTAAACCTTAACAGGTTCCTGGCTCATTAACTGTCTTGGAAATAAGCTGTCCTAAATGCTTTAGTCTTTTGAGCTCTGCTGAGTGCTGGGCTGCACACTGTGCTCTCACAACACACCAGTACCAGAGCAAATGCTCCTTGGCAATGGGATAGGGTGCTAAGCAGTGAAAAGGATGGGTCAGAAACCTCTTTTGTCCCTTGCTTCCTTTCCTCTTGTCAGATTGAACACATGACCCTGATACTTGGGAACACTGTACAGAAATAGCAGGTGTGTATAGGTCAAGCCTAACCATTCTAGCTGGTTTTTTTTTTTTTTTTTTTCTTTTTTTTTTTCTTTTTTTTTTTTTCTCTTTTCTTTCTTTTTCTCCTACAGATGGCTTATTTTATCTTGAGTCCAGTTATATTCACATCTGTGAATCTCTGTAAAACAAAGATGTTTGTTTTTATAGCTGGGAGCTGAGGCTTTTTGTAGAAGATGAGTTACGAAGTGCTTAATTAGGAGAGTGGAGAGCTTGAAATGAAACCTACACCTTGCCAGTGAGAGTGGCATTGTGCTCCTCCGCTGTATTGATTAATTCATGCTGCCTTGAAATGCTATTGTGCAGGTTACCTTAACTCTAGCAAATGGTGTTGTTTTTATAATGAAGTGGAAAGGGTTTGAAATGATGAGACACAAAAATAATCACTGTGGTGGAGCAATAGAAAACTATTTTCTTAAAAAATGTACAAAGTGCCTTTTCCTGTGTGATTGGTCAGCACAATGATAGAATAGCACATCACACTGACTGCTCTGCTTTCTTCCATCCAAGATGATGGAGGGAAGACAATCTCTGAAATGAAGATGAGCACACAGTGAGGGTACTTAAACTGACCACAGGCTCCTTGATCCATACCATGAACAGTATTTCACAAAAGCACACAGATTATGTTCTGCTTGAAAAGCGATGCGAAGGGAGCCCATGTTACACCCCCCCAAAAAAAAAAACATACCAAAACCAACCCTCAAAAGTCTGTCAGGCTATTTCGTGGTTATTTTGAGAAAAAGCAACCTACCAGGCATCTTGGCCTGTATTCTGAGAGAAAGGAAACCAAATCTCTTAATATTATAATGGTGGAATAGTCCTACGGGCATCTCTTATCTTATGGTGTGTTCATTGTAGAAAGAAACTGGAGGAGAGAAGAGAAACAGGAGGGAGACTTTTCTCCTTGAAAATATTCTGGTCATCTGTGTAAACTAAGTCTTTGTGATTGCAAATATTTATTTGAGCAGAATGCCAGAGAAGATCAAAACTATTTTATCACATCTGGTGAATAAAGAGGGATGAAGGAAGTTGTTTAGGTACAAGGATTTCACTCCTTTGAGACAGCATTTCCTATAGCAGTAGAAATTGCCAGCTGCTAGCCAGATTTTTTTTTTTTTTTTTAATTTAAAACAGGGAAAAAAATCTCTACCATTGTAATGGTTCCGAGTAACTTCAGATTGTATTAAGTACCAATGCACTTAATGATATTTGCTCCTTACAAATGGGACAGTCTCAGGTTCATTTTCAATTGTAATCCTTAGAGCTGTTGACTTCTTACAGATCCAGGCAAAGGAAGGGGTAGCTGGAGAGGCATCTTGTAAGAGAGGATACAACCAGACTAGGCTGGATATGGTACTGTGCTGGCACAGGTATGGCCTTAGCATGGAGTAGAAGACTTGTGTGCTGTCTGCACTTGCATTTTCCAGAAAGCCCCAGATGACTTGCCAGGAATAGAAACATGGTCTGTGTGGTGGTAATGATATTTTTACTCTCTGCATGTATTTTCGAGATGAATACATGCTAAAACTAACCCACTAGCCATAAAAATCAGTTAAAATTACCCTGCTTGAAATAAAAATGTCAGACCCATTTGGTCTTTTTTAAGAGGAAAAAGTCATGTGCATTGATGATGAGATGAGGCCTGTGGGAAAGAGAGTTTAGGAGATTCTCTGTATTCTGTCTCAGTGCAGCACTGATGGCTACTTTGAAGCAGAGCTACTAAAAATAATAGTTTGATGGCTTCATTAAACTCCAAGTTTCTCCAATGGAAAGCATAGTCCAGAGAGAAGTATTTTTAGTATACTCTTAAAAAGTCAACAGCCCGTCCCTTCCTGATGTGTACCCTTGACTGCGAGAACAAATTGTACTGTAAGTACTCTGAGTCCCATTCTTGTTGAAAGAGGCAAAGTATTTCTCTAAATAAAAACACAAATAATAATAATAATAAAAAGGCTTTGTTTGTCTAAACATTTTCTGTATAACCAGAATTAGAGAACTGTGGATTTTGGTCCCAGTGTAATATGGATACAATTACAAAAATCAATGCATAAAACAGAGCCTAGAAGAGAATTGTATTTTAACAGGAGACAGGAAATCAAAAAAATTTCCAAACAAATTAGAAATTGAGACTGCAGCAGCTTGAGCCGAGTTTGCCTTATGGGGAAAGCTTATTAATGTAACTAAGGTGATTTTTTTCTTTTTCTTTTTCTTCTCTCTCTTTCTCTCTTGCTTTTTTTTTTTTTTTTTTTTTTTTTTTTTTCCCCAGAACTCCCCTTCAGTAATATTTTCCCATGTCACATCTCTGTTCTGTGACTTGATATGGCAATGAGAACAGCAGATCAACAACAATAAAATGACAAGAAGATAATTAAAGCTTTACTCTACAACATGTGGGAACTTTAAAGATATTAGAAGATGCTGATACAAAGTCCGAGCAACTGAACTGTAGCAATATCACAGAACTGAAGCAATACAGCTTTCAGTCTAGAGAAATATGTTGTATTTCCCAGATCTAATAAAGTATACTGGATCCTTAATTTGTTTTAGAAGAAAAGATCCAGGTGCTTTGCATTTGTTTGGCCCAATCCAGTAAACTTTGCTAAAATGAAAGGGTCTTGCATGTCACATAGAGAAAAATCTACCGAATATATAGATAGCTTTTGGAAGAGAATGGTCATTTGTGGTTACAATATTGGAGCTGTGGACTCTATGGTACTCTCCAAAATAAGAAATCCACTCTCTTTCATATAGATTCATTTCATTTAAAAATCACTGGAAGTCTTATAACTGTTCACTATCTAAACTATTACTCGGAAGGTATGGTTCAGGGGAGACCTTATTGCTGTCTGCAGCTGCCTGACTGGAGAACATGGAGGAGACAGGTCCAAGCTCTTCTCAGAGGAGCACAGTGATGGGACAAGAGGCAATGGGTGCACGATGTTCTGGCTGATTATAAAGAAAAACTTCTACCACAATGGTGACCAGAGAGGTTATGGGATCTCTGTCCTTGGATGTGTTTAAGCCTGAGCTGGATGGGTCCTAGAACAACCTGCTCTAATTCAGTCTGCTCCAAGCAGGACCTCAGAAGGTCCCTCCCAGTTTAAATTATTCTGTGACTGTGGTTTTTGAGATTGGAGCTAGATCTTTAACTTCTGAACTAATGTTTATTATCTCTAGTAGTACTAAGATATACATATATACATATATATAATATCTTGATTGTCTGTAGCAGATGAAATAACTGGAAGACATTTGACTTGACATTGTATATAGCAAAATTGTGCACCAGGTTCATTATGTGTCAGGCTGTTCTTCATGGAGTCTGGAAGTAAAGAAACAACCATGGGATTTTTTTGGTATTTCCCAAAGTCAGCACAGCTGGATAATGGGATTTAGTATGCTGACCTGTGGTGCTGAAAAAAAAAAAAAAAAAAAAAAAAAGAAAGAAGAAAATAATTCAGAATATAACAGCATGGTATTGACTTGCGGAAAACTGACTCCACAGTCAGTAAGACTGTAAAGTCGGTATGTTTATTCAGCGCTGGGTGGCACGGGGGGTAGTCCTTACAAAATTGTGCGCACCTAACGCGGCAACTTGATTTGGTTATATGCAGTAAAGAGTTACATATGCATGAAGTTTCCCAATACGCCTATACATATGCATAACCTGTCCCTGCTTAGTATTAAAATTAGCTCCAAGAAGTCATTTCCATAAACTCCTCCCATCTGTGCTTGTGTGGTGCTTTCTGGTGGTGGGTACTGGGGGTTGTGAGGATGAAGTAAGATTGTCTTCATCAGAGTTTAACTTTTCACCTCATGTCTTTGCGCATGCTTTCTGAGGCCTTAGTCACAATCTGGGCCATAAGGTTGTTTTGATCTGGTTCTCGGGGTCCAAGGGGCTCCTATTATCTGGAGGTCTAAGTGCAGCACAGGCACAGTACATTGTAAATGTAGCACATATTCATTCTTAATCAATTGCTCTCTAATTTCTAATCCCATGTTTCAGTATGAAGTTGGTTTTGTGTCTATGCTATGGTAAAAGAGCAACTTCTGTGACAGCTTGAGAGTGGAATGTATTTTACCCTGACTTTATGTTGGATTTCAACACAGACCTAGATGTTTCTCCAGTGCTTTCCTTCAGGCAACCTATTTTATGGACTGCTCTGTTCCTGCACCCAGTTCTGCCACCCACCTTTCTAACCCTAAACCATTTCTGGGTGCTAGCATCAGTTACTGAACAGCATGTGCTTTGTGCTTTGTTGTCTTTTCTGACTGAGATTTTTTTCTGCCTACAGCAGATGAAGGAGCTTGTACAGGGTCAGCTGTTTTTTTACAGCCATCCAGCAGTCCAGTAAATGTCTGCTCTGGATACCTGAAGTCCATGGGTCCATTCAGTTTGTTAGTTCAGAAGCTTTTAGTGCACTAAAACACCACTATCCTCTTTTTCCCTTCAGTTACTACAGCACCCTTTAGGCCTCCTCTTTGTTTCATTTATTTTGCAAAATAAAATATGTAATGAGCCCCAGTCATGATCTTCCAACTGTTTGCCTGGTTGCAAACTGTCATTTTCAAGAGGTTATATTAATGGTGCTGTTATCTCTTGATCATGTCAATTTTAATGCATGCAAATGCTGTTTCTGCCTCATTCCCACATAATTACAAGCCTGTGTTTGGCAAATGAGGATATGTTTGCTTTCTTGATTAAGAAGGTTCTAAAATTTTTTTGCATGCTTGGTAGGAAATAACTTATGAAAAGAGCTAGTTTTAGAACAGAAGCCCAGCAGTAAAGGTTTTCAGATTTCCCTAATACTTTCCTCTGCTGGGCAGAAAGCAGTTTGTGAATGCTAATGAAATCAGCTTTGCATTACCCCAGTGAAGTAGCTGTGCATTATTCCCCAAAGGACATGGAAGCACAGTGTGATTAAGTGACTTGTCTGCATTCATACGGCTGCTGGGATACCAGCATTTGCTCAGGTGTTGGCTCATAGCACTAGACCCAAGGGCCAATTTGGGATATAGTAATTTTTTTTTCTTTGATTGTAATGAAAGACTTGGTAATTTTTATTTTTTTTTTTAATTTATTGAAATTTTTTACTTTTTCTCACATCTGAGGGAATGGATGGTGGGCTGTATATATATCCTCATTTATTTCCAGTCCGAGCCTTGTCTGTATCACAAAGGAAGGAGCTGTCCCTTAGAGCCAATCAGTGGTGTCCCATAGTTCAAATTCCCCTGGTAAGTCATCATTTTAATGGCATTTTTCTCTAATGAACCTTCTGATGTCCCTTCATAGCTCTTGTATAGTCAGGATCACGCGTTTCAAACTAGCTTCTTTTATTGCAGCATTAAAAGAGTCATCTAGTCTATTCCCTCCTATTGCATACTCCTGAATATTTTTTACTGAAGTTGTTTTAGTAGCTTCTTATAGTTTTGTTTCTAAAACAAAATATTATTATAATATCATTTGTCTGTATGAACTTCATTTTTTTTTAAGTTTTTCTGGAGGAACCTGGAGCCTTGGAAGGAGTTGGCTATGGAGGGCCCAAGCCATTTCTTGGTGTACACATACAGTTCAAATTGCTCATGGATCTCTTCAGGCAGATTTGTTGAGATGTGGGGACAGGGACACGTACAGGGGTCTGTTGGCTGTGTGTGTATTCAGTTCAGGAAAGCTGCTGAGATCCTCCACTGTGTAAAATGAAGCTGCTGTCTTGGAATCAGCAGCACTGCAGCTGCTTAACCACAGTGCTGCTTAACAGCCAGCTGCAGGACTGATACTCTTTTATACTCTACCCTGCAGAGAATTGCATAAATTAGAATCCATGCAAGGAGGCCAATAAACACATTAGTTTAGTGGTTGATAAGTGCTGCTGATGCCCATGCTTCTTCCAGCATATAATTCTCTAAACACCCATGTCATGGAGGTGACCACTAACCCCCAGTTCACTGGCTGTGGTGCTGCACCTGTTAATTTGGGGCTGTAGCAGCAGGGAGCTACTTCTTATCTCAGATTTATTTATTTTTTTTTGAGGAGACAGAGGTAATCAGTCAAATGACAGGCTGACTGTGATGCCGAGTCTATTGTGTGCTAACCCCAGTGAGAGATGAATGCATGCTTCAAAGAACCAGCATGCCAGCAAGCAGCAACAGGAGTGTATCTAACTCTGGCTGGTTGGCTGGGGTACAAGGAGAAACAGCAGATGGTCCCTTGCACCTGATGCTGTTGTCTCCTGTGCTGACAGCGGGGTCCTTGTGACCAATATCAGAAAATGAGATTATTCCTGCTGCTTTTGACTTGTGGAAATCAGACTCCACAATCAGTCAGATTGTAAAGTAGGTATGTTTATTCAGCGCTGGGCAGCATGGAGGGTAGTCTTGACAAAGTCGTGTGCACCTGACGCAGCAACTTGCCTTGGTTTTATGCAGTAAAGAGTTACATATGCATGAAATTTCCCAATACGCCTATACATATTCATAACCTGTCCCTGCTTCATATTAAAATTAATTCCAATGAGTCATTTCCATAAACTCTTCCCACCTGTGCTTGTGCAGTGTATTCTGGTGGTGGTCATTGGGGGTTGCGGGGATGAAGGCTGATGACTCTTCCTTGTCACTGCTAATTGACCTCTTGTCTTTGCGCAGACTCAGTTGCTCCTTGGCTCTTGTCCATCCACAGGACCAGCTTTTTCCAGTTTCTTAAGATAGGCTCACACTCTTACTAGGAGACTGACGTTGGTAAGGGGCCGAAGACTTCTTGCTTTAGTTAATTTGCACAATGCACCATAGTTAGCAAAGACACTAAGTAGCATCCTAGTTTAATGCTGTCAGCACTCATCTCTACTTGATAAGATTCTCCTAACTCCCTCTCTCAGTCCCCAATTTTCTACAATGTTAATAAATTCTTTTACTATTTCTAGGTTCTGTATAGTGTTTCTCTATCTATCACTCTTTCAAAATATCTGTTAGACTCCAGTTTCCATCTTAGTTGGTTCTTTTTCCACTTGCTGTAGGAGTTTTCCTGTACTCTTAAAACACCACAAGGTACATTGGATCACTACGCAAAGAACCATGGACAAAACCATGACCATGATTATTGTGATAAACAACTGTTTCAGCCAGGTTAGGTTTGGCAACCAGGAAGTTAATTTTTCTACCAAGTCTGTAAACCCCCAGGATGTATCATCCTGAGCTACTGCATGCAAAATTTTATTATTTAAGCACTACTTTGTGTAGGGAGGAAATTTCTTCCTGTAATGCTGAATGAGCATCACCTGTGGCATTTTCAATAATTTCTAACGTGGCTGAGATATTTACAACAGCTTTTTCTAATTCACTTATTCCCAGGGATGGAATCAACCACCTTACAAAACTATGGAATCCCATGGGTCTCATCACAAGGGGGCTATTCAAAACAGTACGTGTTTGTCTCCATAAGGTCTGGACTATTCCCGGAGGTGGTTCAGTGAATATACCCCCTCGAGGGCTAAGATAGCCCCCAATACAGTGACCCTTCTAATTTAAGGATAAGCTTTTTCTAGCATGCCCATCTCCACATAGCCAATAGAATCCTTTTTGTAGTTTGCAAATTTGCACGAGAGAATTGAGGCCGTGAGATCCTGAGTTCATATCCCTTTTATCAGCACTTATTGTGACACCTACACCATAATCTCTCAGTTTAGTAAGATTAAAAGTTCCTACATATTCTGTCATAGTACAGTCAGGTTCCTGGGCTATATAACTAAGTGGACCTGTACCTATACATGGGATTTTATTGTTTAAGCATCTGGTGTATATGTTAACATTTTCATGTGGGAGTAGTTCAAATCTCTCCCCTAGATGTTCACGATCATTCTTGCCAAATGGACATGTTTCGTTTCTTGGGTGCACAAAGGTCAATGTCCAATTCATAATTCTAGGTTGCCTCTAGGCAGCACTGTGTACACCCAACAGTCAGAAAGGTTGAAACTATTACTCACTGCCTGTGTGAGTTTCACATAGGCATTGTGCACCCACTGTTCAGTTTTCTCAACCAATGACACCATTAAGATGGTGAGAAATGTAACCTTCCAGGTCACACCTGAGTCCACGGGGTCTTGGGTGCCTTTTTCACTCTGTTGTGATGGATCCAGGCATTCTGCTCCTTGATTCTGATCACTGTGACCTAGAATGTTTTTTTCCACTGAGTTTCCAAGGTCTTCTCTGCAAGAGACTTTACATACACACAATCTCCAGGTTGTCTATTGTGCACTGGTCCATTTAACACTCTACCCGGAGTCCCAGTCACATGCTTTCCAATTTCATTAATCTGTTTATCTAAGACCACCATATAGGAGGTCATGATTTCATTTCCAGATTGCATGGATATTCCTCTTTGTATTCCATAGGATTGTCCATATAAGATTTCAAAGGAGTTTAGCCCTTCCTTTCCCCTTGGTATACGCAAAAGGGTATGCGCAAAAGGGCTAAAGGAAGAGACTGAGGCCAGACCAAACTTTTGCTTCTTGTCCCAGTTTCACAATTTGCTGTTTGATTAAATGGTTCATTTTTCTACTTGGCCACTTGACTGAGGGCAATATGTGGTATGAAGTTGCCAGTCTATACCCAAATGGCAGCTAATTTGCTGTACCACTTTTGTCCCTGCCAGAGGATATAGTTGCTGGAACTCCAAAACATGTATTATTTCTTGTAGTAATATCTTAGTTACCTCCCGAGCCTTGGCTGTTCTGGTTGGAAATGCTTCTGGCCATCCTGAAAAGGTGTCAGTTAATACCAACAAATACCAGTACCCCCCTTTTCTTGTGAGTTTGGTGAACTCAATCTGCCATTGTTGTCCAGGCCCATTACCTTTTCCAATTTGGCCCATTTTTGGCTTGGGAATGTTCTTGGGATTAGTCTGGAAACAAAGATCACATTGCTAAGTTACCTGTCTTACTGTGGTATCCAAATTAGGCCCTATCAATTTTCTATTTAAAAACTCTTATGCTACTTCAGCTCCCCAGCATGCTTTATTATGTTCTCCAGTTACCATTCAATTTAATATGGTATCACAACTCTCCCATCATTTATTTATGTTAAACCTGCACGTTAACATTTTCTGTTTACATCTTAGAATATTCTACTTCATTTTCTCAAGCTTTTGTTAATGCCTGGTTTTCTGTTCCTGGTACTAGTGCCAAAATTTGACTTTCAGATGCCTGTTCTACCACCCCTTTGGCTCCTGCATCAGCCAATCTATTTCCCCTTTCAATATCAGTATCCCCTGCTTGATGTCCTTTAGTGTAAACTTTAGTAGGCAGGTATACCGCTTAGAGTAATTTCATTATCTCTTCTGCATATTTAATTGAGGAAGATAAAAGTCCTCTCTCCTTCCAAATTGCCCCATGTGTATGCACCACACCAAAGGCATATTTGAAATCTGTCCAAATGTTTGCCAGCTCAAAAGCTCTTATCAAGGCAATTTCCACCTTTTGGGCTGATGTTTGTTACCTCCTGTGAGGCAAAGTCATTGGCAGACGAAGCTGCTGCCATTTATATTCACATCTTCCAGGGCTGTATCCTTTAAGTCTGGTTAGCTGGAGTATACCATGTCTGTGGTCTTGATGCAATCATGAATGGGTAATCTGGAAACTCTTACTCAGGAAAGAGGCTGGGTTCACAGTATTAGTGCCGAAAAAAATTAGTAAACTAATAGTCCATTATACACATTCCTTTTCTTCTTCAGTAGTTATCATTTGTATGTTGCAACAATGTCCACTTTTCCTGAAGAGGTCTTTCAAACTTCAAGATCACAGTTCCTGAATATGGTGGGGCTATTCTTGAAACCCTGTGGTAACACTGTCCACATAAAGCTGAGTTATCTATCCTCTATTAGGATTTTCCCATTCAAAGGCAAAGAGTTTCTGTCTTTCAGTTGCCATGGCCAAGCAGAAAAAGGCATCCTGTAAATCTAGTACCATGAACCAAATGTGATATATGGAGTAATAATTCGTGTCAAGAAAATGGTTGATATTAAAAAAGAAGGGGGAGATGTGGGAGTGTGGCCATGGGGGTTGGAAAGCCCCATGGTTGATGATAACATCAGACTCTTAAGGATGAGGCCATCAGGAATGTAGAAGAGTTTAGAGGGAACAAAGAAGGGTGGTTCAGGAGACACCATGCAGTCTCCGGTTGCTTGTTCTCCAGCCATTAAGGCATGAGTGTTTGCTGTTGTCAGGCAAAGTTGTTTGACCAATGAAAAGTTGTTTTGAAAAGGACTGCTGTGGGCCAAAGGGTTTAAGAGGGGAGCCTGTCCTCAAGATAAAAAGGCAACACGATATAATGAAAAAGGACTGAATAGGGACAGGCTAGCAGAACAGAGACCAGGATGGGAACAGGCACATTGATTGCCTCATGAAGATAGGTTCGGCCAAACTCAGGAAACCACTCAGAGAAGCTCGTACAGAAAGTTGCTGGAAATAGGTGCACCGGAGCTGGAGAGAAGCTCAAGCTGAGAGAAGCGGACCCGCGCGTACAACTGCCCCTCGCTGGTAAGCAGTTGTGCATTATGGGGAATCATATGTCCTTAGAAACGGAGTGTCCTGGTAACCTTATGTTGCCTCTCTACGTGCTACCCCAGCCCGAGAGACAACATCGATTGCCTGCCTGCACATCTGCTCCCCGAGCAGGGACACTAGAGACAGACACACCTTGTCTAGCTCAAGTGCCAATTTATTGCTGCATAGCATAGCTTCTTATACCCATACACGTGACAGCCCTGGATCCCCGTGACCCTTTGTTCCACCCATGGTCCCTCCCAATCCTCCTCCCACATCTCCTCCAACATCTCCCCCCTCCTTATGCTATATATCACGCCCCTTTTTGTCGCACCCCCTTTTCCCGTTACAAAAGATATTAGCATAGTACAGCATTAGCTAAAGGCGATCATTCTCTTCTTCTTGTGGCAGGCACTGCCATCCGTTATTAAGAAGCAGGTTAATATTCACCGTTTACAGGACTAGCTTTTCAAGCAGCTGTCGCAATAGTCGAAAGAGCAGGGGCAAGAAGAGCACACCAACACCCAATAATATCACCACCAACAAAACTGCCGATAAGAAGGAGGTTATCCACAAGCCTGGTGTTCCCAGCCAATCTAGCTAGCCCTTCCCCCACCAGTTTTGGATAATGCGATCTCCATACGAGCTCTTCAACAACTCCTCAACCACGCCCTTGGTTCGCTCAATTGCCATTGTCGTGTTCTTTGTCCAATCAATACAACAGAAACCTTTGATGCCAGCGTCCTCCAACTCAGAGCAACCAATGCTGGTTCGAGCAAGCAAGTAGTCCACAGCCAGCCTTGTCAAGGACAATCCTTCTTTAAGAGCTTCCATGCCGTCAATGAGATTTGTCAAAGCCTTTGCCGTGAGGTTAGCATTCTTCAATGCCCAACAAGCTAACCGCTCAATTGTCTTAGTATTTCGAATGAGCTACAGGAATATAAAAAGCGTCTCAACAATTGTTTGTGCTTGGGTAGTCAAATACCATCTGTCATCACAGTCTGGATCTAGAGTGGGGTCTTTCAACGAGCACCTGTGATGGCTCACGCCTTCCCTGTGGCGTTCCTGATGTCATCGGGTGTGAGCGGACTAACTGCCTAAGTACCAAGTCCGCCATAAGCATTAGGGGGAATAGTAAGGTAAGCCTGACCACCCCCACAAAGCAAGAAGATTCCCCGCAGCAAACGCAAGGGTATCGGGGGGCTATGTACAACCACGATGGTCTCCCATCTCTTACTGTGCCAGACTGGGTCATTCGTCCGCCAAAGTGCCATTGGAGGGAATGACTTCGTCATATTGGCATTTGGCCACCTGCATGGAGGGAGGATGCGTTTCTGCGACTCTGTTGTATTGAAAAAGATTAATGCTGAACAAGCAAATCGAAAAGGGGTCACACACCGCCGTAAGAGCCAAGCAGAGCATCGTGTCTGTGTGGCTAGTCAGTTTCGCGAGTTGTTGCCAGAAACTGCTGGTGCAGCAGCATGGTAGCAGCAATAGCAGAATCCATAGGCAATGTCAGGCTGGCAGCCAGGTCAGTCCAGAAGGGAGCTGCACACAAGCATAGCCCCGGCCCAAGACCAATAAAGGTACCGGGTCTTTCGACCATAGGCCTGCCGTAGTCCATGTCTGGACTATACCAGTGGGTGTTGCAGAGTCCCAAAGGTGGTCATTAGCCCATCCTTCTAGATGGTTTAATAAAAAGAGAGCTTGCAGAAGCAAAGCATGTGGGCATAGCTCCAGAGTATCCAATCCTCCCCCCTCCTTAAGTGCCCAAAGACACTCCTTGAGGGTCCAGTGCACTCGTTCCACAATTGCCTGGCCTTGGCTATTGCCAGGAATACCCTTAACAAGCTTAATACCCCACACAGCACACCATCGGGTAAAAGTATGACTCATATAAGCTGGACCATTGTCAGTTTTCAGGGTGGTAGGTGTGCCTAGGACCGCAATAGCCATGCGAAGTGTGGCAATGCATTGTTTCACTTTCTGGCCCGTACTGGCGGTAGCCCACATGAGACCGCTGCACGTATCAACTGCTACGTGCAAATATTTGAGTCGCCCGAAAGGCGCAAATTCTGTGACATCCATCTGCCATAACTCATTGGGGTGGAGACCCCGAGGATTAACCCCCATGGGCAAGTGTGCTGCGGTGTTGCAAGCATGACAAGCTGCCACTATGTTTCTCGCTTCAGATTATGGTAGATGAGATTGCCAGTACAAAGCGAGGCTTCCTAATGTTCTTAAATGTGCTATAGTGCTTTCTAGAGATCCCCCAAGCCTCTCGAGTACAATCTCATGTCCCCTAGCTGCTTCAGAGGGCCTCCCAGTAAACTCTAGTGCATCCCAGGCCCTCCCAGATAGCTCTAGGATGCCCTAGAGACCTGAGGAACCCCACTGCACTTTAGAGAGTGCTAGAAGTCTCGCAGAGTCGCCCTGGGCCTCCCAGTGTAATCTGGCACCTTCTGGAACATTCCCATCACCCTCCCAGTGTGCTCTAATGCCCCTGTAGAACTCACAAGGCTCTCAAGTGTGCTGTAGCATCCCCTAGAAAATTTCTTGGGCACTATAGAGGCCGTGGAAGGTCTCCTGTAACCTCTAATATCCCTTGCAGGCTTCTGAAGGCCACTCGTTACACTTCACAGAACACTAGAGGCCCCCCAGTGCACCCTAGAGTTTTCAAGGGCCTACCTGTGTAGTCCAACACCCCTGGAAAACTGTCAGGGCTGTCCAGTGTGCTTCCTGGAGAACTCGTGGGACTCTACAGTGTGTTGTAGAGTCCCACAGAAGATTCCCAGGGCACACTTGAGTCATTCCAGGGCCACTAAAGCACTCCGGATTACTCTATGGTCCTGCTAGTGCACCATAGAGACCTCCAGAGGGCAGCAGATTACACTATGGTTCCCTCGAAGGGTGCTCTAGGGCACTGCAGGGCCCACTAGAGGCCTCCTGGGGTCTACCAGTGTGCTCAAAGGAGGAGTAGAGTCATCACAGTGCTCTCCACTGACCTCTAGTGGTTCCTAAAGACTTTCCAGTGCATGCTACAGGCCTCCCACGGCCCTCAACTCTGCTCTAGAGCCTCTGCAGCTCTACAATGGCACCCCAGTGCTGTCAAGCTCTCCTAGTGTCCTTTAGGATGTCCTAGCAGGCTTGAGGTCTCCTGTTGCCTTCTGGTGTGATCTGATGTATTCTGGAGGTCTTGCAGAGCCTCCCAGTGGACTCTGGTGGTCTCTGAACATCTTGCTGGACTCTCCATTGCTCTCTAGAGTATCTGACAGAAATCCTGGTACCTCCTGGAGGCCTCCCAGTCTTCAAAATGCCCTCTAGTGTCCTGTGGATACTTCCCAGGGCCTATTGGTTTTCTTCAGGGTGCCCTAGAGGAATCATAGGGTCCCCCACTGCACTCTAGAGAGCTCTAAAGGCCTCCCAGTAAGCCCTAGAGGCTCCCAGGGACTCCGAGTGCCATCTAGCACTTGCTGGTGTGCACTAGGGCCCTTTGGAAATTCCCAGGGCCCCCAGAGGCCTTCCAGGGCCCTGCAGTGTGCTCTAGCCCTAGCTAGAGGCCTCCCAGGGTTTCTCCCCTGTCATTTGGGGTGGCCTAAAGGCCTCCCAGTGCACACTGCAGGCCTCCCATGGTCCTCCAGTTTGCTCTAGAGCCTCTGCAGATCTACAGCAGACCCCCACTGTACTCACGTTCCCCAACCTTAAGAGGCTTCTATTGTGTTCTTGCATGCATGACTTGCTTCTGGATGGAGGCCTCTAATAACAGACTGTCCTAAACATTGCAGATAGTAAATAAGCCACAGAGGGAGAAGAATATGGGAAGGAGCACTGGTGTTATTTTTCTTCTGGGCTCCATACTGGGTAGTGACAACTGGTTCTACTGTGCCTTACTAAAATTGGGTTATGTTTGAGTGACAGACTGTACTGGTTTTAGCTAGGATAGAATTAATTTTCCTCCTAGTAGCTGGTAGGGTGTTATGTTTTGGATTTAAGATGAGAATAATGTTGATAACACACTGATGTTTTAATTGTTGTAGAGCAGGGCTTACACTAAGCCAAGGACTTTTCAGCTTCTCTGTCCTGTCAGCAGGCAGGCTAGGGGTGCAGCAAGATCTGGGAGGGGACAGACCCAGGACAGCTGACCCAAACTGGCCAAAGGGGTATTCCATCCCATCTGGGGTCATGCTGAACAATATATAGGGGTGGCTAGCTGGGGGGGGGGGGGGCGGCTGCTCAGGGATTGGCTGGGCATTGGTCAGTGGGTGGTGAGCAATTGCATTGTGCATCACTTGTTTCGTACACATTATTATTATTATTGTTATTATTATTATCATCATCATCATCATCATCATCATCATCATCATCATCATCATCATCTGTCCTAATAAACTGTCTCTATCTCAACCCACAGGCATCAGTTTGCACATTTCTCTCCCCTGTCCCAGACAGGAAGGGGGGAGAGTGAGCAAACACCTGTGTGGTGCTTAGCTGCTGGCTGGGTTAAACCACAACAGAGACTTGTACAGGACTCCTTGTTTAGTGAAGGAACCTTTGTGCTTCCTTTTCTTCAGTGTGCTACAGTATTTGTATGGTGCTGAGGGACCCTGGAAGTGTAACTCAGTGCCACACACCCCTCCACAAGGCTAAACAGCTAAAGCATGGGGAGTTACAAAACTCTGCTGAGATGTTTTGTGGCTGCAGTTCTCATTTAATTCAAAATGGTACAGTTCAGTATTGATATCAAAGAGCATAGGTTTGTAACTAATTCAGCTCTGTTTTTCTTATAGTAGTTTAAACCTTAGTATTCTGAAAAGTATGTGTTTCTCTATTGAAGAGGAAGGTTTATGGTCCATATTTTTTCACTGAACTTCATCCTTACAGAGAAATACATGTAGTTCACAGATTTTTTTTTTTCCTGAGTATTTTTCAAGTACTTACTTGCTTTAGTAGAACCATTATTACTATAATTACTTATAAATAAAAATGCCAGCTAACCAGAAAAATGCTTTGCTGATTTCCTAATAATGTTTTTCTCGGCTGTATAATGCTGTTACATACTTCATAAGCACAGAGATGCTTGTGTATTTATTTTTAAAACTGGTATCATATTAATAAGCTAAAGGCTTCCTTAAAGCAAGGCTTTAAGACAGCCAGATCTTGCTGAACCTGTAATTGCTATTTGCTGGCAGGGTCAACAACTTTCAGATCTCATCAGAATACTGGATGGCTGCAAAACTGCTATCCAAATACAGCTGCAAATATATTACTCTTTGCCTCTGCTCTACCTACACATTGTAAATAGCTGGAGAAGGAGAACTCCTGAACTGAAGATTCTGAAATGAGAGTCATCAATAATTTAACCAATTATAATTTTTCTTCATTACTCATTGTACTGTGGCTAAAATTAATGTTTTGAGGTTTTTGCTCTTTTCTAACAGTATTACCATAAGTAAAGGTTCCTTATTCCTGAATTTCTGCAAATTCAGTGCATCTACAGGCAACAGTTCATCACAGCAGAATGAACTAATGGAGGCAAAGAATGGTAGGCTGAGAATTAGTCTGCTTGCAAAAACCATGGGCAATCTCTAGAGTGTTTAGGGCACAGGGGGAGAATGTACTTCTAGTTAAGTAACTATTCACACTGGAAATCAGGAGTTTTATTATTATTATTTTAAAGTTACAAAATTGCTGACCTAAGGTTTGTACCTAACTCTGAGGAGAACTTGCATGGTTTGCTTAAATCTTGAAAGTGGCTACTGAGCTCAAAAGGTGTCATCATAACAATTGTATTCAAGGAGAGCCAATGTGGCTTGAGGAAATTTCTGTACTTTTTGGACAGTCTGTTCATTGCAGCTTAGTGCTGAATGAAACCTAATTTAATTTGTGTCAGGAGTTAGATACTTTAACACAAAAAATCTGAAGACAGGGTGTTATTAGTGATGTTTGGGTTTTTATAGCCCATTGTAGTAATACTGTGTAGAGAGCATATAAAAACAGAGGTCCTGCTGCTGATATATTTAATAATACTGTCATACCTTAGGTTGGGAAGGACTTCTGGGGGTCATCTGTCCTGCTTTGAGGAGGGCAACTCTTGAATCAGGTTGCTCAGTGTCTACTCCAGTTGAGTTGTAGATATCACCAAGGATAAAAATTCCCCACCTACCTGGCCCATTTCTGGTGTCTCACCACCTATATGGTGGTGGTGGTGGGGGGGGAACAACCTTGCAAATATCTAATCAGAATTTTCTGTGTTCCAACTCACATCCAGTGCCTCTTGTCCTGTCCACGTTCCTTCCAGGAAAATCCTGGCTCCATTTCCTCTACATCTTCCCAATAGGTAGCTGAAGATGGCAATTAAACTTCCTTCTGCCTTTTTCAGGCTGAAAAAAAAAATAAATAAAAATTCTAAGCTTCTCTTTCATATACCATATGCTCCAGGTCCCCTGACCATCTGGACTGAGTCCAGCATACCAGTGTCTTGTACTGAAGCTGAAAACATGACAGCTGTACTCCAGATGTCCTCTCACAAGTGTCAGAGGGGTAAATTTCTTCCTCTGCACTCGTGCTGATTGCACCCAGTAGGTGATTGTCCTCCCTTGCTCCAAGGGCACATTGCTGTTCAAGTTGTTCATTAGGACCCCCAGCTCCATGCCTACCTGTGTTACTGCCTCAGGTTATTTCATCCTAGATGTAGCAGTTGGCATCTGCTGAACTTCATAAAGTTCCCATCAGTGCATGTCTTCAGCCTGCTGATGACCCTTTACAGGGGTGGTCAGCAGGTATAGTGGTGCTGCTCCTTGGAGTATCAAGCGCTCCCCCTCAACTTGGTATTGTCTCTGAAATTGCTGAGTGTGTCGTTCAGGTCATTGAAAGAATTTAAACAGCATTGACTCTGATAGTGATCTCTGAGGGATGTTACTAACGGCACCAGTTGGACTTGGTGGAATTGAAGACAACATTGGGGATTTTTACTTAAGCCTATAAACACAGGAAAACTGGTTTAGGGTAGTAGCTGATGTACACATTTCACCCTGTTGCACATGGTGTGCCTGGAGGTACTTCCTCTATTGTTGGCTGACTTCTTCCATTCCCTCCCCATTTTAAAAATGAAAATGCACCACCTACATTAGTTATGATTGTGTGGCTCATATTTCACATAGCGGTCAGAGTTCATAGAGTTCAGTCATGCTGGGCTGAAGGCCCTTCTCTCTCTCTCTCTCTCTTTTTTTTTTTTTTTTTTTTTTTTTGACAGAGCAACCCTAAGAGCATGCTATTCTGTGCGTTGCATGCCTTCTATTTCAGGAGCAGCAGATCCCCAGCACATACTGTGTTTTGGGATGGAATGTCTCTAAGCTGCTGCTTTGCTTTGTGTACTGCACCAGTGGATCAGGGTATGTGTTGGACAGCCATGAGGCAGGCAGTGTACCCAGAATATTAACAGTCATTTTGACTCATTGCCTTGATTGTCTCCTGCCTGAGTTCAATTACTAATTGAACTAATTACTAATGCTGGCCCTGGGGCAGTGTTGGCTATAGAACACTGGCTTTGGGAATAGTTTGTTTTAGCAATCATGTGTTTTAATTACACATGAGGGGAGGTTACTTTGCTCCTATTAATGTGAACTGAAGTTTGAATACCAGGTGCCCTGCTCCTGATAGTAGGTAAACAAGTTAGGTGCTGGGGAGCAGCAAGGGCAGGTGAGCTGGAAGCCAAAGGTGACAGGTAGCCAGGTTGGGCAGTGACTTCCCTGAGTTTACAAGCACCTCCTGAACCCATGGCCAAGATCTCTCCCACCTCTTCTGCCCCTGTGGCTTGTCCCAGTAGTTGCATCCCAATTTATGCTGGGTCGGAGCTGGGTTTGAACAGCTAAGCCTTGCAAGGGAGACTTTACAGAGCATCTCCATGTGCTTGGACCCTTACATTACAGCAGGAGATACCAATCTCTTTAATTTGATACCTTGTAGGTACTGCTGAAGGTTAACTATAATACTTGTTTTATAGTCTGAAGCCTTTTTTTAATAGCTGATAAAGGGAATTAGGACCTGAAGTTTAATCTATTTTCTCAAGGCTTAATCAGCTATGAGACTGACCATGCAAAACAGATCACAGGTTGCTAATGAAGATTCCTCTGATCAGTATGAGATATGAGGTGCATTGAGAGCAGACAGGTATGAGAGGAAAACATTGTATTTTGGCTACAGACTTGACAAAGTGATTTAGGGAGCAGTAAAGTCAGCCTGCCTGTGGTATCTAGTCTACATCATATTATGGTACCTTATTTCTAGATTAATATAATGCAAAAAAGGGGATGGTATTTACAGACCAAGAGACTCAAATCCATTGTTTTCCTCTCTCTGACCAAGAGCAGGACCATCTGTTTCTTGCTATTATTTGTGAGTGTCAGCTTTTGTGGCATTCCATCTTCCTTGCTGCTCAGAGAAAATCACTTGCTACTTAATGAAAAACACCTCCCAGGATGTAGAAAATGGAGACCTTTCTTTGAACCTTTCTGGCTTTACTAGGACCTGCCAAGCCTTCAGACGGCCAACACTTACCACATGATGGTACATTTCATAAATGCCTGTAACGTCCCCTCTGATCTTACCTGCTGTGCTCAGGAGAATGCCACTTTATTAGGGAAACATATGGCCTTCAGTCACAGTTCTGCTACTTTGCTGGCCAAATGGCAAAGTATCTCTTGGTTTTACTGTTTTTCTACTATTTTTTCTTGCCACAAGATTTGCAAATCCATGCTATTTTTAACAAGTATGTTGCATTGCAAATGTTTTTGTGGTCATGCTTTCAGTCCCTGCTGGCTCCTCTTTGTTCTATGCAATTACTATTCACAAATTTAATGTGCTACTTATTTGCTCTTCCAGGTGCTTCAGCAGCAATATTATATAAAATGGCGTCTAATGTTAATCTCTGTAGAAGCACACTTAAATACTTTTCTTGTTCAAGAACACTTCTGCCCAACATTGCGTTCTGCTTAAATTTTCCAGTTAACTTGCAAGCCATCTGACAGTGCTGTCCTAACCAATTTGATCCAAACACCTTAGTGATTTTTGTGAGGCATTGTTGTGAATGCTTGACAAAAGTCTAGATATTGCATCTCCTGTGTTCCCTTCATCTACAGTTTTGGTAATTTGATCAAAAAAAAAAAAAAAAATCCATCTTATTTGGCTCAGTTTCTTTCATTGGTTATAATGCCATTGCAATAGACTCTTCAGGGTCACTCCTATATTTTGAGTACTGTTTGTAAGCCTCTGGTCACTGACTTGGTCTCTAAGTGCCACAGCAATACATGTATTAAAGCACTTTTCCTTAGGCCAATGGGCTCTTCAGAGTTGTATAAAGGAGCTGTGGTTCTCCAGGACTAAAAGGAGAAGGGTCGAAAGGCAGACCTGGGAAACTATAGGCCTGTTAGTTTGACCTCAGTGCCAGGGAAGCTCATGGAGCAGATTATCTTGAGTGTCATCACGTGGCACTTGCAGGGCAACCAGGTGATCAGGACCAGTCAGCATGGGTTTATGAAAGGCAGGTCCTGCTTGACGAACCTGATCTCCTTCTATGACAAAATGACATGCTGGGTGGATGAGGGAAGGGCTGTGGATATGGTCTACCTGGACTTCAGCAAGGCTTTTGACACTGTTTCCCAAAGCATTCTCCTCAAGAAACTGGCTGCTCTTGGCTTGGACTGGCGTACGCTTTGATGGGTTAGAAACTGGCTGGGTAGCCGGGCCCAAAGAGTCGCGGTGAATGGAGTCAAGTCCAGTTGGAGGCCAGTCACTAGTGGCATCCCCCAGGGCTCAGTACTGGGGCCAGTCCTCTTTAATATCTTTATCGATGATCTGGATGAGGGGATTGAGTGCACCCTCAGTAAGTTTGCAGATGACACCAAGTTAGGTGCGTGTGTCGATCTGCTCGAGGGCAGGAAGGCTCTGCAGGAGGATCTGGATAGCCTGGACCAATGGGCTGAAGTCAACTGTATGAAGTCCAACAAGGCCAAGTGCCGGGTCCTGGACCTGGGGCACAACAACCCCAAGCAGAGCTACAGGCTGGGAGATGAGTGGTTGGAAATCTGCCTGGCAGAGAAGGACCTGGGAGCGATGGTTGATAGCCAGCTGAATATGAGGTGGCAGTGTGCTCAGGTGGCCAAGAAGGCCAACAGCATCCTGGGTTGTATCAGAAGCAGTGTGGCCAGCAGGTCTAGGGAATTGATTGTCCCCCTGTACTTGGCTCTGGTGAGGTCACACCTCGAGTACTGTGTTCAGTTTTGGGCCCCTCACTACAAGAAGGACGTCGAGGTGCTTGAGCGAGTCCAGAGAAGGGCAATGAAGCTGGTGAGTGGTCTGGAGAACAAATCTTATGAGGAGCGGCTGAGGGAGCTGGGCTTGTTCAGCCTGGAGAAGAGGAGGCTCAGGGGTGACCTTATCGCTCTCTATAGGTACCTGTAAAGGAGGCTGTAGCGAGGTGGGGGTTGGTCTGTTCTCCCACGTGCCTGGTGACAGGACGAGGGGGAATGGGCTTAAGTTGCACCAGGGGAGTTTTAGGTTAGATGTTAGGAAGAACTTCTTTACTGAAAGGGTTGTTAGACACTGGAACAGGCTGCCCAGGGAAGTGGTGGAGTCACCATCCCTGGAGGTCTTTAAAAGAAGTTTAGATGTAGAGCTTAGTGATATGGTTTAGTGGAGGACTTGTTAGTGTTAGGTCAGAGGTTGGACTAGGTGATCTTGGAGGTCTCTTACAACCTAGATGATTCTGTGATCCTGTGAGTTGGTCTGGCTGGAAACTAACAGAATGATGAACTATTGAGTAAAATTCAAGGTAGAGCAACTTTGCTAAACCTAGTCAAGGGAACTTGTTTTCCCTGGTTGGAATGGGGTCAGAATTATAACATACCTTGGCAAATACTAATTCCCTAATGCTCCTGCTCCCTGCCAGCACGGTAATGTGCTGCAGTCAACTCTGTATTGCAACAATTGGCTCATTGCTACCTTTGAAGTTCTGTATCTTCCCAGTCAGTCTGTGAGCTGATTTTCAGAGAAACCTGTAGCTCTGAAAGTGTTTTTAAGGGCTTTGTATCCTTGACTTTTGTGCTTCAGTGTTGGCACAAGGGAAATGGAGAAAATGGGACTTGGAGTTAGCAGTTAAATGCTCATAGCTAGGAAATGCTTTCTAGTGTGGAAATCCTGCAAGAGGAAAGTCTCCTGGGGTCTCTGTGGCTCCTGGACTGTGAAGGGTTGAGAAAGCAAGGGGAAAACTAAATTAAGGCTAGCAGCCTTCTCCTGTGCAGCTGGAGGGTGCAGGGTGCTGGTAATGCATGTCAGGGTCCAGGTGCTGTGTGCCAGGGTGCTCTCTGCTTTCCTTGTAGTCCTGCCGTGCTGACCAAGCTTCCTGTAATGATTCCTGCATGTGGAAATTCATCTCAAACCACTTGCTGTCACATCTGTTCATTGTACTTAGCACTTTGCAATGATGGCCAGAGCTCTGTGCACATGCCTGAAATGTTTCCTGCTGGAGCACAAACCAAACTGCTTTTAGCAGAACAATGCCCTGACTTTGTTGGCAATCCGAGCACTGCTGAGGTGCTGTGCTAAAAGTGTCCCCCTCAGTACCTCCTGAAAGACAAGGATTCCTGTTTGAGCCTTGTGTGTGTGCTGCCTAACAGCCTGCCTGCAGCTGGCAGCTTACTGCAAGAGGACCTACATCACGTGTGGGATTTGTGGCTGTAGTTGAAGGGTGTATCGATCCTGTATATTGTGCTGCTGCTGGGCTCTCTGGGGTGGTGGGAGGGGAGGTCAGGATTGTTACAGCTCTGCCAGGAGCTCCAGATTTTTTCCCCCCATCTCCTAACTGGCTAAAACAACCTAATATGCACAGTTTTCTGGAAAATCAGAAAGTAATATGAGGAAAAAATAGCACATGCTCAGGAGCATGTCACCCAAAGAAATGAAATGGGTAATGTTGCCCTGAGCAAATAGGATTTATAGCAATTTCAATATGTGGGTGCGGGATAAAATGCAGACAAGTGTAATAAAAGAAATATTGGTTGTTTTTTGCAAGCAATAGCTGTGTAAAATATTGTCCTTGGGACAGAAAAAGTTACCTTGATTCTGAAATAATGCACTCAGCCTCTGGCTGTCAGTGTTATATCAAAGACTCAGTAAATTTTTTATTCCCACAGGCATTATTTTACAGCTATTGTCTGCCATACCAAACTCCATTCATAACATGTATTTATAGCTGGGGTGATCTGTGACATTCTTCATAATATATAAAAATGAGGAGGCTGCCACAAAATGGCTTTTGGTTTCCTTTCAGGTTTGCAAAATAGATGTTAAAAGCAAATGATTTAAAGCAGCAATTTTATTAAAAATGCATTATTGCCATTTGTAGCTTTTACAGCTATTCTCCATAACTACGGTGGGCTTCCAAGAATGAAGTGTGAGGCTTTGAATCTGCAGCTTTGTTTTTAGCTTATTTTAGGCTTTGAGGCAACAAATCTGCTGGACCAAATTTATGCTAATGAAATGTGTGCCAGATTTATACCAATAGACCTTCTGGTTCAACCTTTCTGTGTGTATATATGTAAAAATTTATTTATAGATTCAATATATATAAATATATATTCATTCAGCTTTTGTTTTATGTTAATGACAGACAACTGAAGACTAGCCTTCTAAAGGTATTCAGGCACTTAGTTATGCAGACCACTCTCCAGGTGGATTTACAAATGCCTGAGGAGGCTGTATATTTCCCTGACATTGGCTTTAGGAGTGACCTGTTTAGGCTTGCCTGAAAGCTCTAGTAAATACCTAGGTACAGTTCGGGAGAATAACCACATGGGCCAAATGTGTTTTTCCCAAAACACAGAAGGAGCACATAAAGCAGGAATTTCAGCCCAGGTTTCCATGTTCCAGCTGGTGCCTGCCTCCATTTGGGAGGCCAGGCTGTGCAGCTTTGCATGTCAGGGTCACAATCTGTGTACTGACCCAGGCCTCACTCACTTGCTTTGAAAGGCTCAGCATGTACCAGGCTGTATTATGCTGGTCAGTCTACTGAGGTAATATCACAAAGAGTGATTAAATAGGCCAGACTATGCAGCTGGCAGTGAAGACACAGGACTCAGTACCCAGATTATGCTTCTTTGAAAGAAGTAGGAGTCTAGGCAATGCTAACAGTAAGAAGAGCAGCAAGCAATTGTGTCCTAAGATCCTGAACTGGCTTGAGAAGACTGATTGTTAGTGTGGTATGCTTCCATTCAAAGTGTAAGACATTCGGCAAATGGGTAACATGTTGGTAAGCATGGATATTTGAAAGTTTAAGGTTTTGGGGTTTGTCTATGTATCTGTGCTGGTCCACATGCACATATGAATTATTTCACATGGGCAGAGCTCCCAAGCCAGGAAGGAAACACCCCAATCAGGAGCAGACAAAAAGGTTTCCTTCTTGCAGAAGATCGGCAAGGAATAACATAACATTATCTTCTGCATTTTCTGGAAGCATGAGGGGTTTGGGTGAAAGCACTGCTGTCCTGCCCATCTCCCCTTTGCACACTTTGCTTGCAGCTGGGATAGAGCTGCGTTTTTGCAGGCTACTGGAGGAATGTTTTATGTGCTGCTTGGCTTTATGTTGGTTTAGGTAGCTTTTCTTCCATCTTCTCTAACTATTAAAGAGCAAGATAAAATATAAATGTGGGAACGACTTTGACAGTTCAGTGCAGCCTATTGATAAAGCTGACAATTATGTCAGCAGTAGTGGAGGAAACTAAGCTCCAGTTACAGGGTAATGGTTGTGTTGCAAACCCTGCTTTGTGAGCCTGTTTAGTGAGAGAAGACAATTTTGTCTCAAGAAACAAATAAGATGCCTTGTTATGTTATGGCATTAAGAAATTACATAATAAATTGCTATTTTTTGTCATTAAACTGCAGGGCATTTTTTTGAATGTGAGTGTTCATAAATGAAACAAAATGGATACATTAAAGGAGGCGGGTTATACTTCAAGGTACTGACTAGATAACTTTTTTTTCCACCTCCTGTTTTTATTATTCTTTTCTTCTGATAATAGCTTCTTTAGAGGAGGTTTTAAAAATGGATTGTCCATAATGTTCTTCAGTGTCAGATATAAATAAAGGAAAAGTGCTGCATGTTTTCTTGTCGAAAGCTTCTTGTAGAGCTATGTAATCAGGGCAATTATAACTTTGCCTGTAGTTTGTCATGTGGGTTTGCTGTGCACACCAACTAAATCAGTCAAGAATTGAACATAATTGCCTGGCCTTCTTGTACATCTGGCAACTTTCTTGGAGTGTAGTGGTTTCTAAGGCTGACTCCCCTGGATCCTACATTATTTATAACAACAGTTTTTCTTATCCCTTCCATTATATTTTGAGGGCTTTCTGCCTCTTGTGTTTTGCATTTCTTCTTCAGTTTAGGGATCACAGTCAAAGATGAATGATATACATCTGGAAAGCCCAGAGCTACTTTTGTCTGCTCCTGATGGGTGTGTTTCCTTCCTGGCTTGGGAGCTCTGCCCATGTGAAATAATTCATATGTGCATGTGGACCAGAGCTTTTCTTCTCAGAAAAGAGAAGAAAGGAGTAGTAAACACTGAACAGGTGATGTGGCAAAAAGGGATGGCTGACATGGAGGAGATACAATGCTTGGGATATCCTGGAAAAGCCAGTATTCCAGTGGAGTGAGACTCCTGGTGTGAGATGCAAGTACTTGGATGGGGAGGAATGACTCAGTGTCTTCAGATAGCAGCTACTCTCTGCTTTTCTCCATTCAACTTGTCTGCCACCCTAATTTTGTGTTCTTTCTTAATCTTCTGACTGTTGGAATAATGCTCTGTACTTACTATATGTCTTCCTTTGTGCATGCAAGCTTAGTTCTCCTTTGGAAATATTTTCTTTACAAAAAAAAAAAAAAAAAAAAAAAAAAAGTTGAATTTATTTTACATGCTTTCTTTGGAGCAAAGGCTATGTCATGCTCTGCAGAATAGTAACTCTGATGTCCAAATTACAACAATTCACTGTACAGACCTGTTACTTCTATGTACTCTTAGGGTTTCCCAGTTTGACACTAGGGAGCTGCTAAGCTTCAGATCAAATTTCCTCCTTGTACCACCTACCCTCTACTCCAGCCATCCTTTCATGCAGCAGAGCACCTCGGTGGGTAGCATGCCAACACCTGCAGGGAACAGGTGATAGCTGTAGATGGATGGATATCTTGAATAATGTAGAAAATTCACTTTTCAAAGGGATTCTTGAAGGTCTTGATTATAAAATGTCATGCCAGCAAAAATGAGGGAAACCAACACTGCCCAGCTGAGAGAACATTATTCTGAATTGGAACTCCAAAATCTGAATTATTTAAAAAACAAGCCCACAACTCACTTCTATTTAAGGAATTCCCTATCATCCTATCCTCTACTTCAGCACCAGGGTTGTGGGAGTAATAAAGAAAACAGGGTGTGCATTTGCTTGGAAAAATATTTACTTATATTATGGATTAAGAATGATTAAAGATGAAGTCTTTCAAGGTTGCTTCCAATGCTGTGATATGCTGGCCAGTGAACACTGAAGTTGGGTTTTATCAAGCTTATTGCTATGATTCTTCAAAAGCAGTGGAGTTTCTAGGTTTTCTTAAAGATATTGGCTTTATTTGAATTGACATTCTAAATGCAGCTGTACTTCTGGCAGGGGAAAGTGGGAATTAATGTCTTACTTTGTTATGTTATGAGATCTGCAAGTAGATGGCTAATCTTTTCCTTCTCTTGAGTTTTGTTTCCTGATTGTAGTAACTTGTTCCATGTACTATTCAATGAAAAATGTATTAAAGGTCTCAATGTTGAAATGAGAGGGCATTCACTGGATTTATCATAGAAATTGATATGTATTTTAGAATATAGGCATCTTGGATAACATCACTTTCTCTTTACTGCCAAGCATCATTACGGGATTGGTAAAGAATATTAGATACTCACTGAAGAACTGGCTATGGTATTGCATAGGTTTGGGGTGATACGGCTACAGCTCATAACACAAGATCAGATTGTGGCACAAAAGCTAAGTAGACTCCCAAGCAGATGAGTAACCTCAGAAGTACATGAGGTATATGCATTTCTTCAGTCTTCTTGATAGTGGTCAGCAGGACTAGATATCTTATGCTGAGCCTTGAATATGAGCTAAATAAGTATTAGTAGATAGGGCTTGAAGAGGAATTAGCAGTCTTCATGTTTCTGATTTCTAATTTATAAACTGTAGCATTCAAACATTATTCAGTGTGAGTTTTTGATGTGGTTAGTCCTCTGCACTGAAGAAAGTGTGTGGATATTGTCTGAGAAATTTCTTTATTGCCATTAGTAAATTAAATGACATGCTCAAATATAAGGGATGGAGACCTCATTTTTCAAAGGAATGGTAAAATGAATGCCTAAGTCATTACATATTCCGGGAACACTTGGTAAATTTAGGGCTGCAAGTCTGTTTGTTCATAACAAATTTGAAAATCACATACTTCAGAAAAGAATACCTGTAAAATATTACTGTACGATGTTTAATTTGATTTGATATATGTATACAATATGACTTTATTTTTGCTTTAATATGAGAGGTGTTGTGAATAGATTATCCATATAAATTACTAGTGCGAGGAGAAACCAGGGAAGATGCCAACAAATTTCCTCAGCAGATAGAGGTAGAGGAAAACCTCTGGTGCATGGCAAGGCTGTCAGCAAGCAGGAAATACAGACAGAAAGAGCAAAATGGATTCTGAGGAGGTGAGTAAGGGTGTTGACTTGATCTGAGGAAGATCATAGAATCATAGAATCATAGAATATCCTGAGTTGGAAGGGACCCTTAAGGATCATCAAGTCCAACTCTTGACACTGCACAGGTCTACCCAAAAGTTCAGACCATGTGCCTAAGTGCACAGTCCAATCTCTTCTTAAATTCAGACAGGCTCGGTGCAGTGACCACTTCCCTGGGGAGCCTGTTCCAGTGTGCAACCACCCTCTCTGTGAAGAACCCCCTCCTGATGTCAAGCCTAAATTTCCCCTGCCTCAGCTTAACCCCGTTCCCGCGGGTCCTGTCACTGGTGTTAATGGAGAAAAGGTCTCCTGCCTCTCGACACCCCCTTACGAGGAAGTTGTAGACTGTGATGAGGTCTCCCCTCAGCCTCCTCTTCTCCAGGCTGAACAGGCCCAGTGACCTCAGCCGTTCTTCATACGTCTTCCCCTCCAGGCCTTTCACCATCTTCGTAGCCCTCCTCTAGACACTCTCCAACAGTTTCATGTCCTTTTTATACTGTGGTGCCCAGAACTGCACACAGTACTCGAGGTGAGGCCGCACCAGCGCAGAGTAGAGCGGGACAATCGCCTCCCTTCACCTACTAGTGATGCCGTGCTTGATGCACCCCAGGACACAGTTGGCCCTCCTGGCTGCCAGGGCACACTGCTGGCTCATATTCAACTTGCTGTCTACCACGACCCCCAGATCCCTCTCTTCTAGGCTGCTCTCCAGCGTCTCATCGCCCAGTCTGTACGTGCAGCCAGGGTTTCCCCGTCCCAGGTGCAGGACCCGGCACTTGCTCTTATTAAACTTCATGCGGTTGGTGATCTCCCAGCTCTCCAACCTATCCAGATCCCTCTGCAAGGCCTTTCCACCCTCATTGGAGTCCACAACTCCTCCAAGTTTGGTGTCATCAGCAAACTTGCTCAAAATACCTTCTATTCCTACATCCAGATCGTTTATAAAAATATTGAAAAGTACCGGCCCTAAAATGGAGCCTTGAGGGACCCCACTGGTGACCGCCCGCCAGCCTGACGCAGCCCCATTTACCATAACCCTTTGGGCCCTGCCCGTTAGCCAATTGCTCACCCATCGTATGATGTTTTTATTTAGCTGTATGGTGGACATTTTGTCCAGTAGGATCCTATGGGAAACCGTGTCAAAAGCCTTGCTGAAGTCCAAAAAAATCACATCAGCTGGTTTCCCTTGGTCCACCATACGGGTGATCTTATCATAAAAGGAAATCAGGTTAGTTAGGCAGGATCTACCCTTCACAAACCCATGCTGGCTGGGACCAATGACTGCTTTGTCCCCCAGGTGAGCCTCAATAAGTTCGAGAATCATCTTCTCCATGATTTTACCAGGCACTGACGTGAGACTGACAGGCCTGTAATTGCTAGGGTCTTCATTCTGACCCTTCTTGAAAATCGGCACAACATTTGCCAGCTTCCAGTCTACCGGGACCTCTCCAAATTCCCAGGATCATTGAAAAATAATTGAGAGAGGTTCCGCGATGACGTCCGCCAGCTCTTTCAGCACCCGGGGATGAATCCCATCCGGACCCATGGACTTGTAGGGATCCAGGTGGAGTAGCAAATCCCGCACACGTTCAGGGGCGGTTGGGAGTTTGTCATCCCCACCGTCCCGGTCCTCCAGCTCAGGGCACCCTGGGTCCCGAAGCCCATCACTGGCATTGAAGACAGAGGCAAAGAAGGCGTTAAGCGTCTCTGCTTTGCCTATGTCATTGTCTGTGAGGAGACCTTCCCTATCAAGGAGCGGCCCTATGTATTCTTTAGTTCTCCTTTTTCCATTCACATATATAAAAAAACCCTTTTTATTTTCTCTCACAGACACAGCCAGCTTCAACTCTAGGTGTGCTTTGGCCACACGAATTTTCTCCCTACAAACACGAACAGCATCCCTGTATTCTTTCCATGACACCTGGCCCTCCTTCCAGTAGCGAAACACTCTCTGTTTCCGCCTAATCTCCATTAGAATGTTCCTGGTCAGCCACGCCGGCCTCCTGCCCCGCCTGCCTGACTTGCGATATTTAGGAATTGCCTGATCTTGTGCTTCTAGGAGGCATCGCTTAAAGAATGACCAGCACTGGTGGACATCGAGGCCTTCAAGAGCAGTTTCCCAGGGGACCTTGCTGACTAGTTTCCTGAGCAGCCTGAAGTCCGCTTTCCCCATATCTAGGGATGAGGTTTTGGTGGCACTTTTCCTTCTGTCACCGTAAATTTTGAACTCAACCACTTCATGGTCGCTATGACCGAGGTGGCCACCAATCACCACATCTCCCACCAGACCCTCTCTGTTTTCTAGCAACAGGTCTAGGAGGGCTCCTTTCCTAGTTGGCTCCATTAGCACCTGCACCAAGAAGTTATCATCTAGGTGCTTCATGAACCTCCTGGACTTGCTCATGTCAGCCGTGTGGCACTCCCAGTTAACGTCTGGCAAGTTGAAGTCCCCCATAAGGACAAGGGGAGTTAATCTCGAGGCCTCTCTTAGTTCTGTAAAGAATAATTTATCGGCGCTATCGTCCTGGCCAGGCGGTCTGTAATAGACTCCCACAACGACATCCCCTTTATTCGTTCGTCCCTTGATCCTTACCCAGAGGCTCTCAACTTTGCCATTGCCGACCTGAAGTTCCACACAGTCCAGCCCCTGCTTCACATACATCGCCACCCCACCACCTCGCCTACCCTGCCTGTCCCTCCTGAAGAGCCTGTAACCATCTATCGCAACACCCCAGTCACAGGACTCATCCCACCAGGTTTCGCTTATGCCGATGATGTCGTAGTTGCGGGACTGGGCCAGGACTTCTAGCTCATCCATTTTATTCCTCATACTGTGTTCGTTCATGTAGAAGCACTTCAGGTGCGTCTCCTTACACTCAGCACCTTGTGGATCTGACCGAAGGACCTCACTGGCACACAGCCCCTCTGATTCTAGCGTACCATCCCTTAGGTCTTCACCGGCGCGCCTGGTTTTAGCCCCTTCCCCCTTCGACTCTAGTTTAAAGCCCTATCTATCAGCCCTGCCAACTCCTGACCAAAGATCCTTACCCCTCTCCGAGAGAGGCGCATCCCATCCGGTGCCATCAGGCCCGGTGTAGCGTAGACCTTCCCATGATCAAAGAAACCGAAATTCTGCCGGTCACACCAGTCTCGAAGCCACGAGTTTATGTGAACAGTACGTCTTTCAGCTTCGATCCCCCCTATCGGAAGGACAGAGGCAAACACCACCTGTGCCCCTGATCCTCTAAGTAGTCGCCCCAAATCCCTAAAGTCTCTTTTGATCGCCTTCAGACTTCTCGTTGTTACTTCATCGCTACCAGCCTGAAAGACCAGTAGCGGGTAGTAGTCAGTGGGCCGTACCAGGCGCTTGACTTTCTTGGCAAAGTCTCTCACCCGAGCCCCAGGGAGGCAACAGACTTCTCTGCGGGTTGGGTCCGGTCGGCATATCGGTCCCTCTGTCCCTTTCAGAAGGGAGCCCCCCATAACAATAGGTTTTCTTTCTTTTTTGAAGGATGATGTGGCAATGCGATGTGTAGGTCGCCTTGTCTTAGGCGCCCCCTCCAACTGGGACGGGTTTTTATCTACTTTGTCATTCAGATTGTCTTGTTCTAGTCTTTCATATCGATTATTTAAGGGTAGATGAGAAGGTGAGGTGGGCAGAGAGAGGGCTCGCCTACCACCCTGAATAGGCACCTGCCTCCATTCTCCCCCTTGATCTAGGTCTCCTCCCGCTGCCTGGCTGGAGGAGGGAACCTCCGTCTTCTGCATAACAGGAGACGCCTGTGCTGTGGCAGGCTCATGAGCCTGCCTCAGAGAGGGTAGAGTGCACCTCCACCAGTCAATTTCCATCTCTGATTCCCTGATGCTCCTGAGCCTGTTCACCTCCTCCCGGAGCTCTGCTACCTGGCTGAGCAGTTCTTCAACCTGG
This sequence comes from Aythya fuligula, assembly GCF_009819795.1. NCBI lineage: Eukaryota > Metazoa > Chordata > Aves > Anseriformes > Anatidae > Aythya > Aythya fuligula. The sequence goes on from NC_045571.1 coordinate 301,419, forward strand.
GCACACCTCCCACAGGCATACCCACCACTGCTGTCGGAGACCGACAGAAGGCTGGGGCACACTCTGCAGCCCAGGACCTGGATGGCTGCGTGTTTCCCCGAGCCCTCCGTCTGAGTAGCCACACTGGTGACCGTGGCTGGAGATGCCGCATGAGATGCGGAGGCCACGGTTTTCTGCCTGGTTGATACCATGGTCAGGTTCTACACAAGCAGGTTACAAGCACCGAAGGGAGAGGCAGCTGCAACAGAGCGACGATGGGCACCCCGCTCGCCCTGCCCGCGCGAACTGCCACGCAACTGCCCTGTTTGCCCGTCCTGTTTGCCGCGCTCCTGGTCGCTCGCGCTCCCTAGGGGCAACTTTTAAACAGCCTGGGAGGGGGCGCTGCTGGCTCCGCCCGCGCCTCGTCAGCCTCCCTCGCGAGGACTGCCAGGTCCCGGCGGCTCCCCCGAGTGGCCTCGATGCCGGACAAAAAGCCCTGCCCGCCTCGGTCCCCTGCTCCGCTGCAGAACACATCTGCCCCGGAGCCGATTGCCTCAGCAAATGGCATAGATATTGCAGTCCTGCCTGGAGATTACCTGTGTCTCAGGATTAATCTCTTGTATTCTGTATAGTTGATAGAAACTCTAAAAATTGTCACCTCAAAGATGCCTTTTGGCTATATGTAGCAGTCATGATAATAGCAATAGGGAGTGTTACTGCCAAATGTGCCTGCCATTGTCTCTTAAATACACATAAGAACTAGCAGGTGAGTTTCCATTATCATGACGTGAGTTTCCTGAATCTAAACTTTTAAGTGAGATAAAGGAGTTATTAGTGATACATATGAATGTATTTAAAAAAAAAAAAATCAGATTTTTTCCTACGGAACTGAGTATTAAAAAAGTTACTTTCTAGGTCAAGCTATGTGCCAGCAGAACTTGGGGCACCCCTGTCCCTTTGGGAGGAGGGGATGCTGGTTGGTTGCAGCTGTTGGAAAGGGGATGCTGAGCCAGGCTGCCCTGCCAGCCAGCCTTCTGCTAGGCCCTGGGGAGGACAGGAAAGGCTTGTGCATCATGGAACCCCAAAGATCTCAGTGTTCGGCACTTCTGGAGCTCCAGAACAGAAACATATACAGTAGGAAGCCTTATTTGTGTTGAGATTAAAACAAAAAATAAACAGCTGGAAAAAAGTTGAGGGGGAAAACTTAGCTGTGATATAAACAGAAGACTTGCAGGGACAATTTTGGTCAGCCTTCAAATATCCCTACACAAAATCAAATAATCTTACACCGCACTTCACAATCCTGCCCAAACGGTTAAGTGAGGATGACAGTACCTGCAGGGAGATAGGCAATACAGCCTGAGAATTTTTTCTTAATATTAAGGCCTTCAACATAACATAGTAAGATAATATTTAATAATAGTCCTTCATCTAGCATGACTTTCTGGCTTTTAGATGGTTAAGACAATTACAGTTAATGAAAATATTGGGGAAACTCAGTTTCTAAAATACCCTCTGATCTTGTGTTAATTTGATTGAACGCTGGAATTTCTTGAAAACCCTTGACTTCTGGTAACTGATTGGACAGCTAATTAAACTTGAATTGTAGTAAAATGCAAGTAACTTGAGGCATTTTGTCCTCTAAAAGCTACCAGAAAATGTTTTGCAATAAAAGCTGAAATTTATCTTCTGACTAAGTTGGGAAAAATGCTTTTCTGGGGGTGGGTGAGGTGTGGAGTCAATTTTTTTCAGTAAGGTGAACACTGCATCCTATCCTTTTTCCCATTAATGGGAACAGTGTTTTTATGGGTGACTTAATACATGTGGCGGGGAAGAAAAAACAGGGGAAGCGATGTCATAACAGACTTGGGATCATTAACTATGAGCTGCTTCAAGCTCTGTAATGTCTTCTTGAAACTGTGTATACTTTCTCTGAAGAGCAATACAGCCTTGTATAAGTATGTCACTAAAATGTGAATCCTGTCTCCTCCCCCAGTAAATTATAGTGAGATATAGACAACCAGACACAAGTTTCTTTTCTGAGAGTTATGATAGTGGTAGTCTAGGAATTTGTAGTTACTTTCCCTCCTCTCGTGCTTTCTACTGGCCTTAACTGACAATTTTTGTTTTCAAGGAGAAACTCTCAAAAATAGCTTTGTGTGACAAGATATAGCTTGGTAGTAATATAGCTGAATAGAAAAAATAAATTTGCTTTTTCAGATAGTCTTCTAAGCAAGTTGCAGAACTTCTTTAATACACTGAAGCCAGCACAAGACTTTGAAGAACCAGCCTTCCAGTAATTAAAAATTAAATGAATAAACAAAACAGTTGTTATTCACCTAGAGTATTGTCACTGTTAGTTTAAAAGCAATCATCTGATTTACTTGCAAACCAGAAGTCTAGCATAAAAACTCTTCAGTGCTGCCAAATTGGGTTTTATAGGCAGCAATCTGCATCATCCTTCATTTGCACATACAGTGCAAAGGTATACCTGCTGCTCCTTGTTTGAGTGTAAAAGGACTGGGAGACTAAAGAACATCAGCTTCTTGAGGTCTTTGCAGTAATGCCTTTCCTACTTCTGGATTTCTTTCAGGGGTAGAAAATTCATGCATGGAGATTGAGGAGTAAAGGGTATCAGGACTGGCAGCTGGGGTAAGAAGCCAAAACATATTGCAAAGAAATTAAGAGATTCAATTTTTGAATTCAATTCCTCTTCTTCCTTCTCTCATCTTTCCAGTCCCCAATATTTTGGGTAAAACATTAATAAAATGTGTTAATTATTTTGTGTGTCAAAGAGAAAATTCAAGTACAACTTGAGCTCTATTCTACATTCGTGTTTTGAATCAATCCTGAAATATGGCACAAACATTGTGGTCTGTCCCTTACTGATCTCAGAGGGCCTGATGAGCCTAATCCCCAGTAGAGAAGGCAAGAGCGATCCCAAAGCAAAATTTAGGACTGTACCTCTGTACAGCAGGACCTGTGTCATACAGAACACAAGTTACTTGTGCTTATGATGGATCATGAGAATGCATGTTTCTGTATTTTGGTGGTTTCATGACCTCTTCCTTCTGCAGATTACATAACTGCTTGCTTTGTGGATGTGGTACTTTGCACCTTGGTTACCCGGGAGCCTTCCTGAGATCCCTGCTAGCCTATTGCTTACCATACAAGTTCTGCTGTCACATAATCTAGGCCAGATATCCCAGTGACTGGAACACAGGATGAGAGCCTCTGCAAAACTCTGTGTGTTTACTGAATTGCAGTGTCAGGATATAAGAGTGGACAGGATATAGTCATCTGGGGTGACAGCTGGCAAGACCCACAGTTTTAAGAGCAAAAACCACAAATGCAAAATCTCTTAATTTAGAAGACAGTTTTCAATCAAGGTATTTATGAACCCAGATGTATCATCGCGTTATAGAAGCAGGGTAAATAAATTATGGTGAACTCGTCAGAGGTGCACGTTTAAGCACTTCTGAGAAAGGAAAGAGCTCACACTAGGCTGAAACACTTAGATATTTTTGATGCTTTTTGATCGGACTGTGACATGTTCAGAGAGTGCAAAGTGCCAGGGGAGTAGTGGTTATCCTGCATCTAATCAATGATTATAAGGGCAATGTGCAATAGGTATCATTACAGAGTAGTGTGGGGCGCATGCATGAAAACAGGCTGGTAAAAGAGAATTTCCTGACAGTTTTCGTCAGGAAAAGCCAGTCTACCAGCTGAGAGGAAATTAAGGTAATAAAACCCCCTCTGGCTAGCAGGGAAGAGGAAAAGCACTGAAGTTTAAGGTTTGAGAGCTGCATTTTATTTTTTTTAATAGAGCCCTCCCTAATGAGATGACTATTACCTGGGAACAGATGAGTGCCCTTCAGTTCAGCAGAATTTAAGAGCTTAAGTTTCTCGTGGTAAGAGGCCACTAAGAACAGCTTACTTAGCTCTCTTTATCCATCCATGTGTCTCTTCTCCAGGCCTTCATGGCCCTCCAGGCCCTACAATCTCTCTTACCTTGTGTCAAGGATCCACATCCGAATTACAGCTTCATCATTTTCAGGCAGGAAATGCAAATGCTAATACACGGGGTGATATTTGTTCCCTTCCTGTACTAGTAACTCTCACTTTGTGATTTGTGTGTCCCTCTGTCTGAAGCAGAAGTCTGTTCCTCTGTGCTACATGTGCTGAGATTTGTTTTTAGAGGACCACTGAAGAGCATAATAAAGTGAGCTCATACATTGGTTGGATGCGGAGAACCTGGCAGTAGCTGTTTTGAAACCTGATAAGTGGCTCTGTAGCAATCAGAACAAAAGACATGCAACTGGGAAGGGTTTGTGCAGATCCAGACCTCTAGCCTCACCTGAGGGAAATTCAAGGCCAACACAGTGTTAATTGTAATCTAATTTAAATATGCACTGTAAGTGTGACTTCTTTCCTTCCTTCTTTTCCTGGTATGAAATGTTATTAAACTTACAGCTGTCACCCAGCTCTGTTTGTTGGCACTCTATGGCTCAGTTACTACATCAGTTATCAAATTAACTTTTTTTCTTTCCATTACAGTTACCAGTCTAATAGCATAATAAAAACCCTACTACCCCCTGGGAGCAGGAGAAACTGCAAGGTGTTTCTTCCTGTAAGACTGTCAGGACAGAGTGACTTTAGGTGAAATTATGGATGTTCAGCTGGTACTGAAAACACCAACCCCCAGGCCTGGCTTTGAGATCTGTTTTTTTTTTTTTTTTTTTTTTTTTTTTTTTTTTTTTTTTGTACTTCCAGGTAGCAGTGGTGTCTGCAGGCTTCCATCCTCTCATTATTAGTAATGAATAATAATTCTGGCCAGACAGGTGTCATAGCATAATCCTTAATTGGCACATCGAGTTTTGCACTGGTTATGAATGTGATGTGCCTGCTGAGTGTGAGTAAGGAGCAGTGACTGTGTTGGATCCTACTCCAGAGCCTTTTTCTCAAGATAGGACTGTAGATGTCAGTGTTTAACTAGTGCAGTGTTACTGACTGCCCTGCTGCATTAAGTCAATGTTTGGTTCTGATTCTTCACTGCAGTGGGGAAAAAATATACTTTCAAACTGGGACTCAGCACCTGAAAAGAGCAGTCTCCTTCAATGAATCAGTGCTTGATTCAAAAGCCCTTTTCCCTCATTCATAACAAAATTCCCACTGTGACATTGCATCTTGCCAAATAAAAAAAAAAAAAAAAAAAAAAAAGCCCTGAATCTGAATTGCAGGCTTGTAAATATGTGCTGTTGTTTGGAAGCTGTTTTTTAATTCATGTGATAAGATGCCATGCACTATTGCAAAATGTTATTCATGAGAAGCAAAGAATAATTCTGCATGTTTTTAGTATGTCCCAAGTCTTTGAATAAGGATTTTAACCAAAGAATTGTTCGATTAATTTTTAATGGGACAACCGCACCTCGAGTACTGTGTTCAGTTTTGGGCCCCTTGCTACAAGAAGGACATCGAGGTGCTTGAGCGAGTCCAGAGAAGGGTGACAAAGCTGGTGAGGGGCCTGGAGAACAAGTCCTATGAGGAGCAGCTGCGGGAGCTGGGCTTGTTCAGCCTGGAGAAAAGGAGGCTCAGGGGTGACCTTATTGCTCTTTACAGATACCTTAAAGGAGGCTGTAGCGAGGTGGGGGTTGGTCTATTCTCCCATGTGCCTGGTGACAGGACGAGGGGGAATGGGCTTAAGTTGCGCCAGGGGAGTTTTAGGTTAGATGTTAGGAAGAACTTCTTCACTGAAAGGGTTGTTAGACATTGGAACAGGCTGCCCAGGGAAGTGGTGGAGTCACCATCCCTGGAAGTCTTTAAAAGACGTTTAGATGTTGAGCTTAGGGATACGGTTTAGTGGGGACTGTTAGTGTTAGGTCAGAGGTTGGACTCGATGATCTTGAGGTCTCTTCCAACCTAGAAATTCTGTGATTCTGTGATTCTGTGAACCAAAGCCTAGTGGGTGAGTTTGATGACTCCCATTGACAGCAGAAGGCTGTGACTGTAGAACATAGCTTTTTTTTTTTTTTTTTTCCACAATATATGCAGTGTTTCATGTCTTAATTATGTAATTATGTAATCTTAAATTCTGATTCTTATATCTGATTTGAAGGGCACTAAGAATCTTAATTATAGTTTTGAAAATGAAAGTAGGGTAAAATTATCCAAATTCTGGAGCATTTGCCAAACCATGGAATTTAATTTCATGCCATGTGAAGGCTACAGTTAAAAACAAACTTAACTATCATATATTCTGTTCACAAATGAGGTGTGCTGGATGCATTACAATCTGAAACAATTAATTTCGGCTCCTGTTCCTGCTTTTCAGGACAACAGGCACTGCCTATTGTAATAGGCTTCCAGGCAACTGCATCCAATGCAACCCAGTGAAATCTAGTTAATAGGATGAGATGTAAATAGGACTTGAGTTCAACATGCTCTGATTGTCCTGTGCCAGAAGTAAACCCTGCGGAGTGCTTGTTGCTGTGTGCTTACTTTGGAGTGCTTCTTCAGCATTCTAGTTAAAATTTAAGCAGGTGAATAGTATCAGTTCCAGTTGTAATTGGAGGACATAAGTAATTCCAGTGAGAAAATAAAGGAAGATTTCTTGTAAAAGAAATGAGATAATTTCTTCTGGATAATGAACTGTAAAGATAAATGGATGGGAGAGTCAGGTTACCCAGTCCTGGTATTTCTGCAATTTGGGGGGGGGAGGATGGGGGGGAGGAGGCAAGCTAATAATTTAATCAGGTGATAATTTTTGTGTCAAGGTTGTTACTGAAGAAAACTTGTCCAGGTTTTGCTAGGTTGTTCTATTAAACACTCCAGGAGTCCAGCTTGGCCAGGACTCTGCTGCATATGTCCTGTTCAATGCCCTCAGCCGTGGCAAAATGGGTCAAGCTGCGCTGGGTTTGGGTCTCATCTGCCCCAAGAACCTTGCTTTGATCCCCTGTGGCGTAAGTGTGGAAATAGTGTCTGCTGGGGGGACAAGAGGGAAGAAAACAGGAGTGGAAATCCTGCAGGGACACAGAGGTTGGAAGGAGAGAGGGAGAATTAGTGTGTTTCAGTCAGAGCTGCCTCCAGTGGAGAACATATATTGGACTTACCAAGGACCTGAATTAATCTCTTCTGGACTGTTGTGTACAATTCTGACCCATATCCAAGGAAAATAAACTGGTGCAACCAGAACCTGCTAGCATGTTAAGGAGAATAGAGAGCTTATTTTATGAGAGGAGAATAGAAGAGGTTGCCTGGCTTGATTAGCATAGTATAATGAAGGCCAGAGAGGATATATTTTCCTATAAATATATCAAAGAGATAAATTTGAAGCAGGGAGAGGGCTTCAGCTGGAGGCCAACTAAGGATTATCTCTGAGTACAGGCTGGTGGTGGTACGAGGGTGAGGGGCTGTAAAATGACTGACTTTCCTGTTCATGGAAGCAAAAGCCCTGATACAGTGACGTGAAGCACAGTGCTGAAGGTGGTGATGGGAGCAGCCTAAGGCCTGGCAGATGGAAGGTCCTGTGACTCCCCAGAGCAGGCTTTGAGGGAAGGAAGCAGCCCAGCACTGTGGTCAGACTGTTCATGATGCACAAGGACCTTGCAGATATAGGAATCTCTGGAGTAGATTCTGTGTTTGTGTTTCTTTTAATTTTTATGGGCTTAAGTGGAGCTTGCCACAGGCAGGAGGGTTTGCCCATGCAGATGTCAGACTAAACCTTGTCCAGAACCTTGTAACAGAAGGATTTTACATTGTTTGCTTCATGGCAGCTTGCCACTTCTAATTAAATTTAAACTCAGTGTTTTTTTTGGGATATGGGAAGGCTCTGGTGTAAAGCTGGAAATAACAATAACCCAGTTGTTAATTGGAGAGTCACAGAATGGTTTGGGTTGGGACCTCTGGAGGTCATCTGGTCCAACCCCTAAAGGTATACTGTGGGTTCAACACTTCTCCAGCCAGAATTGGGCTCAAACCTTAACTTGGCATCTCATTTTTAAGTGAGTGAGCTTTACTACAGTGGGATCCAATTTTGTACTCTCTTCTAATCAGTTAGGAAAATTTATTTAAGAAATGCACGTGTAATCCTATATTGGAAACAGGTGTGTCCTAACCAGAATCTCTTAGGAGTGTGTTAGAGGCAAGAACTGAGAACAACATGAGCTTTGGGAACCGTGCAACTGGATTTTCCCTCAGTCCAGGTGGTTATTAAAGGTGCTCAGACTACCACATCCGAGTCCATTAACGGGAGGTGCCGACTGTTTCCCTATACTGCAAAGCTGCATTTGTTTGCTTACAGGAGCAGGCAGCTGCTGCTAGCTCTGCTGGTCTCTGAAATCCTTTAAAAGCAGTTCAGTTGTTACTGTACTAGTTGGACACAAAGCAGTATTTCTTATTTTATCCAAAAATGTTAGTGTGCTGTGGGAAATATAAACTTTTGCTAGCCATTTAGTTAACTTCAAAGATTAATTTCCATTCTTTTTGCACTTTCTCATTCAAATGCACGCTAGGAAATGCCACTTATCAGTAAGAGCCTGAGGCTTTATTAATGCAAAATTCTTAATTAAATTTGTTAACAGAAGAGATTTGTCATCATTTATATACCTCTATGGAAATACTTAACCATGAAAGAATAAACTTGTGGGGTCCAATCTTGCTGTCTAAACATGGGCAGCTCAAGGATTCTTAAAGAAGATGCACATGGCTCAAAGTGGAGCAAGGATGACCCACAGGCTTTTAACACTACCCAGAGGCTGTTCTTCCCATGTCATTAATTGCCAATAATTTAACTGCAGTGGCTTTACCTTGTGAGAGTGCTGTCTGCACCAAAGTTCTGTCACTGGGAGCCTGTTAAATTGAAAGCCAACTTAAAGCTCTGCACAGAGCAGCTCCCAGGGGAAATGCTTCACAGTAAAGAGAAAAACAAAGAGAAGAAATTTCTCTCTGAGAAGACTTTCTGGATTATATCCAAGCTTTGGACCACTGTACCTGCCATTCCATATAGGAAATGTGTCCAGTTTTCCATGTTGAACTCAAGTTTAACTTTAGTTATAGTTTGAGGCTCTTCTGTACTTCAGCATTGTGTAGAATGGCCTTTTGTCTTTGTAAAGGTATAGCTGAAGAAAATGTATTGCTGAACAATGTATGTGAATCCCCAAACACTTGCTGCAGCCTATTTTTAATAATTTGTGTAGAGAGTTGTGATTCAGCATCTCAGAATCACAAATTTCTAGGTTGGAAGAGACCTCAAGATCATCGAGTCCAACCTCTGACCTAACGCTAGCAGTCCCCACTAAACCATATCCCTAAGCTCAACATCTAAACGTCTTTTAAAGACTTCCAGGGATGGTGACTCCACCACTTCCCTGGGCAGCCTGTTCCAATGCCTAACAACCCTTTCAGTGAAGAAGTTCTTCCTAACATCTAACCTAAAACTCCCCTGGTGCAACTTAAGCCCATTCCCCCTCGTCCTGTCATCAGGCACGTGGGAGAACAGGCCAACCCCCACCTCGCTACAGCCTCCCTTGAGGTACCTATAGAGAGCGATAAGGTCACCCCTGAGCCTCCTCTTCTCCAGGCTGAACAAGCCCAGCTCCCTCAGCCGCTCCTCGTAGGACTTGTTCTCCAGGCCCCTCACCAGCTTTGTTGCCCGTCTCTGGACTTGCTCAAGCACCTCGATGTCCTTCTTGTAGCGAGGGGCCCAAAACTGAACACAGCACTCGAGGTGCGGCCTCACCAGAGCTGAGTACAGGGGGACGATCACCTCCCTAGCCCTGCTGGCCACACTGTTTCTGATACAAGCCAGGATGCCGTTGGCCTTCTTGGCCACCTGAGCACACTGCTGGCTCATATTCAGCCGACTATCCACCATCACTCCCAGGTCCTTCTTTGTCTGGCAGCTCTCCAACCATTCCTCTCCCAGCCTGTAGCTCTGCTTGGGGTTATTGCGCCCCAGGTGCAGGACCCGGCACTTGGCCTTGTTGAACTTCATGCAGTTGACCTCAGCCCATCGGTGCAGCCTATCCAGATCCTCCTGCAGAGCTTTCCTACCCTCAAGCAGATCGACACACGCACCTAACTTGGTGTCATCTGCGAACTTACTGAGGGTGCACTCAATGCCCTCATCCAGATCATCGATGAAGATATTAAAGAGGACTGGCCCTACATCTCTGTATCTCCTACAATCAAACCTGGCCAGGTCTCTCCACTTGAACAGTCTTTTTCTTGTCATCCCTTAGCTGAAACAGGATCTTATCTGCTGTGATCTGAGAGTTTCTGTAACCTAAAAGAAACTTGTTGAAAGTCCCAGGAGAACTTGGGGGTTCATTTCAATACTTCTCCTGCCTATTACAAGAATTGTCATCCAAAGTTCAAGTAGGCAGCCTGTTTCCTACGTGTTTGCAGCAGGGAAAAATGCTTTACGGGTTAGTACACTAGCACTTCAGCTTGGATTAGATACCTTTGTTTACCTCGTGAGGTGGTCTCAGAGTATATCACCTGGATTCCTTTTGGACAAAACTGAACTATAAAACACGATCTAGGATTGTATCTAGCTTGCTGCAATGACCAGTGGGCATGTTGGTCTGTGGGACCAACTAGATTTTGTCTGAAGGTGAATCTTTCAAAAATGTGCATAGTGCAACTATTGGGTTTTTAGCACAACCTGTTCTATTCTGTAGATCTGCTACGGTTGTGCTGTGCTACTTGTCAGAGCAGGCATAACCTGAGCTCCTTTACAGCTGATAGCAAAGAACCTCTTTGATCCAGGAATTGATTCATTGTCAAGAAGGTAATCCCATGGAATACATGTAAATTGTCAATAGACAGCCATGTTTTATAACTCCGTAACTTGCAGTTAAGACTTGCATTTAACTTTGTATTATTGATATAAGTTGCACTGCACTGCCTGCAACTCAAGGTAGGATGTTACTACATTTTAGTACATATTTAGTACATTTCAAACATTCCAACAAACCTAACGTGATTTTCGGGCAGTCCTGAGATAAGCAGCACCAAAAGTTGTTGTGGGAAGCCAGGCTTTTTGTCATTTTTAACTGGTGAGATGCTCAGTAAAAAGAAACAGCAGGCATTTCTAGTGAAATGGAAATGTGGATATGCTGGAAGACTCTGTAAAAGGGTGCCTTCCTTCAGCTGTCAGACTGGCCTTCAGGTAGGATGGTGGCCCCCATGAAGGTAATGCCAGAATTCCTCTGGATTCCACCAAACAAGGCTCATCCATCTGCCAACCTTTGTCTGATATGAGGTTGTTATGGGGAAAACAAAATCTCTGTTCAAGTCTTCCTATGCTGCATACAGATTTGCATGTTTTCCCCTATGTACTGCCCACCTTCCAGGGCTTAGAGGTTTTGTTCCTGTTACTTCCTTGCAGCAAAGCAGAATGTTCCTGTAGGTGGTTGAAATAGGTGATGTAATACTGATCTGAGGCTCTGTGTTGTTAAATGAAATGGTGTCTCATGCTCTGGCAGGGGGAACTCATTGTGTATGTGGCAAGTTCTAAGTCATGATCCCCATCACTTTGTGGGCCTTGGGGTTATTCTGGGCAGAGTATTTCCTTTAACTTGATTTAAATCACATCAAATCACTTGGTTCTGGGGAAGAGAGGAAAGGTGGTGTAATTGCAGAGAATTAAAATCTTCAGGCAGGGTTAGTTCAGATATGAAAACTCATTTGCTGGTTCTGGCAGTTACTGAGGCATTGCAGGTTTTCACAACATGTGCCACACACCACAGTTTAGGAGTCAAATCCTTGCTTCATGCCTAGCCTCAGCCATCCTAACTTGCATCTGGCAGGCTTGCCTTTATTTACTGGAATAGCTTGTATCAGCCTCTATGTAATCTCCATCATTTGTACCTCAATATTTACAGGTGAAGTGGCATTTCTAGCCAAATGAACCCATCTGCTTAGACCGAGACAATTCATTGCATGCCGCAGCTTATTTCCAAACGTGCATGTATATTGACTTAACAGAGGGAGCTGTGAGTGAACAGTGTGTAGTTCCCTTGTTTTAAACGTGCCACCTTTGAGGCCTTTCTGTTAAAGGTTTGGTAGTATGACACTTTTTCAGGGTTTCTTAGGAAAGGTTCTTCAGTGTTTGAAGTATTCATAGCACCTGGAAACAGCACTGTTAATCCCCAGGAATTGTAAAGGATGGCAGTAGCGTACTCAGCAGAATGCAACACTTCAGCTTATAGGGTACCACCAAACTGAAAATAAGATCTACTTGTCAGCCTTTCATTAATACGAGCACCCAAGTGACCTTAGGCAACTTCTTCTCCTTGCTTCTGTTTCTTTTTTATTTTTTTTCCGTCTGCCTTCACTCTCAGCAGAGTGCTTTTCTGCCAAGAAATGTCTGTTATTTTGTGACTCCTCCTAGAAGGATGATCTGCTCCTGGTTCACACCTCTGGATGCTGTGATGCAAGTGAAAATAAAAGCTTTCACAGAACAGTGTAATTATTATGATCTAATACCCAGCTTCAACAGAGTGTCCAAGACAAGCCTCTGAGGTCCTGGCTGGGAACCAGTGGGCATCTTGCTAGAGCCTTGCTCCTGTACTGGTGGCAGTGGGCTTGCTTCATAAGGGAACTGGGAAGCTTGATGATTGTTGGGTTCTCCTCCACAAAAGATTTGTGGGCAAAAGCAGTACATGAAAACATCTTCAGAACAGGATGGCAGCACCTTGAATGAGCGTGACCAACAGTAGTGGAATGCCTGCAAGCAGTTATTTCTTGTACACATTTTGAGTTTTCCAGTTGTTGGCTGGAGTACAGCCAAGCCCAAAGGCAGGCAGACAAACCTCTGAACCCACAGTCTTTTCTTTTAGCATTCAGGTACTCTTTTGCAACAAGTATGCTCATGTGTCAACACTTTGTGCCAATGCTTAGCTGCTTCTGCAGTGAAAGACTTCACACTCAGTAGGTGACAGCAGCAGTGGTGTGCAGGCTCCATGCTAACTCTCTGCTAGGGAGTACAGTATGATGCAAAATGTTATCTCAGCTAATTTTGGACAGTATATATCTTCCCTCCTGCCCCAAATAAACTCCAACTAGTTACAGTGAACTCTCTTCCATTTTAGTCATGTGCAAAAGTCTGCTGTGTTAAATGCTGCCATATTAAAGAATTGTGTGATTATCAAGGAAGTGTTTATCCAGTGGTTTTGAATTATTCACATAAAATCTCCCTGGCTTTCTAAATAAATGGAACAATAAGTAACACCAAAAGTTAAACTAGTGGATAACTTCAGAGGGGTCATGCTGATTTCCATAAAAAACTACTAACTACAGAAACAACTTGTTGATTTGTTTACTGAGTTTCAGTAATCTTTCTTTAAGCTCAGACAAATTCAGCAATTTCATGTGGCTTGTTCTGACCTTGCATTTTTTCTGCCTTGGACATATATTTGATATGATATTAGAGTTGTCTGCAAATTGGATTGTATGGATTGGATTGTATGCATCCTTAGGGATGCATAGTCTCTTTCTATGAGATCAATAGCACTTTCCTGCTAAAGTGCTTTTTTTTTTGTGTAGTCATTCCAAACGTGGTGCAAATGTTCATAGTAGGCAATGGACGTGGTATATGTTGGGGACTGCTGATATTCTAATGATGGTTGTGGTGATTATGACACCAAATGCTGACATAATCAGCCTGCAAGATGATGCGTGTACAGAAAAGCCCAGCTTGGGTGTGAATGAGCCATTCTGAGTCTGTTGCTGGATGTTGGTCAGTAGCACTGCAGTAGCAATGATTATATTGGAGAAACATTGTATGCAGGGGCATTAGCTATCTACCACCTAGATTACCAGCATGGTAATTCTCAATAGAAATTCACTAATTTAATTTTTTCTCTGTCTCTGACCATGTAATGTATGTGATGTATGTGTATGAAAAGAATGATTGAAAATTGCAGTGGAAGATTGTGTCCTGAAGGCATGTTACTTTGCATGTGTAGCTCTTGAAAGAATGTCTGTCAATTTCTACAGTTTTAATGTCAGAATAAGTGGAAGTACCCGGTTTCTGGTCAATATGCATGTTCTGCAGAACTTAAGATGCTTGAAGTCCTTGAGTTTCCCCTGGCTGTTTGTGTGAGGCTCTCTAGCAAAGTGCAGTGGCTGACAGAAGAGCAGGAGGAATGTGGTTTCCTGGAGGCTTGGTCTTAAGACAGGTAGCCTACAGCTGCCCAGCTGGGCACTCTCTGGCAAAACTCCTAAATGTCTGCTATTCTGGTGGCTGAACGGAAGCACAGAATTGTTCACACTTTTTCTTTATGCCAAAGTGCAAGTCCTAAACTTCTTACCCTCTAATTACATTGCACCTTGAGTTTTCAGTTTCCAAGTTTTCAGAGATTCTAAACATCTTTTGATGCTTTTGTTCTTGTTGAGAAGCATAGGAATTGACCATGAAACTGCACAAAAGAAAAATTTATTCATTCACCTTAACTTTTGTTCTATACCTACTCTTTGGAAACAGCCCCCAGACCTCAAAAGAGGTTGTGTGTGGTATAAGGATATAGGCAGTCTGTTAACTAATGTAGAGAATTGGAAGCTCAGGCTGAAAACCAAATAATTTTTAGTCTTTCCTGATAATGCTGTGTTACTGATAAAGCTTTTCTGCTTGCCTTTTTTTTTTTTTTTTTTTTTTTGGTACAAGTACTTACTATAACGTGTTTTTATTTATTTATTTATTTATTTATTTTATTTTTTTATCTTAATAGCCTTCTTTTACCACAACCTTGCTCTACTGTGGTTTTAACAAGTTATCAGAGGGATCATGCTCTTATCTTTGCACGTTTTGGGGAACTGTAATGTTATCTCCTCTGCCCAATTTGTGTTTCTTCATGACTACAAGGAAGTCACTTCAAAATTAACTGCAATAGCTGCTGGTGAAATGAACTTTTGTATGAAGAAAGCACCAAAAGGCACTGCAAGGAGTATGGTAGATCTCGTGTGGAAAGGTGTAATAGAAAAAGCACAGCTGGACTGGTAGAATGGTCCAGTAAGAAATACATATTACCTAGGGCCTAACTCTTTCCTTTGAAAAGACTGAATTCTAGTCTTTACCCTGTAATGGTAGATGGAAATAGGGAATGTTCAGCATAGGTTAGGACTGAACCCTGACTGCCCAAAATTGATTGTTTAATTTGTTTAACCAGAAGACTTACAAGGTTGCATCTTTCTTTTTCTCCACCTATTTGAATTGATGATGGCTTATTGTGCCATGCAAAATAGCTTCAGCAATTTTTCAGAGGGTTCAGTTAATACTAGTTATGCTTTCCCTACATTCGCTTACTAAACACGCCTCAGAGACAAAAGCTTGCAATACTCTGATATCTGCTCCTGTTAGTGCTGTTTTATCCAGAGTGCAGCTTCCACCTACTGCAGGGATTTAGGGAGGGGAAAACAGCAACAACAACAAAACAAGCAAGAATGTATTTTCAAAGTTGTACAAAATGCCTTTAAAGTGCAGGGAAAAATAGCCCAACAAACCTCCCTTGCCTGGGCACCGCAGAAGAACTCATGCTGACCTGCCTAATTGTTTTGCTTGTCTTGTTAGGTGTAGCATGTGATATGAACAACACACAGCTCTTGTTTCTCTAGCATGCCCTTCTCTGGTATCACTGGTCTTGTGAACAAGTACATTTCCTTGTGACTGTGCCCCAGGGGCTGTGGCTCCTGCACAGAGGAGCAGGGTGTGAAGCTGGGCTGCACCCTATTTCTGTCAGCTCACAGCCAGCCACCCCCCAGCAGATGCTCTCTATTCACTTGTGGAAGCAAGAGCAGGTGGAAAGTTGATTTATTCCCTGCCTGGAGATTTCTGCAATATAAGATTATCTGTGGGTGACATAAATGCAGCGTAGCTGAATACACAGGGGCTCTGATGGGAGCCCTCATGCTTGCTGTCCCTGGGCACAAAGAGACAGGAGCGGGGAGAGAAGGACATAGCTGTGAGCCTGTTGTGCTCTGCATCCAGGCTGATGAGATAGCCCCTTGAAGGGCTCGGCAGATGAAAAAACTTGGCCAGATTGTCAGTCCTTCAGGCTGTTGTGGTTTTTGGCATGATGTGATTTTTCTCAGGCTTATCTTCAGCATGGAGGTTGTTGGCTTCTGTTATAAGCTTGATTTAATCATTTTACTTGCTGATATGAGGCACCCACTGTAATAAATGAAGTCTCAACTCAATCAGAATTTTGTAATATTTATACTTATAAAAGGTATAAAAGATATAAAAGGCAAGTAAACAGCGCTGGGTATGCGGGGAGTCTATGCTCCACCAACATGCACACACGAACATCAAACATTCTAAATATATAGAACATTGCTTTACATACTAAACCCGAGTATGCCTATACATACGTACAATCAGAAAAGGTAACAAACAATCCTTTAAGTTCCATGACTTAAAAGTCTCCATTTTCCATTCCTTTTCTTGATTACAAACAAGTCTCCATTTTCCATTCCTTTTGAACAATATGTCTCGCTTTAAGTTGTCAAGCAACTTGGCCTTCAGACCTTATGTATCCCGTTCTTCCCGGATCGAAGAAAAGCATATCCATCTCCTTTTCAAGGCCAATAGGGCCTGGGCCAAAAGACACGTCCAGGTCAGCAGGGGGCATAACAGCAAAGGCCTTGGATGGCAGTAGCGGTGGTGGGGGGGCAATGGCATAGCAGTCGGATCAGTAAAGGAGCCCGCAGCTCCCTCACTGTCTGGCAAACCACACGTTTCTTACTGTGGTCCCACATAGCTCTTTAAGGCCTCAGAGACTGCTCGCCAGGTGCTGAGCAATTCCACTGCAACCTTGTCGTTTTTCATAGCAGAGTCCCACACCACAATTTGGTCCCATGTTTCAGGATCATAAACTGCCTGATCGTTAAGAAGGAGAATAAACTGTAAGGTTACCAGGACAGTCTTTGTTTCCAAGGACGTATGATTCCCCATAATGCGCAGCTGCTTACCAGCGAGTATCCCTTTGGTTGGTTTAGGCCAACTGCTCTGGTGATGTTTCTTTTCTCACTTTTTTGCCCACCCCCTAGAAGGGTTAGAGAGAGTTTTGATGCTGTGCCAGCACTGCTCAGCAGCAGACACAACACTGCTGTGATACCACTGCTGTTCTAGCCACAAGTGCAGAGCACAGCACTGTATGGGCTGCTGCAGGGAAAGTTAACATCCCAGGCAGAACCAGTACAACAATATGTAAGACTTTTGGGTTTGATGCTATGGTGTCCACCTTGGAAGTGTAAGTCTGCAAGGAGGGGACATCACTGCTGGCCCTGTCGGTCCTTCTTTGTATATGTTTTCTCTAAGGAGACCAAATTGCAGAGGACCTAGTTATACCTCCTATGTTGCTGGTGACATTGTACCTTGCTCCTGGTGACCACCAGGAAGATGCGATGCATCCTTGTAGCTACTTACAGACTCCCAGCGTCTGATGGCATGAACCACTGAGTAGGATGTATGGCTACATGGGGCAGCCCCTTGAACTGGGGTTTATCTCTGACTTTCTAGCCTAGAAAGAGGCCATGGTATTTTCTTCCCAGAAAAAAAGCTGTTCATTTGTACAATTACCATATAGCTTGTAAGCCATTGCCTTGACGTTGCCTGTCCAGGACAGCTTTATGAGTACTTGTGTACCCTTGTTCTTTGTGGGCACATTAAAAAAGCGGCCTAATTTGTGGAGACGATGCATTGGACATGGTAAGAAGTTACTGATCAGCTAGTTATTTTATGTGACAAGCTCTTGCAGTCCTGATGGTAAGCCTTCTCTGGGTGCCTGCCGGCAGCAGACAGCTGAGCCAGTCCTTTCCTCTCTGCTACAGTTCCTGTGCCACAGCAGCTACAATGCTGTGAGACCTGCATGCAATTCCCTTCATTTAATCTGCTTTCAGAGCCTTCTGCAAGGCAGGTATTTCACCACTGAACAAGAAACGAAGATGATGTTTACTCGAGTCACGGTTTGCCCAAAGCCACCTTTAGCAAGACAACTTTATTAGTATGTTTTGAAAAGGTAAAAGCAGGATTTGTGAGCCTTGTTGCCCTGACTTTGTTATCTGAATTTCAGAAAGCCAAAACCAGGCAAGATTGTCTGTGCTTCAGACAAGACCTTTGAAAGAAAATTGTTTCCTTTTGCAAGAAATGTTCAAGATTGGAGGACAGTACCTGGCAAGCTCTTCATTTGGAAATAACTATTATTGGGCTTTGGGAAATGAGGGCCCACGGAAGCCCTGGGGGAGCCTGGTGTCTGTGGGTTAAGGGGCAAGGGTCACCTGCTGTGACTCCTGTTGTGATGCTGGAAGTCCAGTGCTGAATACTTTTTTTTGTTTGTTTGTTTTTTTGTTTGTTAGGGGCAGAAATGCAGCATGTGATGAACTAACTTTTTTCTTGTGCCTCCCTAAACCTTTGGGACAAAGTCATCACTTCTGCAAGCCATTGCATGTTGCTGAGGAACCTGTCTGGAGATGGCTCAGTGTGTGCATAACAAAAAAGTTAAAAGGGGTAAGTGCTGAGAAATGCTGGGATTTGTGGCTCCAGCCCTTTCTTGAATCCTGGCCTTCATGATGAGAAGCTGCCTCATGAACCACCACCTCCTGACTTGTTCCACCATCCATCCTTGCACAGTTACAGTGCCCTGTTAACTCAGCATTTAATTTCTTCAGTGTCCAGTGTATTTATCTGGTTAGTGCTGTGAGGGACAGTGCTGCTGACGTCCCCAGGAATGAGCCAGTGCTGCACGGAGAAGCTCGGTCAACTCAATGTGGGAATAGAAATGTTGTTTTTGCAGAGTTACATTGTTTAGAAGGAGGGAATGTGGTACTGAGATATGCTTACAGTGATAAGAAAGTTTAGCAGGCGACCTTGTAAAATGCAGACAATCAGACTCCTTAGGACAATTAGGTGAAAATCACGGTGTCAAGTCAAGTCAGATAAGTGAAGAAACATTACCACTTCAAGCAGTAAAAATGTCAAAAGAAATTTGAAATTTAACAGGCCGGCGACTGAAGGCCATGCATTGTTTGTGAAGCATCAGATAGATTGTGAATCTGGATTACCCACTCAGTGGGGAAACAGGGGAGGGTCCTGCCATCAAAAGGTATATAAACTGTGTTTTGGAACTAGTAGATGCGCTCTCTCCTGCTTGTGGGGCGCCCGCCATTACAATCGCGAATAAATTACTACTTCACTGAGATCCTCGCCTGAGCCTAAGTTATTGGCTATGGAGTGTTTCTCACAATTTGGGGGCTCGTCCGGGAGCCAGTCACCTACTGGGGAGCCCCACCGCCGCAGCAGCAGGGAGGCATGCCCCGCTGATTTCAGCGGTCCTGTGCATCGACGGTGGCGGTTCTGCGGAAAGCTGACAGAGGGCCCGAGACTGGTTAAAGAGGCAGGATCCGTGAAGTAGTGGGGAAAGGCAGAAGGTAGGCACTCCGAGTTTTTAAGAATCGATCCGGTAACTCTGTGCACAGACCAAGGTAAGAAATATTAAGTATTGCCTTGGGGGTCGGGTGATCTGGTGTATGGTAAGCCCTTGCACGGGGAAGTGCTGGCACTACACCAGGGGAATTTGGTGTACGGTAATCCTTGCACGGGGAAGTGCTTGGAAGTACACCAGGGAATCTGGTAAACTCAGGTGTGCGGTAACGCTGGCACGGGGAAGTGCTTGGCGGTACACCCCCATCTTTCAGTACTTTGGTGTGTGGTACACTGCAGAAGGGAAAATTCTGTAGCACATACTGGCGAGGGTTAGGAAAGATGGGAAGTACGAGTTCCAGGGAATCTGGTAAACTCATAGGTGTGCGGTAACGCTGGCACGGGGAAGTGCTTGGCGGTACACCCCCATCTTTCAGTACTTTGGTGTGTGGTACACTGCAGAAGGGAAATTTCTGTAGCACATACTGGCGAGGGTTAGGAAAAATGGGAAAATATAAGTTCCAGGGGACAGGGAGATATCCCTGGGGGAGTGTCTACTAATAGTTCTTCCTGAAAAATGATAAGAAATTGGAAACATAATCCCAAAATTAGAGGGATTGTAAAAGAAAAGTAATTAAAAAAAAAAAAAAAAAAAAGGTTAAACATTGTGTATCAGTCTGGACAAAAGAATCAATTAAGGAAACAGCAGTATTTTGGCCAAAATACGGGTCTGATGAAAATTCAGGCTTTAAATTTATGTGTAAACAATAAGATTCCTTTTTAAGAGAAGGAGCCAAGTTATGCTCCCTATAATCTTAATATTGAACTGGTGGCAGCAGCAGTCACTCCGGGAAGGGAGACAGGGACTGTAATTAACACTGTCCCTAAAGAAGGATTGTACTCTAGGCTCTGGCAAGAATTAGAACAAGGTAGAAGATACGTTGAGAATTTTGCCTTCCCTGATACTAACAGTACTAACACTAACTGTGTATCCTCTTAGGTGAACTACCCCCTCCTCCTTACCAGCAGAGAGGTTAGGACTTTTTAAGAAGGAGAGGAAGTCTTTATTCAAGGACCCCAACAGCCTAGCTGAACAATTAGACCAGTTCCTACGACCTGATTTATACTCTTGGGAGAGGGAATTATATAAGTATGTTGTTTACAGGGAAAGAAATGGGAATGATCAGGAGGAGAGCTGCTATACAAGAATGGGAAAGAGCTCATCCTCCAGGACCAGGGGTAATACCGGCAGGGCAGAAATACCCACTTGCCAATCCTGGCTGGAATAATAATAGTGTGCAACACAGAAATTATATGAGAGACTTAGTGTCAGAATGAGAAAGTACTTGGGGATGAGACCTGAGGACCCAGTATCCCAAGGGCTCTTGAAAGTTCATTGTGTGATTAAAGCCTTGCAAAATACGCAGAAAATGCTTCAGAAGGTGGGGGAATGTAGTGAACAGTCACTGGGGGACCCTCCTGTGTGAGGCCCTGGAGGGGTGTGTCTGGAGGGGAGATAAGAAGGGAAAAAAAAAAAAAAAAAAGGATCGAAACTAATGGTATTGACAGTGCAGCGGGTAGTGAGGCAGAGGGTTGGAGAAAGATGAAGAAAATCTTCAGGGGGAGTCAGGGCCAGGATGGAAAGGAGAGGAAGAGAGATGAAGGAATGGCAGGCAAAGAAGGCTGCCTGTGTTGTGGCCCGAGTCCTAGCAGAGACAGGCTTTGATAAGATGTTTTAAGCGTGGCCAGGCTGGCCACTTCGAATGGGAATATCTGGAGTGGAAGAAGGAGGAAAGAAGGAATATGGGATGAAATATGCTATATTGATATGTTGTTTCAGTATTTTGGAGGGAAAAGGTATGGAATTAAGTTGGACCCTGACTGAGCCTTTGGTGCTGGTATTAGAAAAGTACAGGCTGGAAAAAGATAAAGGAAGTGTTAAAAGAGTTGCTGAAGGTGTTAAAGGTGTGGCACGTAATATTTAACAGAGCTGTTTAAAGTTGAATGAGCAGGGAAAGAGGATGTAGGCATTATCTAAGTAACAGTCTAGAAGTTATGGTATATTTGCATATTTGCTGTGGTGTTTGTTCAGTTTCCCAAGCATGGGGGAGGGGGGAACAGCCTGCTCCACCAGGGGCCTCTCCAGCGGCCGCAGGGGGGGCTTCGGCTCCAGCGCCTGGAGCGCCTCCTCCCCCTCCTTCTGCACTGACTTTGGTGTCTGCGGGGGGGTTTCTCGCTCTCCCAACTGCTGTTGAGCAGCAGGCTTTTGTTTGTTTCTTTGTTTGTTTGTTTTCGTGGATGTGTTCTCACAGAGGCACGGACTGTGTTGCTCATGGCTTGGCTCTGGGCAGCAGTGGGCCCCTTAGGGCCAGATGAAATTGTCCCTTATCTGCCACGGGGAGGCTTCCGGGTTTTTTTTCTCACGGGGGCTGCCACTGCAGTTTCCCACCCCCCTGCTCACAGCCCCCGAACCTTGCCATCAAACCCAATACACTGGGGAACAGCTAGGTCATTACTGACCTGTAAAGTATCAGGGATTAAATTAACTAATGAAACCCTAAAAAGTGATGGGGGTAGAAGGGGCTGGGATAACAGTGCCACTTTTGGGGGATACCAAGCTGAGACTAGGGGATAAAATGATCACTGGGCAATTATTGTATGTATCCAAGGCAGAGACTAACTTGTTGGGAAGGGATTTGATGATTAAATTGGGCATTCAAATAGTAAATTGTTAGACTGGAATAACAGTGTTATTAATGGAGTGCTCTCTGGCCCTGAGAGCAAACATACATGTATATTCACCTCTGACTGGAAAGACCCTGAAATGGGGGCGGAAGCAACAATATAGGTGGACAATTTTACCTCAGGGGTTTATAGGGACACCTATCTATTTGGGTAAGATCTAAAAAAAAAAAGAAAAAAAAAAAAAAAAAAGAGATTTTGGAGCAATTACAACCTCCCAAGGAGGTATTAATGTTAACAAATATGTGGATCGTTTTCTATTGTCAGGACAGGAGAAAAGAGTTGTGAAGGAAGCTACTAACAAGCTATTCAACTTTCTGGGAAAGCAGGGCTTGGGAGTATTAATAAATAAATAAATAAATAAATTACAATATGGAGAAAGAGAAGTCAGGTATTTAAGGCATCTAATGTCTGAAGGAAAACAGAATAAATGCAGAGAGGATTCAGGGAATTGTTGAAAATTAAGAAAGAACTAAAAAGTTTTAAAAGAAAGATTTTTTTTAAGGAATCAGGAGCCATGAAGTCTGAAGGAAAATCGATACTCCCTGATGGGAGAGAAATGCTGAATAAAGTGATAATGAGGCAAATATTAACTGTTTTACATCAGAAGAGTCATTAGGAGGTGCAAGCAATGTGTGATGTTGTGCTAAGAAAGTATGTCTGTGTAGGAATATACACTTTAGGGAAGCACATATGTAGAGGATGTACCATATGTCAAAAGGTAAATAAAAAGGTGTTCTGTAACCCATCTAGAGGGGGACGGGAGCCAGGGGTTTGACCTTTCCAAAGTATACAGGTAAACTTTACTGAGTTACTTGTTTGTGCTAATTGACCACGTGACTAGATGGGTGTAAGCTTTACTGCAAGGGTTAAAGCAGGCCTTAGAGATTGAGTGGGATTTTCACAGCCCCTGGCACCCCTCCTCTTCTGGGAAGGTGGAGCGAATGAATCAGACATTAAAGAAGCAATTAACTAAACTAGTGTTAGAAACCCAACTTCCTTGGGTAAAATGCTTACTCCTACAGGTTTAAACAGCACCAAGAAAGGATATAGGAATTTCACCATATGAGATGCTGTTCAGATTGCCCTATCTGGGCAGAAGGGATGAGATACCACAATTCAAAATAAGAGAGTTTCCTTAAGAACTGTATTCTGGGGTTGTCTTCTTCTTTGTCATCTCTCAGGACCTGTGGGTTGTTGGCTCAAACCCCACCTTTGGAATTCCCCATTCACCACCATCATCCAGGAAACTGGGTCCTGATTCAGACCTGGAAAGAGTCAACTCCGGCCTGAATGGGAAGGACAATTACTGACCACTGAAACAGCCGTAAGAACTGCGGAAAAAGGTTGGACTCACTATACTCGAGTGAAGGCATCTGTCGACGCTAGTACCTGGGAAGCTGTTCCTACAAAAGACTTGTTGGAAGTTGAAATTGAAGAGAAAAATCTCGTAGTGGACTCTGAGCAGGATAAGAGCTTACAATTGTAAACTAACCTTTTATTTTCACAGGTAACTAACGAGTGTGACTTGTGATTGAGAGAAAGGACAGACCTATAGCGAACTGCAGTGCTCCCAAGGGGGGGGTTGTTATAGTAGTAGTGTACATCTTATTTTTGTATCGATAATTATTTGGAAACCTAAGGTTTAAAAATAATGACAGGGGAAAATTGATTATTAATTTTGTTTTTAGTGATTCTAGGCCTTAGAGAAGGCCTTGGTCAATTGGTAACTTGGAAAAGGCATGACCAGATAATAGCAAAAACGGGATACCCCATCAAAATATGGGTGACTGTGACAGAGGGTTATGTACCACAAGCCGTCACGTTTGATGCTTGTGAGGTGTTAGCTTGTGGAGATTTAAATGCCCAATGACAATTGAGCAGAAAGAACAAATAACTGGCAGAGACACAACAGCCAGATTGAGAATAGCTGTATGGAAACAATCCTCTATTGCCAACAGAGAAAGGGAAAAACTCAAGGAGAAAACAGGAGAGTAAACAGGAGGCCCTCTGAAATGTGGCAGTTCAAACATTTGAGATTGAAACAGGGTATGGGGATGTGAATGCCTGGATAGAATGGGTCAAATATACTGTCCAGAGTCTCAACTGTAGCTACTGCTATGCTTGTGCCTCGGGATGACCGATTGCCCAGATAGTGCCCTTCCCATGGGGGTGGACCAAAGACTCCCAAGGGATGCGATGTATGATTGCATTGTACCAAGAGGAGACTGCCTGGGGAAATGAGGCCTGTAAGTCTCTCTTTGCTGTTTCTTGCATGATAACAATATCACGGTTCCCCCTGCATTCTCTACAGCTATAGGTAACCATACAGCTTGCCTCTCACGGCAGGGTGTGAGTGCTACCTGGCATCTGGGAGAATTTGCCTTGTGCTACCAAGAACTTGATGGGAAACTGCTCAAGACTAGAGATCCCCAGGGCAGATCTCTGGTGGTATGGTGGAGGGAAGATCTTACGGTCCACCCTACCATCTAATTGGGAAGGCACTTGTGCACTTGTTCAATCAGCTATACCCTTCACCCTGGCATTTGAAAGAGAAACATCACAAATACCCAGAAGAAGTAAAGGAGGCTTAGGAATATCATTTGATGATAGAGTATACATAGATTCTATTGGGGTACCTAGAGGAGTTCCGGATGAACATAAAGCCAGAAATTAAATTGCTGCAGGGTTTGAGTTACTGTTCTGGTGGGTAACAATCAATAAAAATGTGGATTGGATTAATTATTTCTATTATAATCAGCAGAGATTCATCAATTATACCAAGGATGCGATGAGAGGAATCGCTGAACAACTAGATGCCATCAGCAAAATGGCTTGGGAAAACAGGATAGCATTAGATATGATGCTCGTGGAGAAGGGTGGTGTATGCGTGATGCTGGGCAACCATTGTACTTTTATCCGTAACAATACTGCCCCGGATGGCACAGTAACAAGAGCATTGCAAGGGCTTACCACCCTTGCCAATGAATTAGCAGAAAATTCAGGAGCAGACACTTCCATCACAGGATGGTTGAAATCTTGGTTTGGTAAATGGAAAGGGATGGTAATGTCCATATTTACATCCTCAATTATAGTAGCAGGAGTTTTGACAGCTATTGGCTGTTGCATTATCCCCTGTGTAAGGGGACTTGTCCAGCGGTTAATTGAAACCACATTATTGAAACAAATGACCATAGATCCACCACCCTACTCAGATAAAATGATATTAGAGGAAATGGAGAGCAAAGAAAGTGAAGAAGAGGAAGATATTTACCAAATTACACTTAAAATAAATAAATAAATAAAAATAAAAAGAGTTTTTGCAAAAATCAACAGTTTATAAAAAAAGAAAAGGGGGGAATTGTGGGAATAGAAATGTTGTTTTTGCAGAGTTACATTGTTTAGAAGGAGGGAATGTGGTACTGAGATATGCTTACAGTGATAAGAAAGTTTAGCAGGCGACCTTGTAAAATGCAGACAATCAGACTCCTTAGGACAATTAGGTGAAAATCACGGTGTCAAGTCAAGTCAGATAAGTGAAGAAACATTACCACTTCAAGCAGTAAAAAATGTCAAAAGAAATTTGAAATTTAACAGGCCGGCGACTGAAGGCCATGCATTGTTTGTGAAGCATCAGATAGATTGTGAATCTGGATTACCCACTCAGTGGGGAAACAGGGGAGGGTCCTGCCATCAAAAGGTATATAAACTGTGTTTTGGAACTAGTAGATGTGCTCTCTCCTGCTTGTGGGGCGCCCGCCATTGCAATCGCGAATAAATTACTACTTCACTGAGATCCTCGCCTGAGCCTAAGTTATTGGCTACGGAGTGTTTCTCACATCAAGGTGATACCAGTAGTCCTTAGTCAAACAGAGCTTCAATCTGGAACTCCCAGTAGGTTAGTGCCGGAGCTGCCTCATCTTCCTTGCTGTGCCTCCACATCCAGCTTTCACAGCATCACAGTTGTTTAATTATTCATTGGTTGTTGCTGACCTCAGTAATTGTCTGCATAACTTCTGGAGGGGAAAAAAAAAAGTATTTAAACCACTTAAAAAGCCCTTTCTTTGATTAGTCACTTCTCCAGGCTTTGGGGACTTTGCTACCTTTTCCTTAGCAGCCCATTGGGGGTGGCAGCAAGGTCAGAGTGCATCCTTGGTGCTGTTTTAGGTTAGTGCCCCTCTGGCCCTTGTGATGCACAGGAAGGTGCAAACAGCCTATTTTTTTGGTTGAAATGGGTAATATGGAGAATGCATAGCTTCTAACATTTGTTATCTTGTGAAGTAAGCATGGGATTGTGTGTTTCTGATTGCTTCTTGACCCAAAGTCATAATGGAGAGTCATTTGATCAAGACTCAGAGAAGGAAAACTACTAAAGTCATTTAACTCTTAGTGTGAATGTATCTTCCTAAAACACATGCGTCTCCTGAGAGATGTCTTCATCTATAATAAATAAAACGTGTTGTATTATCATAACATCTTAATATGCTTTTTTTTCCTGATCTGGGCAAAGCTCTTTGCCTTTTAAAATTCCCCATGATTTCATTCAGGAAAATTATATAACACTTTTATACCTATATCTTATTTTCTGAGTAGGTTTGTAGTGAGACTGTTGTGATATTTGAAGTGAACAGAAGCTTTTAGTTGTGATTACAGAACTGTTTTAATCTCTCTGTAGTGGTGAATGTAGAAATGCAAACTATTCCATACAGTATAGCCATGTTTTACTTAATTTGGTGGGATTTTGATCTCTGACTCCTGTGGATCTCTCAGTTATTGTACTGAAGTGCCTCCTGAGGCTCCAAATGAGGATGGCTGATGAGACTTCACTGGTAAAATACAGTGAATACCTTCAGTAGCAATAATTACTGCATGGAACAACTCAAGAGCTGGCATGTTATTGAAATGTTCCTGTTACAACTCAGTTTCTGTGGAGCTAACAGAAGGAGAATGCTGTCCTCTTCTTTACATAAGATTTCACTCTTTACTCCTAATTATGAAGGATCATGTTAGGATGGCATTTTATTTTCATATTTACTTCTCATTTTCCTGTTCTTGAATAGTTTTAGACTTCTGTCATGTCTTTTAGGAACTTTTAAATGCAAGCACTTGTGTCAAAGGAAAATAATGTGTTATTGTTTCACGGTGTTTTCATATCAGATGTGAAAAATTTCTGGCAATGCATTGCAAATATACCAGAGTGGTCCTCTGTTCTCAATAGCAGTGATTTCTGCTATTTCCTCTAAGAGGAATTTCATCCTTAATTTCTCTTTTTGTCTTCAGAAATGGTTGAGTTTCAACAGTAATTAAATGTTGTGGAGATCCAGTTGAACAAAGATCCCCAGATAGCTATGTCATTATTTATGACATAGCTATAATAATAAATAAATAGTAGAGTTCTTGTTTAGATAATAAATATAGATATATTTAGATATAGATATATTTAGATAATAAATATTATTTATTTATTATAATAAATATATCTATATAAATATAGATATAGATATATTTAGATAATAAATATAGATATAAAAAAAGTATAGATAATAAATAAATAGTAGAGTTCTTGTTTAAGGTCCGCTAGCTGTACTGAATGATGAGATGCTGCCATGTTCCCACAGATGTGTTACAAATGAGGGGTAGACTTTTGTTTTGAAAGAACCATTTGTGGTCAAAACCAGAAACTTCCCGAGGGATGAATTTTTGATTAAATGTAAACTAAGACTTTAAAGCTTGCAGACTTGTGTTATGTTTTCAAAAAGATTTTAGAGCTCCCACTGTGCTTTGAAGATCCCAGTCTCTTGTTTTCAGGCCTGGCAGTGAAAGAGTAGCTTGATGAATCCCTGTATATGTTTTCAGGATAACGTGTCCAAGGAGATGAACTGTCTCATAAAACTAGCAATATGTGAAGCATTAAATATGTACATAACTCTTATTAACCACAAACAGTCAGCATCTGCAACTGAAATGACAAAGTGCATAAAGCACCAGGCATGAAGGCAGAAAGGAAAGGATGAGTAATGCTGTTGTGGCAATTACTCTGCTCTCGAAACTGGGCCTTCTGTGGAGATTCAAACTCCCTAAGTGTGACACAGATGTTGATACTTTGCACTTGGTTTGCACTTATGTGTTCACAGTGCTGTACAAATGTTTGTGGTAATTAATCAATCCTCATCTTTCCTGTGGGGAAGATTATTATTACTTATCCTAGTGACAAGCCTGTAGAAATCACAGGCTACCACTGTCTGGTTATTGTTGTAGTCTTGATACAGAGATCCTGAGCAACTGTCACTTAATTTGTACCATGGTGGCATCAGAAATATACTAAATATCTCCATGAGGTCCATGTTATTGCAAGCTTTTTTTAATCACATACTGTGAACATGGATGATCTTAGGACTGTGAACTAGTCCCTCTCCTCCACGTAGATTTTCAGCAGCTATAATCTGTCCAGGGAAGTTCTTATTGTAAGGACTGTCATTATAAAAGCTCCCTTATTCTCCTTATGGTCCATGCCCAGGTTTTAACACACTGTGCATCATTCAGCATGATATGGCCCAACACTTGCTTCCTGATCTGCTGAAGGAAGAGTGGTAAGGTACAAATGTGCATTGCATTGGATACTGTTTCAGTTCATATATGCAGGATTAATGAGTTTCATCCTTAATGCAGGATTTTCAGAGTTTCAGTGGCTTTAATCTTTTCTCCGGTGTCACTACTTCTAGTTCAAAATGAGCTTTAAAGATGGTTTCATTATAAAGAGAATAATAAATGCTAAAGACCAATTGCTTGTGCAAAATACTGATTGTGCATATTACTGGGTCAATAGATTTGTATTTGAATTAATGCAAATATGTAAGACAGTATTTTGATCCTGTCCTCTTGATTTGTACATGCAAAGTATGTTTGAGTACAATTCCCACACATGAATCTGTCATTTAACTCTGAAGGTACTACAGATTTGAAGAATGGTGTGTGTTTGTTTTTTTTGGAGATCTCTTTGGTGGCTTTGGAGATCTTGCTCCATAGGGGAGGAAATGTTAACCAAGCTCTTCATCCAAAGTGAAACTCTTTGGAAGAGTCTTTTTTATTTTTTATTTTTATTAAATCACATTGTGTAAAAGACAGTCCCAAAGGAAAAGACTGTGGCTTGAAACAAAAAAACATCATCCTGAATGTGGAAGAGGGGAAGTAGTTAAAATAATTATTTCTAGTAGGTTGGAGAACAACATGTTAGGCCGGCTTGACTTTTTCCAGGCATAAATTACTTTGACATGCACTGCTACGCACAGCAACAAACACTACCTAAAGCAGAATGCCCCATGAAGCATTCAGTGGGCATGGGGTGGTGGATGCAGGATGGTGTTTGTTTAAGAAGAAGCTGACATTCGTTAGAAGATGCGGCAAATATGTCATTATTTTTTATTTTCTACATAACCCGTAAGGTATCAGACATGTTCTAATGAGATTCTGAAATATCAGGCTTATAAATATTGATCAAGGATGTTCATTCTCATCCACAGAGAGATTGCATTTTGCAATTATACAGCTTCACTCATGTGAACTGTATTGCAATTTGTTCTGTCTCCTTCACAGGAGAAACTGTTCAGAGTTACAGTTCAATCTCTGTTCTCAATCAACCCCCTTTTGCCACCTCTATTTCTGAGATGATGAGATATTTAAATTGCCTTGTATTTGGAGGATGCCAAGCAAGGAGATTTCAAAGGCTTGTGTATGAAACTTATGAGGTGGCGTCAGTTGTTTTCTGTAAGAAAAATGTGAAAGTTGGTCACTATCTGTTATTTTAGAGAAAAATGATGTATTTTCACTTAGAGCTTTCTAAAAATGTTGACCTATGCAAAATGCTGTAACCCTGGAGTGCGCTATGCTTCTTGTGTCTTGCAGTGAATGCACACGAAATTTTTATTAGTCTTCACTTAGTTCATCACAGTAAAATCCATCTGAAATTTCCAGGCCTTGTTTAACTTCAGGCTTGGGGAGAGAAACAAAATGAAACAGGCACCCTCCAAGCCCCTCAAAACTAAAGAAACCACCCCCCAATGCTCCAGTTTCCTGGTTCACAGCCCTGCTGGCTGTGGGCTTAGTTTTTGAAGAAATTTGAATATCACAACTCAATTCTGAATATCACAACTCAACAACCATTTGTTAGAGAGATACATTTCTTTCTCCTGGAGTCTGAACAGCACACTGATTTGTGGGCAGTGTATGGCCAGGTTGCCTTCCTCTCCTTCAGCCTTCACTGAGGTATTTTCACTGCCACATCTGAATATCCACTGTGAGTGATGGCTGACAGGTAAATACTGTCTTGTGAGAGAGAACACAAGCTGTGTACATAATCTTTTGCTGCTTGTTTAGTGTTGTCTAAGCTGAAGACAAAGCTTTTGAGTCTGGTTTGAAATAGAAGATACTTAGTGAATGCTGCAATGGGCAGAAATAGCTGACAGCTGCTTACATACATGTATAATCCTAAAATGGGGAAGTTGAGCTTTGCATTCCCAGTCTTGAGATATATACAACTGAATAGACTATAAAATGGAGAAGTAGGTTGAAAGGCACCTCATGCCCAGAGGGATGGCTAAAGGGGCACAGAGGCATTCAAGCTGGCTGCTTCTGGTCTGTCTCACTGCTGTCCCTGGGTCTTGATCTGGCAGAGCTGACAGGCTGTAATGTCTGCCTGTTCCTGTGTCACACCCTGAGCTTTCCTCACAACCCTGCTCTACTTCTCTGCCTTCCTGTGCTTGTTTGACCATTAAAAAATAAAAATAAAATTGTACTGCATAGAAAGTCGATTGCTGTTTGCTGGGGGGGGCCCCCGTCAAGGCTTCTTGCTGTGGCCAACACTGACATGGAGGCTGACTGCTCCTTCAGCAAAAAAAAAAAAAAAAAAAAAGGGGGAGGGAATGGGAGAATTGAATGGCTTTTTGGAATCACTGCTTTCCTGTGCCAGCTACAGGCTTCTTGCCTGCTATCCCACAGTTGGTTATATTTTTTGTTAACAGGAATTTTCTATCATTACGACTCCAGCCTTTGCTCTCTAAAGAGAAAATAAGGATAGACCTTGCAGTGAATAGATCAAAGCTGCTTTAATAGTATGCTTTTTGTCAAATGTATGAAGCCACAGCAGAGGTGTATATAAACAGAATGCTGTTAATCTTATTTTGGCACCATTGAGAGCATGTAAATGAATGAGTTATTGAAGTAAAATTTGGTATATATCACAGTTCCTTCATGTACAACCAAAATGCATTTACTTTCTATCTAGTAGAAGGGCTTGTGTATTTACTTGATTCTGGGAGCATGAACCCATGCCAATAATAAGCCAAAATGAAATGCAAGCAAAAATCCAAACCCTTCAGAGCCTGAAATCCTACTCTCCTGGACTGTGATTTGGCAAACAAAGCAGGGTATTCCTGTATTTGAGCCATTGGAGAAACAAGTATGTTGTTGAAGAAGGGAATTGCTCTTCAGGTGTCTCTTCCTATTGATGGTAATGCTGATATGGTTGCTCTGCCTGGAGGTGTTTCTACACGTGGCTGAGGTGGATATCACAGCTGTGTGGTGGAGGAGAAAATCCACTGTAGAAGGAACGAGGCAGAGGAAGATGACTCATGACTCACCTCTCCAGCCTAGCAGACCATATCTGCTGTGAAATATGAGGTGAAATTAAAGCAGCATGAACTTAGGAATTGTTTTTATGATGTGCAAACTGTGCTGATAAATATACGGTGGAAGAGAAACTCTGCAGAGAGTGCCTGGGGTAAGTGGAAACTCCCCATGGGCTCTGTGCCAGCCAGACATCATATGGCTGAGGCGGGCACTGTGCTGAAGCTGAGCTGAAATCCTGGTAAGAGGCTGAACATTTTTTTTTTCTTTTTTCTTTTTTTTTTTTTTTTTAAAGAATCTGAAGAACTGGGATCCAACAATGCATGAAGGTGACTGTATATGTTTTGGCCCTCTTGGACCTATGCTGTGACAGTGGAAATACCCTGGATATATTCCTATATTGGCCTGGGATGAGGTTTGCCCTGGAATAGCTTTCCTGGCATTGTGCATGTCAGCACTAGATGACTTCAACATCTCTTGTATAGAACAGCTGTGTGGCATGAGGTTTTGCCTGCTTGTAACTAATTAAACTGTTGCAGCAGGATCTACAAGAACAGGTACTTTATACTTTCTTAGTGAAACATCTTCTCTATGCAATTAAATACAAATACAGCATTCATTTTTTCCTCTGTGTTGATAATTGCGTGCTATGTTTCTCTCTCCCTCCCTCATCCCTTCTTTCCCTGATAAGCTGCATTTGACTGGCAGCTGTGGTGGCCTGCTGGATTTTTCCTTCAGAGGTATGTTTCCTACTTTGAACCATCCCTTGTGTCAGTAGAGGTTCTTCCTACAGGTGACTCAATATCAGGCCAAAGCCTTCAGATTCTCTGGATGGAAGAGCTGTGATGTGTAATTAGCTTGAATTTAGAGACATCTTTAGTTGCCTTGCACTAAATGAGTGTAAAACTTCTGGGTTTTCCATCCTTTGATAGAGAAAAGACCACAGTGTTCAGTCATGGATGTAAAACTCATAAATGTTTCAGGCAAATGCTGTGGTTTATGGTGGCATGGATAAATGCCAAATGTGAAGCTCTGCCGGATGCTAAGCTACAGCGTGAAACTATTTGGACTTTGGAAGTCATTCTGTGCAAACAGAGCTTTTCCAGCATCAAGCTATAATAGGACAGTTTCTGGATGTTCCCCTAATGCAGTGCAGCATATATGAAGAAATTAAGTGCTTCAGAGCAGGCAAAATACTACCTGTAGTGCATGTTTCCCCCAATAATAAGAGAGAGTGACTAGGGCAGAGTTTGCACAAAAAAACATTATACTACTCTTCATCGGTGAAGGCTGAATATAAAGATTTCTCGTCGAAATATGACTTGTGGTATGTCTCAAGGACATACGCAGATATGTTCTCTAGGTACTTATCTGTGAAGATTTTTCACAAGTTGATGCATTGCTACCTTACGTTTGTTCAAGGACGGGTCTGGTGTAGAATGGGAAGAACAGCTTCGGGTGGTGTTTTTATTATAATTCAAAATTAGAGGGACCACATTTTTCATAATTAGGGATAAAAGCAGGAGCAGTTGACTCACTTTTTTATTAAAGAATAACTGAATATGCTTGGCAGATACGTGAATATGAACATGAATTATGCGTTGGGATTATTAGTAATAAGATGGTGAATCTTTCTTGTTAATGCAGGGAATATGTCTCTAGAATTGTTTGCTTACCTTCAGTTCAGTCTCTGTGTTTTAGGACAAGAATAATTAACATTACTTACCACTGCCTTTTCACCATTTTTTTTGTAGCCAATTACATCTTGCATTTATAATTTATACAGATTTTTAATAGAATATAAATGAAATAGGCAGATTACCTCTTTATTTTTAGTTAATAACATTCTAGCCAATGAAGATAAAAACAGAGGAATGGAAAATCAATGCAACAATGCCAGCTAAAATTAGGCAGCCAAAACTGTTAGCGAGTAGGGAAGGAGAGGGTAAAAAAATATTGGTATTTGACATTTCTTAGCAGATCATTCAGCACATCCTTAGTGAGGTATTTTCTACCTCTCTCCTCTGTCTGCTGTCTGTTTTCTGAACTTCAAGACCAAGCTGTTCCTGTTTAGTTTAAATAGAAAAATGTCTGAAATCCCCTAATGACTGACTGAGCCATGCTCTTCAAAACTGTCTCCTGTAGAACTTCCTGGCACCATATCTGTGCTGGATCCAAGAAAAATGAAAATGTACTTGAATACCTAGCTCAGATGTGCTGGAAGAGAGCTGAGCACCTATGGTGCTGGCTCACTGAGGGTAGGGCATACATGGACACAATGATTTTCCTTTTCAAACTGTCAGGAGCAGCTTTTTTTTTTTTTTTTTTTTTTTTTTTTTTTCTGGTTTACAGTTCATCAATGACTTTTGCATTAGCAAAGCACTATTTTGTCCACCACACATCTGCCTGTCACTTCCTGCTCTCCAGAATTGGCATGCGTCTTCTTTGTGGATTTTCACTGTTCTGCCTAAGGCAGATTCTCCACCAGCCACTTCAAAACTGTATTGTGTGGTTTGAAATGGACGAAGCACTCTTTGCAGATGGATGACTTGGAGATTCCCATGTGGAGATTTTGGAATCCCATCCCTTGGGAGAGTTTGGCTTGCTACTCTTCTCTTTACAGCATTTCTGCTATAGGTTCATAAAACATCAGACAGGAGCATCGTAGGGAAGTCTGCTGCCTCCCTGGGGCCAGGGTCAGGGACGTTGCCAGGAAGCTTCCCAACCTGGTATGCCCCTCTGATTATTATCCTCTTTTGATAGTCCAGGTGGGCAGTGACAACACTGAAGAGAGAAGCCTGAAGGCTATCAAACGAGACTTTAGGGGGCTGGGACAGTTAGTGGATGGAGCGGGAGTGCAGGTGGTGTTTTCATCCATCCCTACGGTGGCAGGGAGAGGTACAGAGAGGACACGGAAAGCCCACCTGTTAAACACGTGGCTCAGGGGCTGGTGCCAACGCAGAAATCTTGGGTTTTTCGACCATGGGGCACTTTACTCGGCACCCGGCCTGATGGCCGCAGACAGGTCCCTATCTTTTAGGGGAAAAAGGATCCTGGGCCAGGAGCTGGCAGGGCTCATTGAGAGGGCTAGGTTAACTAGTTTAGGTTAACTAGTTTAACTAGGTAAGAAGGGGGATGGGACTGAAGCAAGGATTGTTGGGGCTGTGCCAGGGGGAACAATAGCAAGGCCAGGGGATAAGGTAATGGCCCAGCTGAAGTGCATCTACACCAATGCACGCAACATGGGTAACAAACAGGAGGAGCTGGAAGCCATCGTGCAGCAGGCAGGCTACGACTTGGTTGCCATCACGGAGACGTGGTGGGACCAGTCTCATGACTGGAGTGCTGCAATGCCTGGCTATAAGCTCTTCAGAAGGGACAGGCAGCACAGAAGGGGTGGTGGTGTGGCTCTCTATATTAGAGAGTCTTTCGATGTTGTAGAACTCGAGGCTGGGAATGACAAGGTCGAGTCCCTTTGGGTTAGGATCAGCAGGGACAACAAGGCTAGTATCCTGGTTGGGGTCTGCTATAGACCGCTGAACCAGGATGAGGAGACGGATGAGGAGTTCTACAGGCAACTGACAGAAGTTGTGAAATCTTCAGCGCTTGTACTCGTGGGGGACTTCAACTTCCCTGACATATCCTGGAAGCACAATACAGCCCAGAGAAAGCAGTCTAGGAGGTTTTTGGAGAGCGTGGAAGATAGCTCCCTGACGCAGCTGGTTAGTGAACCTACCAGGGGTGGCGCCCCGCTAGACCTTCTCTTCACAAACAGAGAAGGACTGGTGGAGGATGTGATTGCTGGGAGCTGTCTTGGGCAGAGTGACCACAAAATGGTGGAGTTCACTATTCTTGGCGAGGCCAGGAAGGAGACCAGTAAAACCGCTGTATTGGACTTTCGGAGGGCTGACTTTGAGCTGCTCAGGACACTGGTTGGTGGAGTCCCTTGGGAGGCGGTTCTGAAGGGCAGTGGGGTCCAGGAAGGCTGGGCGCTCTTCAAGAGGGAAATCTTAATGGCGCAGGAACGGTCTGTCCCCACGTGCCCAAAGACGAGCTGGCGGGGAAGAAGACCAGCCTGGCTCAACAGAGAATTGTGGCTTGATCTTAGGAGAAAAAAGAGGGTTTATAATCTTTGGAAAAGTGGGCAGGCCACTAGGGAGGACAATAAGGATGTTGCGAGGCTGTGCAGGGACAAAATTAGGAAGGCCAAAGCTCATCTGGAGCTCAATCTGGCTACTGCCGTTAAAGATAATAAAAAACGTTTTTATAAATACATCAACACAAAAAGGAGGACTAAAGAGAATCTCCATCCTTTACTGGATGCGAAGGGAAACTTAGTTACAAGAGATGAGGAAAAGGTGGAGGTGCTTAATGCCTTCTTCGCCTCAGGCTTTAGCGGCAATACTGATTGTTCTCTGGATACCCAGTACCCTGAGCTGGTGGAAGGGGATGGGGAGCAGGATGTGGCCCTCACTATCCATGAAGAACTGGATGGTGACCTGGTACGGCACTTGGATGTGCACAAGTTGATCGGGCTGGATGGGATCCACCCAAGGGTACTGAGAGAACTGGCAGGGGAGCTGGGCAAGCCACTATCCATCATTTATCATCAGTCCTGCCTATCGGGGGAGGTCCCAGTTGACTGGCGGCTAGGAAACATGACGCCCATCGACAAGAAGGGCCAGAGGGCAGACCCGGGAAACTACAGGCCTGTCAGTTTGACCTCAGTGCCAGGGAAGCTCATGGACCAGATCCTCTTGAGAGTCATCACGCAGCACTTGCAGGGGAAGCAGGTGATCAGGCCCAGTCAGCATGGGTTTATGAAAGGCAGATCCTGCTTGACGAACCTGATCTCCTTCTATGACAAAGTGACGCGCTGGGAGGATGAGGGAAAGGCTGTGGATGTGGTCTACCTTGACTTCAGCAAGGCTTTTGACACCGTCTCCCACAGCATTCTCCTCAAGAAACTGGCTGCTCTTGGCTTGGACTGGCGCACGCTTCGTTGGGTTAGAAAATGGCTGGATAGCCGGGCCCAAAGAATCGTGGTGAATGGAGTCAAGTTCAGCTGGAGGCCAGTCACTAGTGGCGTTCCCCACGGCTCGGTGCTGGGGCCGGTCCTCCTTAATATCTTCATCGATGATCTGGACGAGGGCATTGAGTGCACCGTCAGTAAGTTTGCAGATGACACCAAGCTATGCGCATGTGTCACAGAATCACAGAATTTCTAGATTGGAAGAGACCTCAAGATCATCGAGTCCAACCTCTGACCTAACGCTAACAGTCCCCACTAAACCATATCCCTAAGCTCAACATCTAAACGTCTTTTAAAGACTTCCAGGGATGGTGACTCCACCACTTCCCTGGGCAGCCTGTTCCAGTGTCTAACAACCCTTTCAGTAAAGAAGTTCTTCCTAACATCTAACCTAAAACTCCCCTGGTGCAACTTAAGCCCATTCCCCCTCGTCCTGTCACCAGGCACGTGGGAGAACAGACCAACCCCCACCTCGCTACAGCCTCCCTTGAGGTACCTATAGAGAGCGATAAGGTCACCCCTGAGCCTCCTCTTCTCCAGGCTGAACAAGCCCAGCTCCCTCAGCCACTCCTCGTAGGACTTGTTCTCCAGGCCCCTCACCAGCTTCATTGCCCTTCTCTGCACCCGCTCAAGCACCTCAATCTCCTTCTTGTAGCGAGGGGCCCAAATCTGCTTGAGGGTAGGAAAGCTCTGCAGGAGGATCTGGATAGGCTGCACCAATGGGCTGAGGTCAACTGCATGAAATTTAACAAGGCCAAGTGACAGGTCCTGCACCTGGGCTGCAATAACCCCAAGCAGAGCTACAGGCTGGGAGATGAGTGGTTGGAGAGCTGCCTGGCGTTGAAGGACCTGGGAGTGATGGTGGATAGTTGGCTGAATATGAGCCAGCAGTGTGCTCAGGTGGCCAAGAAGGCCAACAGCATCCTGGCTTGTATCAGAAACAGTGTGACCAGCAGGGCTTGGGAGGTGATCGTCCCCCTGTACTCAGCTCTGGTGAGGCCGCACCTCGAGTACTGTGTTCAGTTTTGGGCCCCTCGCTACAAGAAGGACATCGAGGTGCTTGAGCGAGTCCAGAGAAGGGTGACGAAGCTGGTGAGGGGCCTGGAGAACAAGTCCTATGAGGAGCGGCTGAGGGAGCTAGGCTTGTTCAGCCTGGAGAAAAGGAGGCTCAGGGGTGACCTTATTGCTCTTTACAGCTACCTTAAAGGAGGCTGTAGCAAGGTGAGGGTTGGTCTATTCTCCCACGTGCCTGATGACAGGACGAGGGGGAATGGGCTTAAGTTGCACCAGGGGAGTTTTAGGTTGGATGTTAGGAAGAACTTCTTTACTGAAAGGGTTGTGAGGCATTGGAATGGGCTGCCCAGGGAAGTGGTGGAGTCACCATCCCTGGAAGTCTTTAAAAGACGTTTAGATGTTGAGCTTAGGGATATGGTTTAGTGGGGACTGTTAGTGTTAGGTCAGAGGTTGGACTCGATGATCTTGAGGTCTCTTCCAACCTAGAAATTCTGTGATTCTGTGATCTGTGAAGGATGCTCCTAATGTAACATGAATCACTGATGTTCTCCAGTGCCTGAGGGTGAGTTTCATTATTGTCAGGTTTGGTTTTGTCCAGGTGAAGCTGTATTAATGCAGAATTAGAGCTTGGTATTTATATTCTTATGCTGATTTGAATTGTTTTTAATTTCTTTCTAAGTACCCAGATGTGATCATTAAGCATAATAGATGCCTCTTACCATCTCAATTCATTACGCACCACAGGACAAAATATGTACCTTTTAGCTTGAGTTCTTGTTTAACCCTTTTTATCAAGCAACAGTTTTGGAAATGAATAACACAGCTGAGGAAAAAATGTTACCATCATACTGGCTACTGTGGTAAGTTGTGCAGCAGAAAAACGTCATGTTGCAGCAACGAGACCATAGTCTATTAGATAGTGTTATATATGAAGTCTCAACTCAATCAGAATTTAGTAATATTTATAAAAGGCAAGTAAACAGTACTGGGTGCACGGGGAGTCTATGCCCTACCAACATGCACACATGAACATTGAACTTTCTAAACACACAGAACTTTGCTTTTACATATTAAACCCAAGTATGCCTATACGTATGTACAATCAGAAGAGGTATCAACTGAAACATAAATATGGCAAAGTTTTCCGAATTCTGGCAAGTGTTTAATGAACAATCCTTTAAGTATACTACTATTGATGTCCATGAATGGGGAGCATAGGTGGAGTTGGTAATCCTGGTTGGAGTGCTCCCATATCTTCCATGACTTCATTAAGTTTTCTCAGATCATATAACAGTCTCAATTTTCCATTCCTTTTCTTGATTACAAACACTGGAGAATTCCAGGGCTAGTTGTGGGAACAATACGTCTTGCTTTAAGCTGTCAAGCAACTTGGCCTTTGGGCCTTATAAATCCCATTCTTCCTGAACTGAAGGGAAACATTTCCGTCTCCTTTTCAAAGCCAATAGGGCCTGGGTCAAAAGGCACTTCTAGGTCACCAGGGGGCATGACAGCAAAGGCCTGCGACAGAAGTTGGGAGGCGGGGGGAGGGGGCGATGGTGTGGCAGAACATACTTTGTAACCACATCCCTGGGAGAGGCAGGCACTGAGTGATGCCCAGCTGCGGGGGCTCTGGCTGCCCCTCCAACTCCTGGGGTCCTTTTTTGTGGGTCCCGCATATGTCAGCAGGACCCTTCTTATATGTTGTTTTTTGTTTGAACTGGAGTCCAAACTGGAGGAGAGTGCTGTGATCATGTTAAGACAGATGATTAGATGGCCGGAAGGACCCATCTTGTGACACCCATCTAGGACTGGTTCCTGTTGAAACACAAGCACAACCTTGGCCCCAAGTTATTACAGTGTAGGGCCCTTCACAATCATTCCCAATAATTGGTGCTTTAATTTTTTACCATGACTTGTGCCCTTTCTTTAACTGAGTTTCTCACAGATCTGTCTGTCGCCTTTTCTCATGCATGGACAGATGCAAAGACCTTCCTCTGCTCATCAATTTAAAAATTTAAGAACATAGCATGCTTTAGCTTTCTTTTCCTGGGTGTCATACCCCTAGTCCCCCCCTTTTTTTTTTCAGAAGCATACCATGGGCCTGTTCAATAATTGCTTGACCCGTGCGGAATGAGGTCTACTCGTCAGATTTTGAATATCCCACTGTTGAAAAAAAAGCGGGTTGCATGGGCCCCCTATCCAGGCCCATTATCTGTTTAATCATTTTTGGAACTCCTAATTTTGGAAAAGC
Source organism: Aythya fuligula (assembly GCF_009819795.1). Taxonomy (NCBI): domain Eukaryota; kingdom Metazoa; phylum Chordata; class Aves; order Anseriformes; family Anatidae; genus Aythya; species Aythya fuligula. The sequence goes on from NC_045571.1 coordinate 341,478, forward strand.
TGACAAAAGTTGTTCATACACATCCTTTACCTTTTCTTCTGCATGAACAGATGCAAAAATACAATCAGAAAATGTATCAATTCAAAAATATGACTTGCAGAAAACGGAGGACTCCACAATCAGCAAGACTGTAAAGTAGGTCTGTTTATTCAGCGCTGGGCAGCACGGGGGGGTAGTCCCAAAAAAGTCATGCACACCTGACACAACAACTTGCCTTCCATATATGCAGCAATGAGTTACATATGCATGAAGTTTCCCAATATGCCTATACATATTCATGACCTGTCCCTGCTTCATATTAAAATTAGTTCTAAGGAGTTGTTTCCATAAAATCCTCCCATCTGCGCTTGCGCAGTGTATTCTGGTGGTGGTCGTCGGGGGTTGTGGGGATGAAGGATGATGACTCCTCCTTGTCACTGCTAGTTGACCTCTTGTCTGCGTAGACTCAGTCACTCCTGGGCTCTTGTCCATCCACAGGACTAGGACCAGTTTCTGCCAGTTTCTTAAGATAGGCTCACACTCTTATTAGCAGACTGACCTTGGTAAGGGGCCCAAGACTTCTTGCTTTAGTTAATTTGCACAATGCACCATAGTTAGCAAAGACACTAAGTAGCATCCTAGTTTAATGCCGTCAGCACTTTATCTCTACTTGATAAGATTCTCCTGACTCCCTCTCTCACATAAACATAGTAAAGTTTTCTGAATAAAGTATTATTATTAAAGTATTACATATATAATATTAAAGTATTATTATATTATTCCTAATAAGTATTCCTAATTTCTGAGAATAAGCTGTAAGATTACCAGGACAGTCTTTGTTTCTAAGGACATATGATTCCCCATAATGCGTAACTGCTTACCAGTGAGGGGCAGTTGTGTGCGCAGTTCCGCTTCTCTCAGCTTGAGCTTCTTCCCAGCTCCGGTGCACCTATCTATTTCCAGCGACTTTCAGTACAAGCTTCTCTGAGCGGTTTGCTGAGTCTGGCTGAACCTATCTTCATGAGGCAATCAATGTGCATGTTCCCATCCTGGTCTCCCTTCTGCTACCCTGTCCCTATTCATCTATTCATTCTTCTCTTTTTTTTTTTTTTTTTTTTTTTTTTTGTTCCTTCTTTAAGCTTGTCCCTGTTCCTGTTCTGTTCTTCATGTCCCTGTTTGTTTGTCATGTCCCTTGTTTGTCAAGTCGCTGCTCAGGGCGCCATTTGTGGCATAATGACCACACGGACACCAGGGTTCTTTTAGTAACTGCTGCTCCTTTATTGATGACACAACTTTGTTATGTATCTCCCTTATCGAGGACAGGATCCCTTCTTATACACTTCTCTCCACAGCAGTTCTTTTCCACTAACTATTCATTGGTCAAGAACTCTGCCCGGCTACCGCAAACACCCAGCAACTTCCATGCCTTAACAGCTGGAGAACAAGCAACCCCAGTTGTCAGGGCGTCTCCTCAGTCACCCTTCTTTGTTCCCTCTAAACTCTTTACATTCCTGATGGCCTCATCATTAAGAGTCCAATGTTATCACCAACCATGAGGCTTGTCGACCCCCATGGCCACACTCCCACAAGTGACAACTTGTTTTTGTGTTTGGAGTCTGAGGGTGGGAAGTGATGGGAGGGGAAGTAGCCTGCCAAAGCTGCAACCTGGGGTGAAGCACTGGTAGGGGTCCCATGGTTCAGAGCAAGCAGCAGGCTGCAGTTACTGGAGCTTCCTTTCCTTTTTGGAGACTTTCATAATTTTCCTCAAATTGCTGGTATCAGACGGGAAACTGATTTAGGGCCATCTCTGAGGGTCTGTCACAGACCTTGGGTGAGAGAGTGTGTGGGTACTGCTGTCTCTTTTGTCTTTGGGTTATTGGAAGTACAAACATGGTACCAGCATAACCTGATCTAGTGGGTGGAATCACTGCATGCTACAGGGAGTAGAACTAGATGGTCTTTAATGTCCCTTCTGACAGCTTCTACATTGGCATGATGGGGAAAAACAATCCTCTTATCTGACTGTAGTTGCTTAACTTTGAGCCCATACTTTGCCCATCCTCACAGTAATTTTCACTGATAAGAGGAGCAAAAGGGTTGGGTCTGGCCTGGGCCCATGCTGTAAGTATTCAGGCTTGCTGCAGTGTGCTTATCTTAGGTTCCTTGCAGTGCTGTTAGCAAAATTATCCCATGGGCATATATTTTTTTCTTGCATAAACAACTATTCCTTCCTTTGATTTACCCACTAATACAAAGGTTTTATTGTTGATTTTCTCCTGGAAAAGTAGCCCTTTTATTTTCCTTTCAAATTGCAAAAATATTCATATTGCAGCTCTGTGTCCCCTTCACCTGGGGGACGATCCCTGCTACCAATTCCCACTACCTTGCTGGCATTTGATATAAATAGATTCTGAGGTGAGGCAGCTTCAGCAGCTGGAGATAAGGACAAGGAAGGGAACTCAGCCAGGATGAAATGATGTTACATGGCTGAGAATTTCTTGGTGAAGCAGTTATTGAATATGAAATGGTGAGAGTTGACAGGTACTGCATGACATCTCTTATAGAGGAGATTTCCTACAGACCTTTGGGCAGGTTTGAGACTTTGCACTTTGCTTTTCACTACCTGTTTAGGTAAAGAGAACTTGAAAATGGAGAAATGGAATAACTAAACTGATAGTTTAACTTTTTACTGAGTACTGTAGATGAACTGTTACATTCATTTCACTGGGAGGAGAAATAGGCAATTGTTTTGGGCCAGTGTGCGGCTTTAATACTATTTTCTGATGTTAATACTATTTTCTGATGTTTACCTTGTAGGCTTAAATTTTCATTTAGGTTTATATGAATATGTGGCAATTCCTTCTTGATTGCTTTGCATGGAAAATACAGCATCTATGCACGTACTGAAAGGATAAAATGAAGGAAGGTGCACTTTCTAGTTACAGGAGAGTAGTAATAAAAGTGAGCATACCAAATGCTACCTTTATTTTCAGATCCATGGTGGGCCATAAATATTTCCATGCCAGTCTTATTTTGCGTTGAGCACAGTAGTTTATCTCTAGTCATGGTAAATGGAGTCAAGTCCAGTTGGAGGCCAGTCACTAGTGGCGTCCCCCGGGGCTCGGTGCTGGGGCTGGTCCTCTTTAATATCTTCATCGATGATCTGGACGAGGGCATTGAGTGCACCCTCAGTAAGTTCGCAGATGACACCAAGTTAGCTGCGTGTGTCGATCTGCTTGAGGGTAGGAAAGCTCTGCAGGAGGATCTGGATAGGCTGCACCGATGGGCTGAGGTCAACTGCATGAAGTTCAACAAGGCCAAGTGCCGGGTCCTGCACCTGGGGCGCAATAAGCCCAAGCAGAGCTACAGGCTGGGAGATGAGTGGTTGGAGAGCTGCCAGGCAGAGAAGGACCTGGGAGTGATGGTGGATAGTCGGCTGAATACGAGCCAGCAGTGTGCTCAGGTGGCCAAGAAGGCCAACGGCATCCTGGTTTGTATCAGAAACAGTGTGACCAGCAGGGCTAGGGAGGTGATCGTCCCCCTGTACTCAGCTCTGGTGAGGCCGCACCTCGAGTACTGTGTTCAGTTTTGGGCCCCTCGCTACAAGAAGGACATCGAGGTGCTTGAGCGAGTCCAGAGAAGGGTGACGAAGCTGGTGAGGGGCCTGGAGAACAAGTCCTATGAGGAGCGGCTGAGGGAGCTGGGCTTGTTCAGCCTGGAGAAAAGGAGGCTCAGGGGTGACCTTATTGCTCTTTACAGATACCTTAAAGGAGGCTGTAGCAAGGTGGGGGTTGGCCTGTTCTCCCACGTGCCTGATGACAGGACGAGGGGGAATGGGCTTAAGTTGCACCAGGGGAGTTTTAGGTTAGATGTTAGGAAGAACTTCTTTACCGAAAGGGTTGTTAGACACTGGAACAGGCTGCCCAGGGAAGTGGTGGAGTCACCATCCCTGGAAGTCTTTAAAAGACGTTTAGATGTTGAGCTTAGGGATATGGTTTAGTGGGGACTGTTAGTGTTAGGTCAGAGGTTGGACTCGATGATCTTGAGGTCTCTTCCAACCTAGAAATTCTGTGATTCTGTGATTCTGTATCTTCTTTTTGGTAGTGTCAGAGAAAGAATAAACAGAATAAAGCAAATATGCTCCAGTCTTTTGCCTACATCAAATACTCTCAGGAATCAGTAGTTTAAGATTTTTGACCCTCTGCGAAAGCAGAGATTCCTTAATATATCTTAAGGAACCTGACAGGTTAAATCATGCTTTGGTTCCCTGTCAGATGATTATGCTGGGGAGTGAGCTATTTAATTAGAAAATGGGCTCTCAGAAGCAATATTAGAAGTTGCAAAACTCTCAGTCAAAGCTGAGGGTGCAAATTAGTATTTTGGCAGATGAGGATGACAGATAAACACTAGCTGAGATCTTTAGAAATGAAAAATTTAGAAGCACCTATCAAGAGACTGGGTGGCTTGGGCTGGTAATAAATAATGTGCCACTTGCCTGTTCAGATTCAGTATAGACTTGCAAGAACACTGCTTTCTCTGCTGACAACTGAAATACATGTATATCTGATAATGCTACTCGACTCCGGTACTGTGTATAGCTGTGCTGCATATTCATTTGTTTTGTGTATGAATGAATCTTCTACTTTGTTAGAATGATGGATTATACTCGGTGCAGGTGGGACTGGTGTTGGCTGGGGTCTCCTCTCATTAGCTTAGCGAGGAAATTCCTCTCGATTTCAGTGGGAGCACACTTATGCCAGTGCTGGAGGGCTTTTGAAAGCTGGCTTTGGCCAATGGCCACTCGCAGAGCAAAGGTAGACTTTTGTGCCAAGGCAGCAACATGTTAAATATTTGTACTGTTTGTTTGCAGATGAGGCATGGGTGCAAAGATACAAACCCTCAGTTCTTGTTAAATGTCATTTTTCACCCATGACACTAGAATTTGGCACGCTTTCATCCTCTTCAAATGCTCTTGCAAGCGCATGGCATTGCACAGACTGGGAAGTTAGTTACTCCTGGTAGTGTAAAGAATATTGGTGACAGTAAGCTCTGTTTTTTAATTCATTTAAAAAAATAAAAATCTTTGCCGTAGAACAGTTTCTGGATAGCATTGCTTGAAAACAACATCTTAAAAACATTCTAAAAAGAGCAGAGGAGCTGAATTTCTGGGGAATTTGCTAATGAGCACTGTGGTCTTTATCTGTTTTGTGCTCTGTGCAGCTACCCTTTACTAAATCTGTGCAGCTAAAACAGCCAAGATCTGCATCAACTTCCCCAAACCAAATTTAGGTCTTGATTTAGCTGTTTAAGTACTTAGGAATGAGCCATGAACTTCCCAGATACCTGTTTATGACGTGTGAAGCTTTAATTTGAGCCCCCAGTCATGTTAGAATCATCAAGTTAGAGTACTTGAATATTTTATGTGCATTTTTTCCATGGAGGTACGGTCAGATGTTCTCTTCTGGCTCAGGTGCCTGGGGAGTCAGCCTCTTTGGGCTCTCACTACAAATCCCAAGCACTTCCTTCCTGACATTCACTGAGAATCGATTTTGTAAGTCTTTGGTAGATGATAAACATATTTTGAAGGCTCGAAGCTGAGATCAAGACAGTAAGATTCCTTCCCCATCTAATTTCAGTTTTCTCCACTTCATGTCAGCTTGTGGAGTCCCTGGCTGAGTCCCTGGCTGAGACTAAAATTCTCTCCTATACAAGTAAGTGTACAAAAAAAACTGGAAAAGGACAGAAAATGTATTCAGATCTTGCCTTCTGCTCCTCTCCCTGCTCTGTACTGTTTCAAGAGGTGTATGCAACCCAGTACTGTTGTCTAGAAGCATGTGAATTCTTTTTGCTATATTCTTTCTACTTTCAGCCAACACTTTTGGGGGTCAGGTGAATCTCAGTGTGGTGAGTATTCTTGAAATGACAGATATTTCATTTAGGTGGCAGGCCGACTGGTTCTTTACATGCTTGTAGAAGCTTGTCAGCAGTGATTTTGCTCTTGGTTTTGTTCCCAAGCGTTTGGCTCATCTGAGATTTAAGTGGGCATGCAATCCTGAGTGGCAGCCACCAGTTCCTCACAGCTTGGAGTGGACTGTGTTAAACGAAGAACCGAGTTTCTTTCAGTGATGAAAGGATTGATTTTTCTGTAGGAGATGAAATGTCACTGCAGAACTTGGTTTGCATATCCCAGTATGTCAGATGTTTGTGTAGCAACACATAAGGAAAAGAAGTATTTCTATAGGTTGCTGAAGTTATTCTCTAAGTTGTTTCTGGAGAAGGAAAATACTTGGTGGAATATGGCGCATGCTGAGTTGGTAAAGAACCAAAAGCTCGTATCTCTATTGCCTAGCCTTTTGCATTCCAGATACCTGAGCTCAGTCTGAATAGACGAATCTCAGAGCTTATAACTCAACACCATCGTTTCAGCTTCAAAGAAGCACATTCCAAAAATACATTGAAAAATAAAGCTGTTCGCCTGGTCTTTTCTAGCAGTAGAAAATGAAGCTTCATGTGATATAGCACAAGTTATTGTATAGTGATTAAGTAAGCATTTTAAGAATCCATTTATTCAGGGCTAGAGTTACACATTTATGTCCTGAGCAGCATCTTATTTTGTTAAATCGAGGTGCTGCTGACAGCAGGGAGGTACTTAAAAGTGGGATGACTAATTCAGGGGTTTTATGTTAACAGTAAACATTTTTGCTTCAGCATTCATAGGAAAGGTCATATAGATGTATATTGCTAATTCTACTAATAATTTTTATTCATTAGCTGGTCAGCAGTGATCTATGTCTCTCCCAATTTACCTGAGCCTTTTACGAGCAGCTCTGACTGACATCTGTGGCTCTTGCCTACCCAGGGCTGAGCTTTGTTGTCACTTGCTGTGTTTTAGTGAATCACTCTGCTGAGGAGCTTTCTGCAGACCTCTGCTTCTTAGCAAATTGCCTTCTGAGCCATGGCACTGAAACGCAATTGGTTATGCTTCATTATCTCATTCAATAGAAATTCAGTCTCCTGAAGACTGCAATTAAGTTTCCTCTTTGTCTGAAAGACACAGAATTTAACTGCAATCTCATTGGTCTTCTCTGAAGCAGGGAATGGAAGACAAGGCAGAAAAATACAGAACCAAACCAGAGGCAAAATGCTTTGGCAGACTATTTGGTAGCTTCTCTCCACTGTATAACTTAAACGTGGAAGCTGTAAGGGCTCTGAGTGAGACAGCTTGCAGCCAGAAGGTGTTGGTGGTAGCTTTAGGCCATGCCATTATCTTCAAGGCCTGATGCTCATGCCACCTCCAAATTCTCTGTTTGAGAAGATCCCTGTCGTGGTTTAACCCGGCCGGCAGCTAAACACCACGCAGCCGTTCGCTCCCCCTCCCCCTCCCTCTCTGGGACAGGGGAGAGAAATGGAAAGTGAAGCCCGTGAGTTGAGATAAAGACAGTTTAATAAGACAGGAAAATAATAATAACAATAACAATAACAATAACAATAACAATAATACAATGGTGATAATAGTACTACTACTAATAATATGTACAAACAAGTGATGCACAATGCAATTGCTCACCACCCGCTGACCGATGCCCAGCCTAACCCCGAGCAGTCCGGCCCCCTCCCCCGGCTAGCCACCCCTATATATTGTTTAGCATGACGTCAGATGGTATGGAATACCCCTTTGGATAATTTGGGTCACCTGTCCTGGGTCTGTCCCCTCCCAGATCTTACTGCACCCCCAGCCTGCCTGTTGGCAGGACAGAGCAAAAGGCTGAGATGTCCTTGGCTTGGTATAAGCACTGCTCTGCAACAATTAAAACATCGGGGTGTTATCAGCACTCTTCTCATCCCAAGCCAAAACACAGCATTCCACCAGCTACTAGGAAGAAAATTCTGTTCTAACTGAAACCAGGACAATCCCTTGTATTTACCATGCATTAACTTTATTAGAAGAGCTACAAGTTCTATGTTCTCCGCTCAGCAAGGATAGTTGTAAACTAGTTGTAAACTACAAAAGTAGGTCGGCTGGTCATAACTGGAGGTAGTTGTTGCCCAAATTGAGGGTAAATAATTTACTGACAGTAAAAGGAATCCCTACTTCACTGTCCTTAATCCCTGTTCCTGTCTTAAGAGGAGCTTGTGGGAATAGAAATGTTGTTTTTGCAGAGTTACAGAGGAACAGGCAGGAGACACTCTGCTCGGCTGCAGGATCGACTGCAGAGTGGACGCCCCTAGGTGCACCCCGAGTATTTTGCTTGGAGGGGACTCCACTCTCAGCCACTCAGTGCAGGAGCGGACAAGGACCTCCTGAAGCTGCAGACAAATGGTATGTTTTACAGTACAGGAAGGGCCTGTAAGTCATACACATGGCCAGGGCAGCTGATAAATGGCACAGAGACATCTGGCGTGCAGCATAGTCCCCGTAAGGGAGGAGGGTACCCTACAGTCTGACTGATAGAGCAGTCAAGAGGGATTTGCTGGCTGATTTGCGGCCGCTAGCGATCTTGGGAGCAGATCGAGCAAATCTGAGGTTACCGGGTTCGGGTGCCAGGATGGACCTGCTAATGACTATAAGAATCAGGAGAAGGGTAAGTGGGCCTCTTGCAATTGTGACAAGGTTACCTGGGAAATATTTTCAGCTGCTGGAGGGATACTAACTGGAGTGTTAATAATTGTATGTCTTATTCTTAAATGTCCAGGTATTTTGTGTTGAAAGTATTTGTGTGAGTGTATGTGTTGAAACAAAGTGGAATGAATCACTCTATGAAGAACACAGTCAGAGACAATGCTTGTTTGGTTGGTTATCATTCTAATTTATATATCTTGTGGTATTGTAAGGAAGGCTCCAGCATTTCATGTCAATAGCGGGTTTGAAGGGTAAACCTTGAGTCTCTGATATCCGGGGATAAGAGAACAAAGGGGTTTCAGAATAACTGCTAACTATTGCACTGGATGCTGTGCAAGTCTCTGATATCTGGCCAAGAGATTAAGGAGAAAAGGGAAGCTGAAGGACAAAGCCTGGGAGGAAGACTACGAGCCTTCAGCACGAGCAACCTCCAGAAGGACCACCGGCGACTGATACACATGCACCAGTGGGAGGGTTTGGATTCCGGGAATTAATTATAATAACCCTGCCTTTTCTAGAAGTAGTAATGAATATGTATTAGCCTAGGAGCATAAAAACCAGCTGCCTGATGTAATGTGTGTGCGTGTTGGAGGAGCCCAGACTCCCTGCGCACCCAGTGTTGTTTACTTGCCTTTTATTAACTCCATAAATAAACCTTATAAAGCTAAATTGAATTGGAATTTATAACAGTACTAATGAGATGTGCTAGGGGCTTCTCTGTGTGATTGCGTGATTGTGCCATGTGAGTGAGACGCAGCATCCCTGCAAACTGAGTGCGGAGTTCCAATCCGCGGTTCTGTATTCTCCATGAGGGGAGTGGCTGAAGAGGAATGAAATGCATGACAGACCAAAAAGAAGTGCTGTTTTATCAAGTTTTGATTGGTGATGCCCAATATATGGGCCTGGCGGAGTATCTTGTGATCCTATTTTTGCTCTTAAATGCTTTGAGTGTGACAATGTTATATATAGAGTGGTAATTTGTGTTGAGAAAATGGTTGGTATTAATAAAGAAGGGGGAGATTTGAGAGTGTGGACATGGTGGTTGGCAAGCCCCATGGTTGATGATAACATCAGACTCTTAACGATGAGGCCATCAGGAATGTAAAAGAGTTTAGAGGGAACAAAGAAGGGTGATTCAGGAGACTCCATGCAGTCTCATAGCTTGTTGTCCAGCCATTAAGGCATGGAAGTTTCTGGGTGTTTGCTGTTGCTGTTAGTTGCAAAGTTGTTTGACCAATGAAAAGTTGTTTTTTGAAAAGGACTGCTGTGGGGAGAAGGGTATAAGAGGGAAGCCTGCCCTCAAGATAAAAAAGGCAGCTGGATGAAGTTACGTCATCAATAAAGAAGCAGGAAAAAGGAGTGAAGAGGAACAGGGTGGAAGGGTAGTTTGGACTTTAACCAAGGGGTCAGAGATAAGGAGGATTGTTCACAAAGGGACAAGATAAAGAATGTCAAATGTGAAAGGCATCGAGATAACAGGAGCCCCTCAGACCAAGAGAACCAGATCAAAACAAACTTAATGGCCCAGATTGTGACGAAGGCCTCAGAGAGCATGCGCAAAGAGATGAGGTGAAAAGTTCAGCCCTGATGAAGACATCTTATTTCATCCTCACAACCCTCAGCACCCCCCACCAGAAAGCACCGCATAAGCGCAGATGGGAGGAGTTTATGGTAATGACTTCTTGGGGCTAATTTTAATACCAAGCGGGGGGCAGGTTATGCATATGTATAGGCGTACTGGGAAACTTCATGCATATGTAACTCTTTACTGCATATAACCAAAGCAAGTTGCCATGTTAGGGGTGCACGACTTTGGTGGGACGATCCCCCCTCACACAACCCGTGCTGCCCAGCGCTGAATAACCATACCTATTTTACGGTCTTACTGATTGCGGAGTCAGCTTTCCGCGAGTCAAAAGGGAATGGGAAATCAAGAAAATGAGTAATATCCAAAACAAAGACGTTTTAAAGAAAGCCTCCTTGGGTGCATATTGGAACATTCGAAGGATATTGTTAGAACTGGGAGCACAGAAAGCAACAGGACTTTCACTAAGTATTGCAATCAATGGTGGCCACTATATAATCTAAATGGCCACTTTACAAATCAATAGTCTATAATGCCATCTTGAAATTAATGTTTTTGAGGAGAAAAGGGTAATGGGATGAAATGTTGTATAGTGTTATATATGGAGTGGTAATTCATGTCGAGAAAATGGTTGGTATTAATAAAGAAGGGGGAGATTTGGGAATGTGGCCATGGGGGTTGGAAAGCCCCATGGTTCAGATAACATTAGACTCTTAACGATGAAGCCATCAGGAATGTAAAAGAGTTTAGAGGGAACAAAGAAGGGTGATTCAGGAGACTCCATGCAGTCTCAGGTTCCTTGTTCTCCAGCTGTTTTCTTGTTCTCCAGCCATTAAAGCATGGAAGTTTCTGGGTGTTTGCTGTTGTTGTTATATTCGAAGTTGTTTGACCAATGAAAAGTTGTTTTGAAAAGAACTGCTGTGGAGACAAGGGTATAAGAGGGGAGCCTGCCCTCAAGATAAAAGAAAAAAAAAGGCAATGCGATGTGATGAAGTTATGTCATCAATAAAGAAGCAGAAAGAAGGAATGAAAAGGAACAGGCTAGCAGAACAGAGACTAGGACGGGAACAGGCACTTTGATTGTCTCATGAAGATAGGTTCGGCCAAACTCAGCAAACCGCTCAGAGAAACTTGTACAGAAAGTCGCTGGAAATGGGTGCACTGGAGCTGGAGAGAAGCTCGAGCTGAGAGAAGCGGACCCGTGCACACAACTGCCTCTCGCTGGTAAGCAGTTGCGCATTATGGGGAATCATACGTCCTTAGGAACAAAGACTGTCCTGGTAACCTTACAGCTTATTCTCCTTATTAACAATTGGACAGTTTATGAGCCTGAAATATGGGACCAAACTGAGGTCAAGGTGTGGGACTCTGCAACTAAAAACGACAAGGTTGTAGTGGAATTGCTCGGCACCTGGTGAGCAGTCTCTAAGGCTTTAAAGAGCCATGTGGGACCACAGTCAGAAACGTGTGGTTTGCCAGACAGTGAGGGAGCTGCGGGCTCCTTTACTGATCCGACTGCTACGCCATGGACCCCTCTGCTGCTACAGCCATCGAAGGCTTTTGCTGCTATGTCTCCTGCTGACCTGGACATGCCTTTTGACCCAGGCCTATTGGCCTTGAAAAGGAGATGGGAATGTTTTTCTTCGATCCGGGAAGAACGGGATACATAAGACCTGAAGGCTGAGTTGCTTGATGACTGTGAGAAACACTCCGTAGCCAATAACTTAGGCTCAGGCGAGGATCTCAGTGAAGTAGTAATTTATTCGCAATTGCAATGGCAGGCGCCCCACAAGCAGGAGAGAGGGCATCTACTAGTTCCAAAACACAGTTTATATACCTTCTGATGGCAGGACCCTCCCCTGTTTCCCCACTGAGTGGGTAATCCAGATTCACAATCTATCTGATGCTTCACAGACAATGCATGGCCTTCAGTCGCCGGCCTGTTAAATTTCAAATTTCTTTTGACATTTTTACTGTTTGAAGTGGTAATGTTTCTTCACTTATCTGACTTGACTTGACACCGTGATTTTCACCTAATTGTCCTAAGGAGTCTGATTGTCTGTATTTTACAAGGTCGCCTGCTAAACTTTCTTATCACTGTAAGCATATCTCAGTACCACATTCCCTCCTTCTAAACAATGTAACTCTGCAAAAACAACATTTCTATTCCCACAATGACATCAAAACGAGACATATTGTTCAAAAGGAATGGAAAATGGAGACTTATTTGTAATCAAGAAAAGGAATGGAAAATGGAGACTTTTAAGTCATGGAACTTTAAGGATTGTTTGTTACCTTTCCTGATTGTACGTATGTATAGCCATACTCAGGTTTAGTATGTAAAAGCGATGTTCTATATATTTAGAATGTTTGATGTTCGTGTGTGTGTTGGTGGAGCGTAGACTCCCTGAACACCCAGCGCTGTTTACTTGCCTTTTATACCTTTTATAAATATTTGTTTTATGAATATTACAAAATTCTGATTGAGTTGAGACTTCATTTATAACAATACTGATATGTTGTTTCAGTATCTTGGAGGGAAAAGGTATGGAACTAAGGTGGCCCCTGACTGAGTCTTTGGTGCTGGCATTAGAAAAGTACAGGCTGTAGAAAGATAAGGGAAGTGTTAAAAGGGTTGTTGAAGGTGCTAAAGGTGTGGCATGTAGTATTTGACAAAGCTGTTTGAAGTTGAATGTGCAGGGAAGGAGGATGTAGTTAATAGTAGTTAATAGTTCCACCTCAACCTGAGGCTGAGATCTCAAAATCACGGGTGTGAGCCCTCGGGCAGAGGGGCCATGATGGGTCTGAGAGAGTTGTCATGGAAACAAAAAAGCAGCTAACTCTTAAAACAACCTGAGTTCATGTGTGAGCTCAGATTGCCAATGGAACCCCTCAGGGAACTGTAGAGGATTGCATTCCCCTGACCAACCCCTCTCTAATTTCTAACCCCATGTTTCAGAAGCAACAATACAGATGGATAGTTTTACAGGGGTTTACAGGGCCACCAAATTATTTGGGCAAGTTCTAGAGCAGATTTTGGAGCAATTCCAACCTCCTGAGGAGGTTTTACTGTTACAAATATGTGGATAATTTTTTATTGTCAGGACAGGAAAAAACAGTTGTGAAGGAAGCTACTAACAAGCTATTCAACTTTCTGGGAAGGCAGGGCTTGGGAGTATTAAAAATAAATTACAATATGTAGAAATAGAAGTAACGTATTTAAGGCATTTAATATCTGAAGGAAAACGATGAATAAATCCAGAGAGGATTCAGGGAATTATTGAAAACTAAGACAGAACTGAAAAGTTTTAAGAGAAAGATTTTTTTTAAGGAATCAGGAGCCATGAAGTCTGAAGGAAAATGGATACTTCCTGATGGGAGAGAAATGCTGAATAAAGCACCAATGAGGCAAATAGTAATTGTTTTACATCAAAAGAGTCATTGGGAGGTGCAAGCAATGTGTGATGTTGTGCTAAGGAAGTATGTCTGTGTAAGAATATACACTTAAGCAAAGCAAATATGCAGAGGATGTACCATATGTCAAAAGGTAAATAAAAAGGTCATTAGTAACCCACCTAGAGGGGGACAGGAGCCAGGAATTCGACTTTTTCAAAGTATACAGGTAGTCTTTACTGAATTACTTGTTTGTGCTAATTGACCATGTGACTGGATGGGTGTAAGCTTTACTGCAAGGGTTAAAGCAGGCCTTAGAGATTGAGTGGGATTTTCACAGCCCCTGGCACCCCTCCTCCTCTGGGAAGGTGGAAAGAATGAACCAGATATTAAAGAAACAATTAATTAAATCAGTGTTAGAAACCCAAGTTTCTTGGGCAAAATGCTTACTCCTAGAGGTTAAAACATCACCAAGAAAGGATATAGGAATTTCACCATATGAGATGCTGTTCAGATTGCCCTATCTGGGCAGAAGGGATGAGATACCACAATTCCAAACAAGAGAGTTTCCTTAAGAACTGTATTCTGGGGTTGTCTTCTTCTTTGTCATCTCTCAGGACCCGCGGACTGTTGGCTCAAACCCCACCTTTGGAATTCCCCATTCACCTCCATCACCCAGGATGGGGTCCTGATTGGGTCCTGATTCAGACCTAGAAAGAATCAACTCTGGCCTGAATGGGAAGGACCATTCCAAGTACTACTAACCACTGAAACAACTGTAAGAACTGCCGAAAAAGGTTGGACTCACTATATTTGAGCGAAGGCATCTGTTGACTGTAGTACCTGGGAAGTTGTACCTACAGAAGACTTGCTGGAAGTTGAAATCGAAGAGAAAAATCTCATAGTGGACTCTGAGTGGGAAAAAAGCTTACAATTGTAATCTAACCTTTTATTTTCACAGGTAACTAATGAGTGTGGCTTGCGAGTGAGAGAAAGGACTGGCCTATAGCTAATCGAAGTGCTCCCAAGGGGTTTTTGTTCTAGTAGTACATATATCTTATTCTTTGTATTGATAGTTATTTGGAAACCTACAGGTTAAAAATAATGACGGGGAAAATTCAACTCTTAGTTTTGTTTTTAGTAATTATAGGCCTTAGAGAAGGCCTGGGTAAATTGGGAACTTGGAAAAGGCATGACCAGATAACAGGAAGATGGGATACCCCATCAAAATATGGGTGACTGTGACAGAGGGTTATGTACCACAATCTGTCATGTTTGATGCTTGTGAGGTGTTAGCTTGTGGAGATTTGAATGCCCAATGACAATTGAGCAGAGAGAACAAATAACTGGGAGAGACCCAACAGCCAGATTGAAAATAGCTGTATGGAAACGATACTCTGTTGCCATCAGAGAAAGGGAGAAACTCAAGGAGAAATCAGGAGGCCCTCTTTGAAATGCGGTAGTTCAAACATTTGAGATTGAAACAGGGTATGGAGATGTGAATGCCTGGATAGAATGGGTCAAACCTACTGTCCAGAGTCTCAATCATTGCTATTGCTATGCTTGTGCTTTGGGAGGACTGATTGCCCAGATAGTGCCCTTCCCATGGGGGTGGGCCAAGGATTCCCAGGGGATGTGATGTATGATTGCCGTGTACCAAGAAAAGACTGCCTGGGGAAATGAGGCCTGTAAGTCTGTGTCTTTGCTGTTCCTTGTGTGATAGCAATATCATGGTTCCCCCTGTATTCTCTACAGCTATAGGTAACCATACAGTTTGCCTCTCATGGCAGGGTGTGAGTGCTACCCAGCATCTAGGAGAATTTGCCTTGTACTACCAAGGACTTGATGGGAAACTGCTCAAGACTTGGGATCCCCAGGGTAGATCTCTGGTGGTACTGTGAAGATCACACAGAATCACAGAATCACAGAATTTCTAGGTTGGAAGAGACCTCAAGATCATCGAGTCCAACCTCTGACCTAACACTAACAGTCCCCACTAAACCATATCCCTAAGCTCAACATCTAAACGTCTTTTAAAGACTTCCAGGGATGGTGACTCCACCACTTCCCTGGGCAGCCCATTCCAATGCCTCACAACCCTTTCAGTGAAGAAGTTCTTCCTAACATCTAACCTAAAACTCCCCTGGTGCAACTTAAGCCCATTCCCCCTCGTCCTGTCACCAGGCACATGGGAGAATAGACCAACCCCCACCTTGCTACAGCCTCCTTTAAGGTATCTGTAAAGAGCAATAAGGTCACCCCTGAGCCTCCTTTTCTCCAGGCTGAACAAGCCCAGCTCCCTCAGCCGCTCCTCATAGGACTTGTTCTCCAGGCCCCTCACCAGCTTCGTCACCCTTCTCTGGACCCTATCATCTAATTGGGGATGCACTTGTGCACTTATTCAATTAGCTATATCCTTCACCCTGGCACTTGAAAGAGAAACATCACAAATACCCAGAAGAAGTAAAAGAAGCTTAGGAGTATCATTCAATGATACTCCTAATATGTATACTAGAGTATACATAGATTCTATTGGGGTGCCTAGAGGAGTTCCAGATGAACATAAAGCCAGGAATCAAGTTGCTGCAGGGTTTGAGTCTCTGTTCTGGTAACAATCAATAGAAATGTGGATTGGATTAATTATATCTATTATGATCAGCAAAGATTCATAAACTATACAAGGGATGGAATAAGAGGAATCACTGAATAACTAGATGGCACCAGCAAAATGGCTTGGGAAAACAGAATAGCATTAGATATTGTGATCGTGGAGAAAGGCAGTGTGTGCATGATGCTGGGCAACCATTGTTGTACTTTTATCCCTAACAATACTGCCCCAGATGGCACAGTAACTAGAGCATTGCAAGGGCTTACCACCCTTGCTAGTGAATTGGCAGAAAACTTAGGAACAGACGCTTCCACCACCAGACAGTTGAAATCTTGGTTTGGTAAATGGAAAGGGATGGTAGTGTCCATATTTACATCCTTGATCTTAGTAGCAGGAGTTTTGACAGCCATTGGTTGTTGCATTAACCCCGGGGTAAGGGGATGGACTAGAAGAGTGGTTAATTGAAACCGCACTACTGAAACAAATGACCATGGAGCCACCACCTTACTCAGATAAGACGATGATATAAGAGGAAATGGAAAGCAAAGAAAGTGAAGAAGAGGAAGATATCTACCAAATTACACCTTAGAGAAAAGTTTTGCAAAAATCAACAGTTTATAAAGAAGAAAAGGGGGGAATTGTGGGAATAGAAATGTTGTTTTTGCAGAGTTATTGTTTAAGGGTAAGGAATCTGGTATTGAGATATGCTTGCAGTGATAAGAAAACTTAGCAGGCGACCTTGTAAAATGCAGACAACCAGTCTCCTTAGAGTAATTAGGTGAAAATCACGGTGTCAAGTCAAGTCAGATAAGTGAAGAAACATTACCACTTCAAACAGTAAAAATGTCAAAAGAAATTTGAAATTTAACAGGCCGGCGACTGAAGGCCATGCATTGTTTGTGAAGCATCAGATAGATGGTGAACCTGGATTACCCACTCAGTGGGGAAACAGGGGAGGGTCCTGCCATCAAAAAATATATAAACTGTGTTTTGGAACTAGCAGGCGCACCTCTCCTGCTTGTGGGGCACCCGCCATTGCAATCATGAAAAATTACTACTTCACTGAGATCCTCGCCTGAGCCTAAGTTATTGGCTACAGAGTGTTTCTCACAAGCTGAATGCATGAGAGACTTTTAGCCTAAATTTCTGGAGCTTGAACTCCTGCTGAGACTAGGGATATGATTTGACGAAATATTAGGCTAATCTTTTTTTTTTTTTTTTTTTTTTTTTTTTTTTTTTTTCCCTGTGGAGTGTGGAAGAGGAGGAAGTGTGGTGCTTTGTTCTGTGTAAACCCAGTGCTGCTGTTCTGCACAACTCCTAGATCCCGGGCCTGTAAGTTTTAGCTGCTCCCAGTCCAAACCACTGTCCTCTCCTTGTTCTCCTCTTTTCAGGCCTGCCTCTTTCTGCCTGCTGTCCTCAGGCTTGCTGAGTTTTTCCGTGCCATTGTTGTAAGCTCAGAGGATTTTTCAAAATGATGGCTTTATTCTTCTCTGCTCTTCATAGTCCTGCCAGACTGCCCTGCAGCAAAATGCATTTCAAGTATGAGCTCTCACCAGTCCCTCTAGGAATAAGTCACTGCTTCATTTCTCATCCATAAAAGGGAAGTGATTGCTTCAACTATCTCATGTGATATAACAATAGAAAGTTCATTTGTAGGTATGGGATGTTGGGACTCTGTAGACACGAGGCTGTTCAAGCTTTTAGGGGAGTTGTAGATGTTTTTCAAGGCTTTTCCCTTCCCTTCTGCTTTATTTATGTAGGAAAGTACTGTAAAAAATCATTCATTAGCATACTATTTTGGATCAGAAGAAACACATTGTTCTTCAGAGAAGATAAGCAGTGTTATAAATGAAGATACAACTCAATCTGAGTTTAGTAATATTTATAAAAATATTTTTTATAAAAGTATGTTTATGTTTCAATTGATACGTTTTCTGATTGTACATATGTATAGGTGCACTTGGGTTTAATATGTAAAAGCAATGTTATGTTTGTTTAGAAAGTTCATTGTTCGTGTGTGTGTGTAGGTAGAGTGTAGACTCCCCGTGCACCCAGCGCTGTTTACTTGCCTTTTATAAATATTATTAAATCAGATTGAGTTGAGACTTCATTTATAACTTGACTGTAACTGACAGCAGTAATATCACCTGACAGGTTTCATCACTGCTAAGTGGTTCCCTTTAGACTTGGCTTTTGTAGCCACCTCAGGTTGTGACATACCTTTGGGTGGGTCCCTGGGGAAAAAAAAAATCTCAACTGTAGTAATCCATCTTGTCTCTTAGGTGGCTTGTTTCCACTGCCAGAAGCATCATCTCCCTGAAAACAGAACATCACAGATCTGAATTTCTTAATTCAGACATCTTGACGTGAAACAACAAATTGGTTTTAATTGGCAGAATGCCAGCAACAAGTGGTATCTCTTGCCTTTCTTAGTTTATTGTCCAAAGCTTCTCCCATTATTAAGTGACTGTGTTGGTAAAGAATATAGGAAAGCCCATCTTTTGAACCTCAGAGCCCTGAATGCATAGTAAGCCTCAGTCATCTGTTACTGTTTGTCTGAACACCCCGGCCCTTTCTGAAGTCTCTCCATATTACCCGACCCTTTCATAGAGAAGGATATGAATATAGAGAGAATTTGTGAGGCACTCAAGGCCTCCATTTCAGGTGATTTGAAAGGGACTTAGATGTCTGAATCCAATGCAAGACTGTTCTGAGATGACTTCTTCAGTGCTTTGCAGAGATCTGTGTTGGAGCAGGGCATTAAACAAGTCCATACTGGTAGCGTCATGGTGGATCATCCTCCCTGATAAAGATAAGACTACTCAGTCATGCAGGCTGTCTCTGGCCCTTGATGAGCTGCCTTCTATATTGACTTTGCTTGTTCTTGCCAAGCCAATTTTTGAGTCTCTGGTAATAAAGTTTTTGTTACTGCCTGCCCTCTGCCCTGGTTAAATTGCTGATGCATCAGGCTTATGGAAGGGGTTGGAAAGCTCTTCTGTCCCATTGTGTTATGCTGTGATATAGAATGGACTACTTCCAGTTGCAGATAGCTGAGTGTAGACATTATTCTTGCATGCGCATTAAATGGTTGAGTTTGCATGTAGAGGAGAGCTGGGTTAAAGGGAGTTCACCTTTAAGAGTAGTGATAACTCAGGATGTTTTCTTGCAATATTTTCCTTGCTTTTCTGTTACTTTCCTCTGGATTTCTGTCAGTAACAGCATGCCCCTGGCTCTCATTATTTGTCTGCTTTCATTAATGTATCTTTATTTATTTTTCTAGATTACCAGTGAAGATTACAAAAATGCACCCTGCTTTTTGGCAGATTCTCACCTTACCCCAGTGTGCTCTTCCTCAATAGATTGGGCCTTTATCTTGTGATGCTATCTTTTTTAATAATGTTACAAAAAACTGTCAATAATCTAATGTCCCAGCTGTTCTTGGTTTTAAGAGTAAAATCTGAGAGACATTATGCAGAAAGCAAATATATTCCAGCTGCTTTTGTAATAATAAACAAATACTTTTGTGAATAGCAGAATATATGAAAACTGGTTTACTGTGGCTTTGTGTCTCATGGTTGATTGGCTTATTAACTAAATTATTCTAAAGCTATAGTAGTGAGGTGGAGCTTTATAAGCCATCAGAGAATTCACAACAAATGGAGATGAGTTCAGGGGAGAGAATATTTTGGTCAGGAGAAGAGCTTTAACAAAGTTTATAACTAAGAGTGAGCTCTGGAGGATTCGTGGTAGTGTACAAAAAAAAATAAAAGGTGGAATTTCTCACATCTAAAACCTGAAAAATTTGAGAGGAATTTTCTGCAATTAGGGCACACAAAATGAGTTTTTGCCATGAAGGTTTCTTGATTATTGGTAAGGGTTGAGCTCACAATGAGGTCTTAAAATTATGTTCACCATAACATTTTTTCTCCTTTACCTGTCTATTTTTCTTGAAGTTTGAAGGATGTAATACCCTTGAAGACCTCTATCCAAATGTAATGCCATGAGCAAATAGGTTTGCATGTGACCATCACAGCAGGCAGAGAGAGTCTCATGGACAAAGATGGAACTGTCAAATAAAGCCCCAAACCAACCTGGCATAATTTAAAGGAGGTTTCCATGGTCTTTCCTAGAAATGCAACAAAGCAGGCTTTTCTGGGAAGTATATGTGTCAGGTTACTCAAGACCTGCATCTGTCCTGACACCCTGATGATCTCAGCATTTGCTGTTGAGAGAGGGAGTCAGGAGAATCTTATCAAATAGAGATAAAGCGCTGATGGCATTAAACTAGGATGCTACTTAGTGTCTTTGCTAACTATGGTGCATTGTGCAAATTAACTAAAGCAAGAAGTCTTGGGCCCCTTACCAAGGTCAGTCTGCTAATAAGAGTGTGAGCCTATCTTAAGAAACTGGCAGAAACTGGTCCTAGTCCTGTGGATGGACAAGAGCCAAGGAGCAACTAAGTCTGCGCAGAGACAAGAGGTCAACTAGCTGTGACAAGGAAGAGTCATCAATCTTCATCCCCACAATCCCCAATGACCACCACCAGAATACACTGCGCAAGCATAGGTGGGAGGAGTTTGTGGAAATGACTCCTTGGAACTGATTTTAATATGAAGCAGGGACAGGTTATGAATATGCATAAGCATAGTGTGAAACTTCATGCGTATGTAACTCTTTACTGCATATAACCGTGGCAAGTTGCCACGTCAGGTGTGCATGACTTTGGTGGGACTACCCCCTGTGCTGCCCAGCACTGAATAAACAGACCTACATTACAATCGTACTGATTATGGAGTCCGTTTTCCGCAAGTCACTGTTACTTTTCAATGGTTGCTCTG